>NC_045434.1:182322563-182325557 GCF_002776525.5 Piliocolobus tephrosceles | reverse complement strand
AAAAAAAAAAAATTTTTTTTTTAATTAGCCAGGGGTAGTGGTATGTGCCTGTAATCCTAACTACTAGGGAGGCTGAGGTGGGAGGATCACTTGAGCCCAGGAGTTCAAGGCTGCATTGAGCTACGATCTTGCCATTGCACACCCCCTGGGAGACAGGGGGTTGTTATTTCTTTTTTGTCTCTCTCAAAAAAGAAAAATGAGGTAAATTTACATAAAATGATATGAAAAATATCCTTAGTATGTTGTAAAAGAAAAGTTGATTACAAACCCACGGGATTTGTAATCAACTTTGCATTCAGATTGCTTCACAAGTGTCTTTCAGTTATTGCTCCAGTTTAAAGAAACCTTTAAAGAAATTATAAATCGTTCATTAAAGGCAGGAAACTTCATTCAGAGGGCTATATTCACGGAAAAATCCTGAAGCTACTTCAATTTGTAAGTCTTAAGTTAAAAGAAAATGCTTATACGATAAGCTTATTTTTCTTAAAACAAAACTGTATACTGTATTGTATAATGCTTTATGATGCTGCATTTTTTTTCTTTGAGACAGAGTTTCGCTCTTGTCACCCAGGCTGGAGTACAGTGTCATAATCTCGGCTCACTGTAACCTCCACCTCCTGGGTTCAAGCGATTCTCATGCCTCTGCCTCTCGAGTAGCTGGGATTACAGGCACGCCACCACCATGCCCGGCTAATTTTTTGTATTTTTAGTAGAGATGGGGTTTTGCCATGTTGCACAGGCTGGTCTCGAACTCCTGAGCTCAGGCAATCTGCCCCGTTCAGCCTCCAAAAGTTCTAGGATTACAGGTGTAAGCCACCGTGCCAGGCCAAAACTCTTTTTGTTTTTTACTTTTATTTTCAATTCAGGGTCACATATGTAGGTTTGCTATATAGGTAAATTGTGTGTCAAGGAGGTTGGGTGTACGTTTTATTTCGTCACCACCGTAATGAACATAGTACCCAATAAGTAACTTTTTGATTGTCTCTCTCTTCCCCCTTCCACCCTCACGTAGGCCCCAGTGTCTGTTGTTCCCTTCTTTGTGTCCATGTGTACTTAATGTTTAGCTCCCACTTATAAGTAAGAACATCTGATATTTGGTTTTCTGTTCCTGCATTAGTTTGCTTAGGATCATGACCTCCAGTTCCATCTATGTTGCTGCAGAGGGCATTATCTCATTCCTTTTTTGGCTGTGTAGTATTCCATGGTGTATACCTACCACCTTTTCTTTATCCAGTCTACTGTTGATGGGCACTTAGGTTAATTCCATGTCTTTGCTATTATGAATAGTGCTATAATGACATTTTTTTTTTTTCCAACAGGGTCTTGCTCTATTCCCCAAGTTGGAGTACAGTGACACAATCATAGCTTACTGAAGCCTGGAACTCCTGGGCTCAAGCCTCCCGTCCCAGCCTCTCAAAGTGCTGGGATTACAGGTGTGAGCTACAGTGTTTGGATGTGAAATTATTCTAAGTGGAAGAATTTCCACTCTCAGATTTCTGACCCAGAGTTACTTTAACAATCTTTTTTAACAACTTGCCTTTAATAAGCCTTTCCAATGCGTTCAACTTGGTTTTCACAGCAACATCTCTTTTCTCTTTATGCTTATATTTCATGTTTTCAAAAATTTAACTAAATTGTGATAGCAAATATCACTGATATATTAATAAATAAGTAAGCCCAAAGTCATTTAGTAGGCAAGTAGCTCAATTGACAGGAACAGAACTATCCAAGAGTTCTGAAAAGCTGCCTCTAGTCATGTTGGCATGCAGTAGGCATAGGTAAGTAGGTAAATACATTTTAGAACTGGGAGAGTAAGTTAAATAGGGCCTAAGAAAATAACTATGTATTTATGTACTTATATATGATGGCTGTACAACTCTACAAATTTGCTAAAAATCATTGGTTTGTACACATAAAATGAGTGTACTCCAGCCTGGGCAACAGAGCAAGACCCTGTCTCTAAAAAAAAAGAGAAGAAAATGAGCTCAATAGAATAATAACTCAAAACCAAGATAATAAAACAACTAAAGAAGATGAATAGGGAAACTGCACATTTGAGAATCCTAAGACTAATAAATACCTCAAAACAAGGAACCAATAGACATGGCTAGAAGTGGAATTAGTTTTTTCTTTTCTTTTTTTAAGACATTTACACACCTATAAATGGAATTATTGATATGGAAAAAGGTTTTAAATAATCAAAATAATGGTAGATGAAAACACAAAGATATTAAAACAATTAGGTAGAAATCAGTAGATATGGAAGACAGCAGTTATCGGTGTCCCTGAAATTGAGAACTCATTAAATGGAACAGAAGTATTCAAAAATATAAAAACAAAAGTTTGCCCCAAAATGAAGTACTAATCTACAGCTTGAAAGGTCAAGACAGAAAGCACTTTGATACAGAATATTCTGTCTTGAAAACTATTGTAATTAACTTATTGAACTTCAGATATCCAGGCAGAAAAAGTAGAATGCCTGCAAGGAGAAAAACACAGGCTATCCTTACATTTCTCAACAGCAACACTCCAGAGACAGAAGCCAATGGAGCACAGGCTACAGAATTCTGAAAGAACAAAAGTATGATCCAAGAATATTATACCCAGCCAAGATGTCATTTGGAAATAAAGATACTAGGCAGATTCCCACAAATACAAAAGAGCATAGAAAAGAGCTCTCTCTGGCCGGGCACGGTGGCTCACGCCTGTAATCACAGCACTTTGGGAGAACAAGGTGGGCAGCTCACCTGAGGTTGGGAATTTGAGACCAGCCTGACCAACATGGAGAAATCCTGTCTCTACTAAAAATACAAAATTAGCTGGGCATGGTGGAACATGCCTATGATCCCAGACACTCAGGAGGCTGAGGCAGGAGAATCACTTGAACCTGGGAGGCAGAGGTTGTGGTGAGCCAAGATCATGCTATTGCACTCCAGCCTGGGCAACAAGAGTGAAAATCTGTCTCAAAAAAAAAAAAAAAAAAAAAAAAAAAAA
>NC_045434.1:182301747-182322463 GCF_002776525.5 Piliocolobus tephrosceles | reverse complement strand
GCCGAGACGGGCGGATCACGAGGTCAGGAGATCGAGACCATCCTGGTTAACACGGTGAAACCCCGTCTCTACTAAAAAAAATACAAAAACTAGCAGGGCGAGGTGGCGGGAGCCTGTAGTCCCAGCTACTCGGGAGGCTGAGGCAGGAGAATGGCGTGAACCCGGGAGGCGGAGCTTGCAGTGAGCTGAGATCCGGCCACTGCACTCCAGCCTGGGCGACAGAGCAAGACTCCGTCTCAAAAAAAAAAAAAAAAAGAGCTCTCTCAAATTCTTCTTGAGGAAATGCTTGAAAGTGAAATTCAGCCAATTAAGAAATAGGGCAAAATTAAGACTTCAAGCATTAGGAATTCTTGGTACAAGGATTTGTGATGATCATTGAATCTGTTTAGATATGGAATTAATACTGAATACCTGTGTGAATCATTGCTTTATATCACGTACATATTATATGAATTAACAATGTAAAATAGTATGACTAAGAAACACTGGGCCCTGTGGGAGGGGGTAATGGAAGATAGTATAGTACAAGTGTGCTCTCTTTGGGCTCACAGTAGATTCTAATTTAAAATGTATTCTTAACTAGAGCTGGGCAGTTGCCTGTAATCCCAGCAACTAGGGAAGCTGTAGCAGGAGGATTTACTTGAGCTCAGGAGTTCAAGACCAGTATGGGCATATTGCAAGACCCCATTCCTAAAAAACAAAACTAAAAATATTAGCTGGGTGTAGTGGCGCATACCTGTGGTCCCAGCTACTTGGGAGGTTGGGGTGGGAGGAGTTCAAGGCTGCAATGCCACTGCATTGCTGTCTGGGTGAAAGAGCATGACCCTGTCTCATAAAATAAAATTAAAATTAAATTAAATTAAATTCAAATAAACAAAACAACATAATGTCAAAATCACTTTTCCTAACCCATATTTGAAGTCCAGATTTTTAAAGTTTCTTTTTGTACTTGTTTCTTTTTTCCTTTTTATTCCTTTTAGTTTCTTTAATTCAAGTAAACTTGAATTTTTGAATTCTTTAATTCAATTAACTTAAATTAGAATTCAGGATTAACAGAATTCAATTAACTGTAACTCAATTCTGTTAAATTCAAGTAAACTTGAATATAATACTTTTTATTTTTTAATAACACACCTTATGATACCATTTTTTTTTTTTTTTTTTTTTTTTTTGAGGCGGAGTCTCGCTCTGTCGCCCGGACTGGAGTGCAGTGGCCGGATCTCAGCTCACTGCAAGCTCCGCCTCCCGGGTTTAAGCCATTCTCCTGCCTCAGCCTCCCGAGTAGCTGGGACTACAGGCACCCGCCACCTCGCCCGGCTAGTTTTTTTTTTTTTTGTATTTTTAGTAGAGATGGGGTTTCACCGTGTTAGCCAGGATGGTCTCGATCTCCTGACCTCGTGATCCGCCCGTCTCGGCCTCCCAAAGTGCTGGGATTACAGGCGTGAGCCACCACATCCAGCCTTTTTTTTTTAGGCAGTCTTCTCTGTGTCACCCAAGCTGGAGTACAATGGCATGATCTCGGCTCACTGCAACCTCCGTTCAAGCGTTTTTCATGCCTCAGCCTCCAAAGTAGCTGGGATTACAGGCACATGCGATCACACCCCAGCTAGTTTTTATATTTTTAGTAGAGACAGGGTTTTGCCACGTTAGCCAGGATGGTCTCGATCTCCTGACCTCGTGATCCGCCCGTCTCGGCCTCCCAAAGTGCTGGGATTACAGGCTTGAGCCACCGCGCCCGGCCTATGATACCATTTTTTAAGTACTTATGTCTATATACCTATTTATCTATCATTCTGTTCATATAAAGGCATAAAAAGATATTTAGAATGATGTTAATCAAATGTTAATAATGACTATTTTTAGATGGTGGGACTTGGGAGTTGTTTTTTTTTTAAATATTTGCCCCCAGCTTTATTGATGTATAATTGCCAAATAATGAGATTTCAGGGAGTTTTTCCTTTTTCTTTTGCATTGCTTAAATGATTTGCAATGAAAATATATTATTTTCACAAGAACAATAAGTTGATTTTTCTTAAAACAAAGCATAGGCCGGGCGCGGTGGGTCAAGCTTGTAATCCCAGCACTTTGGGAGGCCGAGACGGGCGGATCACAAGGTCAGGAGATCGAGACCATCCCGGCTAACACGGCGAAACCCCATCTCTACTAAAAATACAAAAAACCAGCCGGGCGAGGTGGCGGGTGCCTGTAGTCCCAACTTGGGAGGCTGAGGCAGGAGAATGGCGTAAACCCGGGAGGCGGAGCTTGCAGTGAGCTGAGATGGTGCCACTGCACTCCAGCCTGGGCGACAGAGCGAGACTCCGTCTCAAAAAAAAAAAAAACAAAGCATAAAACAAACCTTCAACACTTCTCCCTAGTCTTCAGGATGTAGTTCAAACTTTTGTATTCAAAATAAGAACCCAAACTATCTTCCCAAACCTACTTCCCACATTTAATAATAACACAATTAATCTATTAATATAAAGAGTATTCCCTGAAAATTCCTGCTACCGTTCCTTTGCCCAAATAATTTTACCATCTGGAAATGCCCAAGTCATTTTACCATCTGGAATAGGCTTGCCATCTTTATCTGTATTAAACAAATGCAACCCATCCCACAAAGCTCAAGTCTTGGTCCGTCTCTTCCATTGACCTCCTCAGAGCCCCACAACATTTTCCAATCAAACAGTTAAAAGTATCCATGTAGAAAAATACCTACAGAGTTCCTACTTCCTCTGGATTTGGTTTAAAGAGGAACCATTCAGTGGGAGACAAATAAGTTCTCCCAGTGTAAGTCAATTCTTGAGTGTTATTTTAGTAAGCAGCCACTGAAGCTTATTAATATAGTAACAAGAAGTGAGAAATTGCAAAGCCTGAATTTCGACCTAACTAGTACTGAAAGTTAATAAGGTGCATATCCTTCCCTGAATAGACTATAATTCAAGGAACAATGAGAACATAGAGAAGTATCTGAATGCTCATCGGTTTCAGTTTTCTTTTTTGACATGAGAAATGAAAACACTTTTTACAGATTAAAATTTTTAATAAAGCTGCTTGCTATTAAAAAGCATACTTATGAATAAGCAAGATCTAGAGACTTACTGGCTTTTCAATAAAATGAGCAGAAATTTCACCAAGTGACTAAATATATTAATACTAAATACTTTTGTACTGAAAAACAACCTACTTCTATTATCTGGGCCATGAAAAAAGACTATGATGCCGTTACCTAGTGGCAGCAATGGATAAAAGCAACATTAAGATTTCTTGGTTTGTTAGCTGTTGAGGGCTACAAAACTGATCACAAAAGTGAGTAAATTATATTAGACATGCCAAGTATAGTAAAATCTTTTGAGAAAATGCTTTTATATTTTCTTCCTTCCTTCCTCCCTTCCCTTCCCTTCCCTTCCTTTCTTTCTTATTTTTGAGACAGAGTCTCACTCTGTTGCCCAGGCTGGAGTACAGTGGCTCAATCTTGGCTCACTGCAACCTCTGCCTCCTGAGTTCAAGAGATTCTCCTGCCTCAGACTCCCGAGTAGCTGGGACTACAGGTGCACACCACCACACCCAGCTAATTTTTGTATTTTTAGTAGAGATGAGGTTTCACTATGTTGGCCAGGCTGGTCTCGAACTCCTGACCTCAGGCGCCCCACCTGCCTTGGCTTCCCAAAGTGCTGGGATTACATGCATAAGCCACCAGGCCTGGCCACTTTTATCTATTTTGTTGCCCAATGGAAAAGAATATTAATTTTTTTCATAGCATTAAGACAACTTTTAAAGTTTTTGAAAATTTTTACCAGGTATACACATACACACATGCAATATTTGCATTTTATGAAGGGCATAAAAGAGAAAATAAAGTCTCTTTTCCTCCACTTTTATTTTAGTTTTGTTTTGTTTTTCTACACATTTCTTATTAAGTCTTACATCCTAGAGGCAATTCTGTTAAGAATTTCTGCTTTTTAGTTTTCCTAATGTTTATCATTAATATAATGATTTTAATTTGATTCACTTAATTTAATTATGTATTGATTTACCACCTTTATACTGTATCTCCCCATAGCGAAAGATACAGAAATGAGAAAACTTGCCTTTCTTTCCACCTCTCCTTTCCATCTCTAAATTTTTGTTAATATTATAAAAATGTGTAATGTTGGCCGGGCGTGGTGGCTCATGCCTGTAATCCCAGCGCTTTCGGAGGCCGAGGCGGGTGGATAACTTGAGGTCAGGAGTCCGAGACCAGCCTAACCAACACGGTGAAACCTGTCTCTACTAATAACATAAAAATTAGCTGGGCATGGTGGCACATGCCTATAATCCCAGATACTCAGGAGGCTGAAGCAGGAGAATTGCTTGAACCTGGGAGGTGGAGGTTGCAGTGAGCCAAGATCCTGCCTTTGCATTCCAGCCTGGGCCACAGAGCAAGACTCCATCTCGGTGGGGGGAGAAAAGTGTAATGTTTATATTATTTTCTGGAACTAAAAATATTTTGTGATTTGTATATAGATGGACAAAAAATTAAAAACTCAAACTCAGAATTTACTATATTATAATCCTCTGTATATTTGCTCTAGAGTCAAGTGGTGCGATTAAACCCTTAGTGATGGAAATACATTACTGTGTTACTAAGACTTTGTGAAAGGGAGCCTTCCACACATCAAGAACTAATGGATTGCCAGGTATGATGGCTCATGCCTGTAATTCCAGCACTTTGGGAGACCAAAGTGGGCAGATCACCTGAGGTCAGGAGTTTGAGACCAGCCTGGCCAACATAATGATATAATATAACAACATAATTTAGTCTGTACTAAAAATACAAAAATTAGCTAGGTGTGGTGGTATGCACCTGTAATCCCAGCTACTCGGGAGGCTGAGACAGGAGAATCTCCTAAACCCAGGAGGTGGAGGTTGCAGTGAGCTGAGATTGAGTACCTGCATTCTCCAGCCTGGGTGACAGAGTGAGACTCCATCTCAAAAAAAAAAAAAAATTCTAATAGATCTTTTATAATTTTCCCCCCAACTTTTGTTCACTTTGTCAGGTCATATACTTCTATTACTTATATCCCATAGGGTCCTCTTTGTTAGATTCCATTTTCATTTTGCTAAAGTCTATCTTTGGGTGATTTTCCATATAGAGTGTGTAGCACTAAACATTCTGAGTTCTGACATATTCCTTACTTTGCCTTTATAATTGTTTGGCAGTGTGTGTGAATACATATCAAATTCTGACAAAGACTCTCTCTTTGACCACACTTTAGACAGGCTCCTCTGAGCCTTCTTTTCAACTGAAGACAGGCCCTAATCTGTCTGTCCTCAGCCTGCTTTACCCAGTTTTAGAACAACCTTGCTAAATCAGTTTAGAGAGAATCCCCTCATCCTTGAAATCTAATCACCAATGATATTTGATCATGATCCTCATTCCCCACCATTGGTGTCTAAGTTCTTTGCCTGCCTCTAGCAAGAATCCCGTTAGGCCAGTTTACCAAGAATCTCCCTACCCTTGATGTCTCCTCTTAGAAAATTTCTACCCACTGACTCATCCAGTCTACCTGTTGGCTATGAATCCTTAGCTGTATTTGCTGTATTAAGATTGAGCTCAGTTTTACTGAACTTCTCTTCCCTATTACAATAGCACTGAATATTTGTCTTTACTGCCTTTAATGAGTTTCTGGCTCTGTTTCTCTATAACAACTCTAGGGTCCTATTCTTTTTCCCTTACAATTTTGAAGACTTTTTTTTTTTTTTTTTTTTCCGAGACGGGATTTCGCTCTTGTTGCCCAGGATGGAGTGCAGTGGCGCAATCTCAGCTCATTGCCATTTCTGCCTCCCGGGTTCAACCGATTCTCCAGCCTCAGCTTCCTGAGTAGCTGGGATTACAGGAGTCCACCACCATGCCCGGATTTTGTATTTTTAGTAGAGACAGGGTTTTACCATGTTGGCCAGGCCGGTCTCGAACTCCTGACCTCAGGTGATCCACCCACCTCGGCCTCCCAAAGTGCTGGGATTACAGGTGTGAGCCACCTCGCCCAGCCAATTTTGAAGACATTTATTGTATTTTTTTTTTTAGATGGAGTTTCGCTCTTATTGCCCAGGCTGGAATGCAACGGCGTGATCTCAGCTCACTGCAACCTCCACCTCTCAAGTTCAAGCGATTTTCCTGCCTCAGCCTCCTGAGTAGCTGGGATTACAGGTGCATGCCATCATGCCAGCTAATTTTTGTATTTTTAGTAGAGACAGAGTTTCATCATATTGGTCAGGCTGGTCTCAAACTCCTGACTTCAGGTTATCCGCCCACCTTGGCCTCCCAAAGTGCTGGGATTACAGCCGTGAGCCACTGTGCCCGGCCAAACATTTATTTTTAGTGGTGGTAAGTCTTATCGCTTTTTAGGGAACCTATTTTGTTTTTGTTTTTTTTTCTCTTTGAATGTTTGGCTGCCCACTCAGATTCCTATATAGAGAGATGGCATGAATTTCTTCTACATGTGTATTTTTCCTCTAGGCCTATTCCTTCATCATGGGCTCTATGCGAGCAGGAGAACCACATCATCAGGCAGGCTTCTTTGTAGAATGCATAGGTAGGGAGTAGTCAGGTAGTCTGATGACCCCAAAACTGACTCCATCATGAGGATGAAGTGCATTACATGAATTACTCCTGAGTGAAGCTGCCACTTTTTTTTTTTAATTCCATCCTTCTTTTTATGCACGTCTGATCTACTTTCTCTCAAGCTAAATGTTCTCTCAAGGAGTCCTCCCCAGGCAAATCATTACTTCTTTAGAGAGACATTCTCATACTTTAGTGTTAGAGCAAAAGGTACCAGTACCAGGTACCTTTATAAGGGTGGAAGAATAAAGACCCATTTGTACCAATTGGTTTCTTAAATTGTTTTTAATGTAACACTTGAATAAATTACCCAATAATTAACTTAAATCTCACTTTTGATTGTCTAAAATTTGTTGATTCTGAAAAGAACTGCCCATGTCCTCTAATCCTCATCTCAAGCGTGATTTCTTTCCTAGATACCTACTCCTGTGTTCTCTCTTACCCACTCTGTCCTCAACTTATTCAGAGTATCTGCACCCATCTATTTACCTCATTGTCTCACCTTTAGACTAGCAAGTTCTCAAAAGCAGAGGCTAGGTCTAATTCACTTGGTGTTCAGAAGATCTCGCATAAGGTTAGTGCTCAACAAGTTCCTGTTTAATAATGAATGAGCATCAAAGGCAGACATTGCAAATACACAAATCCTTCAAAGGACAACAGTTCCAGAATCTAGTCTGAGGAAAGTGTGGAAGGAGGATCTAGGGAGCCTGCAGTCTACCCATCTACAGCTACTGAAGAAGCCCAGGCTGAAGCTCTGTATCCTCTATGACAGCAAGAAAGTTGGGTATAGGCACTAGACAGGTTAAAGTTTAAAAAATGCAAATCACCAGCTTGGGCAACATAGTGAGGACCTGTCTCTACAAAAAAAATAAAAATTATCTGGGCATGCCTGTCGTCCCAACTACTAAGGAGGCTAAGGCAGGAGGATCACTTGAGCTCAGGAGTTTGAGGCTGCAGTGAGTAAGCTATAATCATGCCACTGCACTCTAGCCTGGGGGACAGAATGGGACCTTGTCTCAAAAAAAAAAAAAAAAAAAAAAATCTTAATGGAGCTGTAACTAATATAGAGGTTGAATCAGTAATAAAAAATCTCGGCTGGTCATAGTGGCTCAAGCCTGTAATCCTAACACTTTGGGTAGGTGCAAGGTAGGTGGATCACCAGATCAGGAGTTCGAGACCAGCTTGGCCAACATGGTGAAACCCCATCTCTACTAAAAATACAAAAAAATTAGTCAGGTGTGTTGGCACACGCCAGTCATCTCAGCTACTTAGGCGGCTGAGGTAGGAGAATTGCTTGAACCCAGGAGGCAGAGGTTGCAGTGAGCCAAGATCACACCACTGCACTTCAGAGCTTGGGTGACAGAGTGAGATGCTGTCTGAAAAAAAAAAAAAAAATTGTCTCCCAGGAGTCTTAAAAAAAAATCTCCTAACAAAGAAAATCCCTGGACATGATGGCTTTACCAGTGAATTCTACCTAATATTTAAAGAAGAACGAACACCAATCCTTCTCAAACTTTTCCAAAACCTGGAAGAGGAGGGAACACTTCCTAACTCACTCTATGAGGCCAGAATTACCCTAA
The DNA here is from genome assembly GCF_002776525.5 of Piliocolobus tephrosceles. NCBI lineage: Eukaryota > Metazoa > Chordata > Mammalia > Primates > Cercopithecidae > Piliocolobus > Piliocolobus tephrosceles. Next base: position 182,314,285 of record NC_045434.1, on the reverse strand, counting down.
TTTTAAAAGCCAGATTAAAAAAAGAAAGCTTTGGAACAATGTTTTTTTAAGAACATTAATGCAAAACTCCTCAACAAAATACTAGCAAACCAAATTCAACAGCATATTAAAAACATTATACATCATGACCAAGTAGGATTTATTCCTAGAATGCAAGGATGGTTCAACATATGAAACTAGATCAATGTAATGCACCACTAGCTAGATTAACAAAGAAAAAAGACAGAAGATCCAAATAAGCACAATCAAAAATAACAAAGATGACAATACAACCAATCCCACAAAAATACAAAAGATCTTCAGAAACTATTATGCACACCACTAAAAAACTCTAGAGGAAATGGATAAATTCCTAGAAACATACACCTCCCAAGACTGAACAAGGAAGAAACTGAGAACCTGAACAGACCAATAAGGAGTTCTGAAATTAAATCAGTAACATAAAACCTACCAATCAAAAAAAGCCCTGGGGCTGGGCATGGTGGCTCATGCCTGTAATCCCAGCAGTTTGGGAGGCTGAGGCTGAGGTCAGGAGTTTGAGACGATCCTGGCCAACATGATGAAACCCTGTCTCTACTAAAAATACAAAAATTAGCCAGCTGTGGTGGCAGGTGCCTATAATCCCAGCTACTCAGGAGGCTGAGGCAGGAGAATCCCTTGAACCTGGGAGGCAGAGGTTGCAGTGAGCCGAACCTGGGAGGCAGAGATTGCAGTAAGCCGAGACTGTGCCACTGCACTCTAGCCTGGGAGACGAGAGCAAAACTCCAAAAAAAAAAAAAAAAAAAAAAAGCTCTGGACCAGATGGATTGACAGCCAAATTCTACCAGATGCACAAAGAAGAGCTGATACCAATCCTACTGAAACAATTCCAAAAATTCAAGGAGGAGAGACTCCTCCCTAACTCAATCTGTGAAATCAGTATCATCCTGATACCAAACTCTGACAGGCATAATGAAAAAATAACAAAAAGACAAAACAACAAAACAACCAGACACAGTGGCTTATGCCTGTAATCCCAGCAATTTGGGAGGCCAAGGCGAGTGGATCACCTGAGGACAGGAATTCAAGAGCAGCCTGGCCAACATGATGAAGCCCTGTCTCTACTAAAAATACAAAAATTTTCCAGGCATGATGATGTATGCCTGTAATCCCAGTTACTCAGGAAGCTGAGGCAGGATAATTGCTTGAACCCAGGAAGCAGAGGTTATAGTGAGCCAAGATCGTGCCATTGCACTCCAGTCTGGGCAACAAGGATGAAACTCTGTCTCAAAAAAAAAAAAAAAAAAAAAAGAAGAAGAAGAAGAAAGGAAAAAAAAAAACAACTTCAGGCTAATATCCCTGATGAACATAGATGCAAAAATCCTCAACAAAATATTGGCAAACCAAATCCAGCAGCACATCACAAAGTTAATTCACCGTGATCGAGTAAGCTTCATTTCTGGGATGCAAGGTTGGTTCAACATATGCAAATCAATGAATGTGATTCACTGCATAAACATAACTAAAAACAAAAAGCATGCAATCATCTCAATAGCTGCAGGGAACTTTTTGATGAAATCTAACATCTATTCATGATAAAATTCTCACCAAACTAGGCATCAAAGGAACATACGTCAAAATAGTAAGAGCCATCCATGACAAACCCACAGCTAACATCATACTGAGCCAGCAAAAGCTGAAGTATTCCCCTTGAGAACTGGAACAAGACAAGGATGTCCAAAGGATGTCCACTATGTCCTGGAAGACAAGGATGTCTTCCAGAACATAGTACTGGAAGTCCTAGGAAGAGCAATCAGGTAAGAGAAAGAAATAAAAAGCATCAAAATAAGGAAAGAAGTCAAACTATCTCTTCACTGACGGTATGATTCTATGCCTTGAAAACCCTAAAGACTCTGGCAAATGACCCCTAGAACTGATAAACTACTTCAGTAAAGCTTCAGGATACAAAAATCACTAGCATATATATACACCAATAACATTCAAGCTGAGAGCCAAATCAAGAACACAATCCCATTTACAACAGCCACAAAAAGAATAAAATGCCTAGGAACATACCTAACCAAGGAGGTGAAAGATCTCTACAAGGAGAACTACAAAACACTGCTGAAAGAGACTAGATGTGATACATATAAATGGGAAAGTATCCCTGCTCATGAACTGGAAAAATCAACATCATTAAAATGGCAATACTGCCCAAAGCAATCTACAGGTTCAACACTATTTCTATCAAACCACCAAAATCATTTCTCACAGAATTGGAAAAAACTATTCTAAAATGCATATGGAGGGCCGGGCGCGGTGGCTCAAGCCTGTAATCCCAGCACTTTGGGAGGCCGAGACGGGCGGATCATGAGGTCAGGAGATCAAGACCATCCTGGCTAATATGGTGAAACCCCGTCTCTACTAAAAAATACAAAAAACTAGCCAGGTGAGGTGGCGGGTGCCTGTAGTCCCAGCTACTCGGGAGGCTGAGGCAGGAGAATGGTGTAAACCCGGGAAGTGGAGCTTGCAGTGAGCTGAGATCGCACCACTGCACTCTAGCCTGGGTGACAGAGTGAGACTCCGTCTCAAAAAAAAAAAAAAAGAAAAAAGAAAATGCATATGGAATCGAAAAAGAGCCAGAATCACCAAAGCAATCCTTAGCAAAAATTAAAACATCAGAGACATCACATTACACAATTTCAAACTTAGGCTATAAGGCTACAGTAACCAAAATAGCCTGGTATGGGTACAAATACAGTCACATAAACCAAGGGAACAGAATAGAGAACTCAAAAATTAAAGCACACATGTACAACTATCTGATCTTGGACAAAATCGACAAAAATAAGCAATGGGGCCCAGCACAGTGGCTCAAGCCCATAATTCCAGCACTTAAGGAGGTTGAGGCGAGGAGAATTTCTTGAGCCCAGAAGTTCAAGACAAGCCTGGGCAACATAGTGAAACCCCATCTCTGTAAAAAATTAAAAAATTAGCCAGGCGTGGTTGCACACACCTGTAGTCTCAGCCACCCAGGAGGCTGAGGTGAAGAATTGTTTGAGCTCAGGAGGTAGGGGCTGCAGTGAGCTGTGATCATGCCACTGCACTGCAGCCTGGGTGACAGAGTGAGACCCTATCTAACAACAACAACAAAAAGTGATGGGGAAAAGACTCCCTATTTAATAAATGGTGTTGGGATAACTGGCTATCTGTATGTAGAAGAAGGAAATCAAATGGATTAAGGACTTAAATGTAAAACCTAAAACTATAAAAATCCTGGGAGAAAACCTAGGAAATACCCTTCTTGATATTGGCCTTGGCAAATAATTTATGGCTAAGTTCTCAAAAGCAATTTCAACAAGAGCAAAAATTGACAAGTGGGACTTAATTCAACAAAAGAGCTTCTGCACAGCAAGAGAAACTATCAAAGGAGTAAACAGACAACTTACAGAATGGGAGAAAATATTCACCAACTATGAATGAACGAAGTTCTAATATCCAAAATGTATAAGGAACTTAAATCAGTAAGCAAAAACAAATAACTCCATTAAAAAGTAGGCAAAGGACATGAACAGGCTTCTCAAAAAAAAGACTTACAGATGGCCAATAAACATACGAAAAAATGCTCATCATCACTAACCATCAGAGAAATGTAAATCAAAACCACAATGAAATGCCATCTCAACTAGTCAGAATGGCTTTTGTTAAAAAGTCAAAAAATAATAGATGTTGGTGAGGCTGTAAAGAAAAGGGAACATTTATACACTGTTGGTGGGAATGTAAATTAGCTCAGCCACTGTAGAGAGCAGTTTGGAGATTTCTTTCTTTTTTTTTTTGAGACAGAATCTTGTTCTGTCACCCAGGCTGGAGTGCAGTGGTGCAATCTTGGCTCACTGCGACCTTCACCTCCTGGGTTCAAGCGATTCTCATGCCTCAGCCTCCAGAGTAACTGGGACTACAAGTGCGCAGCACCATGCCTGGCTAATTTTTGTATTTTTAGTAGAGACAGGGTTTTGCCATGTTGGCCAGGCTGGTCTCAAACTCCTGACCTCAAGTAATCCAACCACCTCGGCCTCCCAAAGTGCTGGGATTATGCTGGCATGAGCCAGCATGCCCAGCCTGGAGATTTCTTAATGAACTAATAATTGAACTACCATTGCACCCAGCAATTTCATTACTGGGTATGTGCCCGAAGGAAATAAGTAATTCTACCAAAAAGACATATGCACCTCTATGTTCATTACAGTGCTATTCACAATGGCAAAGACATTGAATCAACCCAGGTGCCCATCAATGTGGACTGGATTTAAAAAACGTGGTACATATATGCAATGGAATACTATGCAGCCATAAAAAAGAATAAAATCATGTCCTTTGCAGCAATGTGGATGCAGTTGAAGACCATTATCCTAAGCAAGCTAATGCAGAAACAGAAAACCAAATATCTCATGTTTTCACTTAGAAGTGGCAACTAAACATTGGGTAAACTTGGACATAAAGATGGGAACAATGGGAAATACAGTTCACTGGGAAATACAAAACACTGGGAAATACAAGAGCAGGAAGTGAGGGAGTGGAGCAAGGGTTGAAAAGCTACCTATTGGGTACTATGCTCACTATCTGGGTGACAGATTCATTCATACTCCAAACCTCAGAATCATGCAAAATTTCTTTGTAACAAACCTGTACATGTACCCTCTGATCTTAAACACCAAAAAAAGTTAAAGAATAAAAACCTGTCAGAACTAATACATGAATTCAGCAAAGTAGCAAGATACAAAGTTAGCACACAAAAATCAGTTGCATTTCGATACACTAACAATAAGCCATCTGGAAAAAAATTAAGAAAACTATTCCATTTACAATAGCATCAAAAAGAATAAAATACTTAGAAATTAATTATCCAAGAAGTAGAAAGACTTGGACAATGAAAACTACAAAACATTTCTGAAAATAATTGAAGAAGACATAAATAAAAAGACATCCTATGTTCATGAATCCGAAGACTTAATATTATAAGATGTCAATACTATCCAAAGAGATCAACAGATTGAATGCAATTCCTATCACAATCCCAAGGACTTTTTTGCATAAATAAAAAAACTCATATGGAATCTCAAAGGATCCTGGATAACCAAGACAATCCTGAAATGGAAGAACAAAGCTGGAAGACTCACAGTTCCTGATTTCAAAACTGACTACAAAGCTACAGTAATCAAAACAGTGTAGTGGGCCGGGCGCGGTGGCTCAAGCCTGTAATCCCAGCACTTTGGGAGGCTGAGACGGGCGGATCACGAGGTCAGGAGATCGAGACCATCCTGGCTAACACGGTGAAACCTCGTCTCTACTAAAAATACAAAAAACTAGCCGGGCGAGGTGGCGGGCGCCTGCAGTCCCAGCTACTCCGGAGGCTGAGGCAGGAGAATGGCGTAAACCCAGGAGGCGGAGCTTGCAGTGAGCTGAGATCCGGCCACTACACTCCAGCCCGGGCGACAGAGCAAGACTCCGTCTCAAAAAAAAAAAAAAAAAAAAAAAAAAAAACTGAACAGAGACTGATTTCATTAATTCCACTATCTTAATGCAGTATGTTTCCCAAAATGCAATGGAGAGGCTGAGGGCGGTGGCTCACGGCTGTAATCCCAGCACTTTGGAAGATGAGGCAGGCAGATCATTTGAAGCCAGAAGTTCAAGACCAGCCTGGCCAATATGGTGAAACCCTTTCTCTACCAAAAATACAAAAATTAATGGGTGTGGTGGCACACACCTGTAATCCCAACTACTTGGGGGGCTGAGGCAGGAGAATCACTTGAATGCAGGAAGCAGAGGTTGCAGTAAGCCAAGATTGCACCATTGTGACAGGGTGAGACTCTGTCTCAAAAAAAGAAAAAAAAAAAAGTAATGGAGGGAAGCTGGGGTAAATGGGTTGACCCAGTGCTTGCCAGAAATACAATTTTACCTTTGAATCCTGAATATAGAAGCAATGAGATTCTGGAAACCCAGTTACACTTTAACTGGCTATGCAATTTATACCCTGGAGACTAGCACCGCAGTTTGAGAGAATAATCTATGAATTTGCAAAAAGTCTTGTCTAGGGTTAAGAGTGTATTATTGGCCGAGCGCAGTGGCTCACACCTGTAATCCCAGCACTTTAGGAGGCCAAAATGGGCAGATCATCTGTGGTCAGAAGTTTGAGACCAGCCTGGCCAATGTGGTGAAATCTTGCCTCTACTAAAAATACAAAAATTAGCCAGGTGTGGTTGCTGTATGCCTGTAATCCCAGCTACTCGGGAGGCTGAGGCAGGAGAATCGCTTGAACCTGGGAAGTGGGGGTTGCAGTGAGCTGAGATCTTACCACTGCATTCCAGCCTGCGTGACAGAGTGAGACTCCGTCTCATTAAAACAAAAGAAAAAAGAAAAAGAAAGAAAGAAAGAATGTGCTATTAGGTATAATTTATAATACGTAATTTAGATTTTTAATAAATACTTGGTTTTAAAATGTCTTTTGGAAATTTGGCATAGATATTGAATAGTGAATGCCAATATGTTTTTAAAGGCTTTGGAAAGAATCAAGTGTATTCATTCAACTTATTCAATAAATATTTATTGACAGCTACAATATCCCAAGAACTGGGATAGGTCAGTGAGCAAAATGGATGAGGACCCTTGTGATGCTTAGGGAAGACAGACAACAGCAATAGACATGCTAAATAATCAAAGTAAACAATAGATTCTAGGCAATAATAACAGGGAATTTAAAAAAAGAAATAGAACAGGACAAGAAGGAGTGCTAGTGACTATAGGAGTGTTGTATTTTTTTTTTTTTTTTTTTTGAGACTAAGTCTCTCTCTTGTTCCCCAGGCTAGAGTGCAATGGGGTGATCTCAGCTCACCGCAACCTCTGCCTCCCGGATTCAAGTGATTCTCCTGCGTCAGCCTCCTGAGTAGCTGGGATTACAGGTGCCTGCCACCACGCCCAGCTAATTTTTGGATTTTTTAGTAGAGATGGGGTTTCACAACGTTGGCCAGGCTGGTCTTGAACTCCTGACCTCAGGTGATCCGCCCACCTCGGCCTCCCAAAGTGCTGGGATTACAGACATGAGCCATTGCGCCCGGCCAGGAGTGTTATAATTTTAAATAGGATGGTCAAGGTAGGTCTCATTGAGAAGAGAGAATTTGTTCAAAGACTTGAAAAAAGATGGGGGATTTAGCCATGTGATCACTGGGGGAAGAGGCTCTTAAGCAAGGGGAATAACACATGCAAAGGCTCCAAGGAAACAGTGAGCCTGGTGTATCTGAGAAACAGCAACTAGGCCAGTGTGCCTGAAGGAGAGTGAGCAATAAGGAGAGTGGAGGGGGATGACAATAGAGGCAGCCAGAGCCAGAGTAGGTAGAGCTTTATAGGCCATTGTAAGGACCTTGCTTTTTCTCTAGATCAAGATGTCTCAGTCTCAGCACTATTGATGTTTTGGGATAGATAATCCTTTTTTGTAGATGATTGCCTAGCTGAAAACATTGTAAAATGTTAAGAAGCATCCTTGGGGCTGGGCCTAGTGGCTCATGCCTGTAATCCCAGCACTTTAGGAGGCTGAGATAGGTGAATCATCTGAAGTCAGGAGCTCGAGATCAGCCTGGCCAACATGGTGAAACCCCGTCTCTAATAAAAACACAAAAATTAGCCAGACATGGTGGCACACACCTGTAATCCCAGCTACTCAGGCGGCTGAGGCATGAGAATTGCTCAAGCCTGGGAGGTGGAGGTTGCAGTGAGCAAAGATCACACCACTGCACTCCAGCGTGGGTGACAAGAGCAAGACTCTGACTCAAGAAAAAAAAAAAAATGAAGCATCCTTGGCCTCTTCCTACTTGATGCTAGTAGTCCCCTGCCAGTGTGACAGCCAAAAATGTCTCCAGACATTGTTAAATGCCCCCTAGAGAAAAATCCTCCTCTCTTCTGACCCTTGTCAAGAACAACTAGCCTACATAATATCAAAAGCCTTTGGAGAATTGTTAGTAAAGGAGTGACATCTGACATGCTTTAAAACAACTTTATTGATATATAATTATGTACCATAAAATTCACCTACAGTGTAAAATCTGTGGGTTTTAGTATACATATTTAGGCAGCCACCACCAGAATCTATTTTAGAATGCTGTAATCACCCCCAAAAGAATCTTGTACCCATTATCAGTCAGTCACTCCTCATTTCCATTCTTTTGAATGTGGATATCCAATTGTCCCAGCACCTTTTGTCGAAAAGATTATCTTTCTGATTGAATTGTTTTGGCACCCTTGTCAAAAATGAATAGGTCATAATAGGAGAATTTATTTTTGAACTCTCATTCCTATTCCATTGATCTACATGTCATCCCTACACTACCACCACACTGTTTTGATGATTGTAGCTTTGTAGTAGATTTTGAAATCAGGAAGTGAGAGTCCCAAAATTTGCTCTTCTTTTTCAGTATTGTTTTGGCTATTCTAGTTCTCTTACATTTGCATATGAATTTTAGAATCAGCTCATCAATTTCTGCAAAAAACTCCAGCTAGGATTTTTATAGGGATTGCATTGAATCTGTAGATCAATTTGGGGAATATGTCCATTTTAATAATAAGTCTTCTGATCCATGAACATAGGAGGCCTTTCCATTTATTTAGATCTGCTTTAATTTCTTTCAATGGTATTCTATAGTTTCCATTGTACAAGTCTTGCACTTCTTTTGTTAAATTTATTCCTGAATACATTATTTCTTGATGTTATTGTACAAGGAATTGTTTTCTTCATTTGGAGAAAACAGCCTGTTGCATGGCAAGAGTAATGCCATTTTCAAGCCAAACCTACATAATGACCCATATTTGACTCCTGCATACCAAGGCAGTCCCACAGAAACAATGCCTGTAGCATAGATAACCCCTCACGAAGATGCTTATCTAACTTCCCCAGTGGTCATAAGTTTTGCAAGAGTGTCTGAGACATGACTAACTGCACGTTTTACAAAAAAAAACAACAACACACACACAAAACTTGCTACATAAAGGGTATTTTCTGGAGGACAGGTGCAAGTGTCCACTGTCTTGTAGCTGCCCAAGACAAGGCTCTGTTCTACCCATCCTCACTTTCTTCCCCTGACCCATTCCCCAATGGTAAGCTTTTAAAAAAATGACTCTATTAAAAGACGTTTTTCCTCTCTTGTGCTTACCTTCATATTTCTAAATAACATACTCTGCCACCATTCCTTGATTTGTCTATTTTTGGATTAAGCTAACACAATCCTCCTCTTCTCTCAATACAGTTATAGGACTGAACGTTTTAGGTCCTCTCTTTTTTTTTTTTTTTTTTTTTTTTTTTGAGATGGAGTCTTGCCTTGTAGCCCAGGCTGGAGCGCAGTGGCTTGATCTCTGCTCACTGCAAGCTCCACCTCCTGGGGTTTCAAGCGATTTTCCTGTCTCGGCCTCCCTAGTAGCTCGGACTACAGGCGCTGGCCACCACGCCGGGCCAATTTTTTGTATTTTTAATAGAGACGGGTTTTCACCGTGTTAGCCAGGATGGTCTCGATGTTCTGACCTCGTGATCCGCCTGCCTCGGCCTCGCAAAGTGCTGAGATTACAGGCATGAGCCACCGCGCCTGGCTTTTTTTTTTTTTTTTTTTTTTTTTTTTGAGATAGAGTCTCGCTCTGTCCCCCAGGCTGGAGTGCAGTGGCCTGAGCTGGAGTGCAGTGGCCTGATCTTGGCTCACTGCAACCTCCACCTCCCGGGATCAAGCGATTCTCTTGCCTCAGCCTCCTGAGTAGCTGGGATTACAGGCGTATACCACCACGCCCGACTAATTTTTGTATTTTTAGTAGAGACGGGGTTTCACCATGTTGGCCAGGCTGGTATCCAACTCCTGACCTCGTGCTCCGCCCACCTCGGCCTCCCAAAGTGCTGGGATTACAGGCGTGAGCCACCACGCCCGGCCCGACTCCTCGTTTTTTTTTAAAATGCAGATATCAGAGACTTTCCCTTCCCTTTTAGCATTCTTCCCCAGGCTCACCCTCCAACTTCTATCATGTGTAGTTTCACTTTTACACAATCAGGATGGAAAACATTTACATTCAGTCTTTTGTGCTTTGTAAGTTGATTCCAAGTTGAAATCAGCAGGGACTACTTCCATTGACTATGTAATTATGCAGAGCAAAGCCAAGCCATAAATTATAATTTATATAAATTAATTTATTTCCTTTCTTGTTTAGGGTTTTATTGGCTTTTTAAAATTATTATCAAAGCTGTTATGACAAAATATGAGCAAAGGAAGCCATTTTTCCCCTACTGACATGAAATAAAGTAGGTTTTTTTTTTTACAAGATCACTTAACCAATGTCAATGGATGTAAAAATTCAAAGGGGGATAAATAAATTCAAATTTTATTTTTGTATTTATTTATAAAAATAAATAAGAATAAATATGATTTATATTTATTTTATAAATCTTATATTTATTATAAAAATAAATATAAATTTAAGATATTTGATAACTTATGGGACGTCTCAATTTGTGCTTTAAAAAGGGCGCACGGCGAGTAGCGGCGGCGGCGCAGAGAGGCGCAGCAGAGGTTTCCCTGGTTTCGGATTCCAGCGGCCGGATGGTGAACTCCTCCCTCCAGCGATCCTCAAAAGCCAGGGCTTTGCCAGAGAGAAGAAAGGGGATCAAAGCCAGCGTCACCGTCCACGCCAGCCGCACCAGGCCGCTCGCTACTCAGCCTGCACAGCCGCAGCGGCCGCAGCAGCGAGAGTTCCAGGGTCTCCCTCCGCTGCTGTAGTAACCCGGGTCCGGGGTCTCGGTGGTGCCCCTGACGCCCTTCGCGCACCCCTGATGCCCCTCGCCCACCCCTGAAGATTCCGGGTGGGCGAGGGAATCTTCAAAGGGATCACAATCTTTCAGCTAACTTACTCTACTCCTATGATCGGCTGAACGTAACAGAGATTCTAATGTCCAACGACAAGACGAGGATTCTCAACTGGTCCGTTCTAGGCTCACAGATGCCAAACGCATTAACTGGCGAGCGGTGCTGAGCGGCCGTAGCTTCTGCATCGAGATCCCTGGCGGTGCGCTGAACCAGGGGAGCGAGGACAGCTTTGCAGTTAGCCGAGGAGCAGCTAAGCGCCGACCATGTCTTCATTTGCTTCCACAAGAACCACGAAGACACAGCCACCTTGCTCCGGACCTTCAGCTTTTGAGACTTTGAGATTGTGCGACCGGGGCATCCCCCCTTGTCCCCAAGAGACCCGTCGCTTTCTTCATGGCCTACACGTTGGCGAGGAGGAGTAGCGGCCGCGGCGGGGCTGGGCATCGAGTTCCTGGGGCTGCCCCGGCGTCTGCCGGGTGAGTGGAAACGGTAGACTCGCTCATCTCACCTGGGTTTGTCCACATGTTGTAACTGTGCAAATGAATGCTAAAAAGAAAAAAAAAAATCAGCCGAGCATGGTGGCGCATGCCTGTAATTCCTTCCAGCTACTTGGGAGGCTGAGGCAGGAGAATTTCTTGAACCCAGGAGGCGGAGGTTGCGGCGAACCAAGATCGTGCCATTGCACTCCAGACTGGGCAACAAGAGTGAAACTCCGTCTCAAAAAAAAAAAAAAAAAAAGAAAAGAAAAAAACAGAAAAAAAAGAAATGAAAATTGAGGCATGATATGTTGGAAGATATAAGTGCCATTAACGAAATAGAGCAGAATAAGAGGGATCAGGAATGTTGGAGAGGGAGGATTGTAATGTTAAATAAATTAAGATTTTGATGTAGAATTTTAATTTTATTGAGAATTATTATTTGTATTACAGTAAGATAAAAATAATGAGATTGGAGTTAAATTGAATCTATGACTCTGAAAAGTCTCAGTCAATGAAATGGTTAAATGTTTGCTTTGTTTTTGGCCCTGCTGACACCCTATGGTCACTGAAGATGATACTTTGCAGCCCTGGTGCCTAAATCCTCCATGAAAAACCTTCGTGAAAAGAAATCTCCAGGCAGATAAATGCCTGATACATTTTGTTATTGATGGGAAGGAGGAATTTTGGAGGGATTTCAAGTATAATGTTGGGGGAGGTAAACAGGGTGGTTGCAGGAGTCAAACAGGAAGGTTTGAGAAGAAAGTTTTCATGTCCAGGGACCGTCAAACCATAACAGGTTGAATATGGAAATCAATGCCTATAATCAACTGGAACAAGTTAAATCTATATATGCGCCCTGAAGCCAGGATAATATGAAATAAAGAGATGTGCCGGGCGCGGTGGCTCAAGCCTGTAATCCCAGCACTTTGGGAGGCCGAGACGGGCGGATCATGAGGTCAGGAGATCGAGACCATCCTGGCTAACACGGTGAAACCCCGTCTCTACTAAAAACTACAAAAAACTAGCCGGGCGAGGTGGTGGCGCCTGTAGTCCCAGCTACCCGGGAGGCTGAGGCAGGAGAATGGCGTGAACCCGGGAGGCGGAGCTTGCAGTGAGCTGAGATCCGGCCACTGCACTCCAGCCCGGGTGACAGAGCGAGACTCCCTCTCAAAAAAAAAAAAAAAAAAAAAAAAAAGA
>NC_045434.1:182273674-182301647 GCF_002776525.5 Piliocolobus tephrosceles | reverse complement strand
CCAAAAAAAAAAAAAAAAAAAAAAAAAAAGAGAGATGTTAACATGAGTTATAGTTAAAATATCGTTACAATGTAGAAGTAAATTATCAATATATGTTTATAAACATTTGAGAATATTATTTATTAAGTCAAATTATGAAAGTTCCACCTTAGAGCTATGGTCATGACTTGAGTAAACAATCACAATTATTACCATTTGAGGAAGCACTGTCCAATAGAAATAAAAATGTGAGACGGTGGCTCACGCCTGTAATCCCAGCATTTTGGGAGGCTGAGGTGGGCAGATCAAGAGGTCAGGAGATCCCGACCATCCTGGCTAACACGGTGAAACCCCATTTCTATTAAAATACAAAAATTAGCTGGGTGTGGTGGCGGGCACCTGTAATCCCAGCTGCTCGGGAGGCTGAGGCAGAAGAATCGCTTGAATCTCATACAAGGTCTCCTACTCCTCCTCCTCCTCTTCTTCTTCTTCTCCCTTTCCTTCTCCCTCCCCCTCCCCCTGCCCTTCCCCCTCCCCCTCTCATTCTTCTTCTTCTACCAGGGTCTTGCTCTGTCACCCAGGCTGACAGACTGAAGTATACTGGCATAATCATAGCCTACTGCAGTCTTGAACTCCTGGGCTCAAATAATCCTCCCACCTCAGCCTCCTGAATACCTGAGACTACAGGTGCACAACAACATGTCTGGCTAATTTTTACTTTTTTTGTAGAGACAAAGTTTCCCTATGCCTAGGCTAGTCTTGAACTCCTGGCCTCAAGCAATGCTCCTGCCTCAGATTTCCAAAGCACTGGAATTATAGGTATAAGCCATCATGCCCGGCTTTGTACTAAGTCTTTGAAATCTGGTGTGTATTTTACTTTTTTTTTTCTTTTTTTTGAGACAGAGTTTCACTTTGCTGCCCAGGCTACAGTGCAGTGGCATGGTCTCGGCTCACTGCAGCCTCCACCTTCTGGGTTCAAGTGATTCTCCTGCCTCAGCCTCCTAAGTAGCTGGGATTACAGGCGTGCACCACCATGCCCAGCTAATTTTTGTATTTTTAGTGGAGACGGGGTTTCACCATGTTGGCCAGGCTGGTCTCGAACTCCTGACCTCAGGTCATCCATCTGCCTCGGCCTCCCAAAGTGCTGGGATTACAGGCGTGAGCCACCATGCCCGGCCAACTCTTCTCAATTTGTATTAGCCATATTTCAATTTGTATTAGTCATATTTCACTAAAACTGTGATACTGGCATAAAGACAGACATATTGCTATATGTGGCCACAGGTTACCATATTGGACAACGCAACCATAGGGCCTGAAAAATTAGGTGCTTGCCAGGCACAGTGGTGTGCACCTGTAGTCCCAGCTACCCAGGAGGCTGAGGTGGGAGGATCATTTGAGCCCAGGAGTTCGAGGTTGCAATGAACTATGATGGCACCACTGCATTCCAGCCTGGATGACAGAGGAAGACTCAATCCATGCTTATTGTGATAACAAATTCCCCATGTATCCAAGTTGTAAAGAAAGGTAAGATGTACCTAATGAAGATGTGGGCTTCATAAGAAATCACAGAAATATCTGTTTATAATGATAGCCAATATTTATTTAGCACTTTATATGCACCGGGCACTGTACCATGAGCTTCACAAGAGTTATCTCATTTATGTTAATCCTCACAACACCTAATAAGAGAATAATAATGGCTGATATTTACATAACACTGTTCTAGACATTTTGCATATATTAACATATTTGATCCTCAGGGAACCCCATGATGTAGTTTATACTACTTTTCGATTTTAAAGATGTGAGACACAAAGAGTTTAACAGCCTTATCTAGTAAGTACAGAGCCAGCATCTGTGTATATATATTTTTTAAATATACATTATTATCTTTCTTATCTTAGAGAGAAGTCATATTGAATGATTTGATTTCAAGTACATTGTTTGAGCAAATCAATCAAAGATCATTTTATGCTGTTGAATGATACATGGCCATAAAAGATGTTGTGATTGTGCAGTACTTGTTTTTGGTTTTTTTGTTTTTTTTGTTTTTGAGATGGAGTCTCGCTCTGTCGCCCAGGCTAGAATGCAGAGGCATGATCTTGGCTCACTGCAAGCTCCACCTCCCAGGTTCATGCCATTGTCCTGCCTCAGCCTCCTGAGTAGCTGGGACTACAGGCGTCGGCCACCATGCCTGGCTAATTTTTTTTTTTTTTTTGAGACGGAGTCTTGCTCTGTCGCCCAGGCTGGAGTGCAGTGGCCGGATCTCAGCTCACTGCAAGCTCTGCCTCCTGGGTTTACGCCATTCTCCTGCCTCAGCCTCCCAAGTAGCTGGGACTACAGGCGCCCGCCACCTCGCCTGGCTAGTTTTTTGTATTTTTAGTAGAGACGGGGTTTCACCTAGTTAGCCAGGATGGTCTCGATCTCCTGACCTCGTGATCCTCCCGTCTTGGCCTCCCAAAGTGCTGGAATTACAGGCTTGAGCCACCGCACCCGGCCTCACTCTTCTCAATATATTTTCTTATTTGCTCAATCTCCTGACCACGTGGACCATCTCCGTGGCCCCATTCTCACTGACCCTGACCTTGAGCTGCTGCCTTTGCCCTGACCCTGCCATTCCTG
Organism: Piliocolobus tephrosceles; assembly: GCF_002776525.5. Taxonomy (NCBI): domain Eukaryota; kingdom Metazoa; phylum Chordata; class Mammalia; order Primates; family Cercopithecidae; genus Piliocolobus; species Piliocolobus tephrosceles. The sequence continues at coordinate 182,299,043 of NC_045434.1, read as the reverse complement.
ACCATGAAAACCATTTATTCGGCTCTGAACCTAGTTGTCTTGACCTTGTAGGTTATTACCTTGAAGGGGTGGCCTGCCCCTCCACACCTGTGGGCGTTTTTTGTTAGGTGGAATGAGAGACTCTTATGTCTACTTCTTTCTATATAGACACAGTAACAGTCTGATCTCTCTTTCTTTTCCCCACATACCTCAGCCCCAGACCCGCCAGCCCAGATCACCAGGGTTGTCTCCTAGGCCTAGGCTCCAACAGCCCTAAACTCACTTAAACAAACCTTGGCCCCAGCCCTACACATTTTCTTGTTTGTCTGTTCTTCCAATTAAAAACTCCCACTTCGTCATTGTTTTTAAGTGCCTGATGTTGAGCAGTCAATTTGGTTTTTTCATACAGTTGGGTTAAAGATAGGGTTGCCAGATAAAATACAGGATGCCCAGTTAAGTTGAACATGGGACATACATACTTATATTTAAAAAGCATTTATTATTTATGTAACTCCAAGATTAACTGGATGCCTTGTGGTTTTATTTGCTAAATCTGGCAATGCTAGTTAGAACTACAAATAAGCGGCCAGGTGCAGTGGCTCACGCCTGTAATCCCAACACTTTGGGAGGCTGAGGTGGGCAGATGACCTGAGGTCAGGAGTTCGAGACCAGCCTGGCCAACATGGTGAAATCCTATCTCCACTAAAAATACAAAAATAGCTGGGTGTGGTGGCAGGTGTCTGTAATCCCAGCTACTCAGGAGGCTGAGGCAGGGAGAACTGCTTGAACCCAGGAGGCAGAGGTTGCAGTGAGCTGAGATTGCGTCACTGCACTCCAGCCTGGGCAACAGAGGGAGACTCCTTCTCAGAAAAAAAAAAAAAAGAAGAACTGCAAGTAAGCATCCTTTAATCCTTCTATCAGTCCTTGGGTCATCTGAAATACTATACTCAAGTCTATAAGTCTGTAACTAAAGACCTCCCTGCACACACTGGGCTCCTAGTTCTTCTTGTACCAAGACCTGTGACCTCATACCTCGGCAGTCTCACTTTCTGTGCAATACCTTTTCCCCACCCCTGGCCTGCTCAAACTGTTTTTGCTTCCCTCCAAACAACAATCAGAGTTGTAGACAACACAGTTTAGTATACAACTAGAGTGTTTGGTTTACCAATTAGCTCTTGTATTTTTATCTTGGAATACTCATAAAAGAGATAAGGCAGCCTCATCAATCCTCCAGGAAGCTTTCCCTTGCTAGCAAGATGCTGGCAAGACTACTAGACGCCAGTAGTCTCCACACTGTAGCATTCTTTTCATTTCTTTCCCATGTTCTTACCGTCTTATATTGCAAACCATCTGTTTGATAGGTTTTGTTATGGACTCATCTACAGGGTAGAATATTAAGTTTTTTTGTTTGTTTTTTAACAAGGAACACTTGTTAAAGTAAAGCTACCATATACAAAGCTAACACATACACATGCCATATAAAAATTGTGCTTGTATGTAAATAGAATGTCTCTGAATGCTGTAAAATAAACTGTTTTCAGTGGTTGCTTTCAACCAAGAGACAGGGGTGGGAGGGAGACTTATTTTTACTATTATTTGTACAGATTTTTTCAAAACCAAATGCATATTCTAATTATTCAAGAATATTTAATTTTTTAAGGAGAAATTATATGTTTATGTGTGTGTCTCCCTCATAAGATAGTTAGCTGCTTGAGGTCAGGAACCAGATCTATTTCAGTTTGTATCCCAAGAGCCCAGCTCTGTGTCCAGGCCACAGTTATAATATGGGTGCTTATGCTCTTTCTCTGTCTCTCTTATTTTTCACCACTGATTCATTTCCATTGCTATTACAGATAGTATTCAAGTTAAATTAAAATGTATTAAATGGGCCAGACGCGGTGGCTCACGCCTGTAATCCCAGCACTTTGGGAGGCCGAGGCAGGTGGATCATGAGGTCAGGAGATTGAGACCATTTGGCCAATACGGTGAAACCCCGTCTCTACTAAAAATACAAAAATTAGCCAGGCATGGTGGCGGGTGCCTGTAGTCCCAGCTCCTCAGGAGACTAATGCAGGAGAATCACCCGAACCCGGGAAGCAGAGCTTGCAGTGAGACGAGATCACGCCACTGCGCTCCAGCCTGGGCGACAGAGCGAGATTCCGTCTCAAAAAAATAAAAAATTAAAAAATTAAATGATTCAATGTTGAGCTTAATAAAGTAATGAATAATAATAAATTTAAAATTCATTTATTACTTAATTTAAATAAAAATAAAATAAGAAAACCTATTTAAGTATTGGAGTTTTTAAAAAATCATTTATATTAAGATATGATTTACATACAATGAAACATCTATTTAGGTGTATGGTTTGATAAATTTTTGCAAATGTATATATCCATGTAATTATGATCACAGTTAAGATATAGAACATTTCTTTCACCCCCAAAAGATTCCATTTGCCCCCTTTTCATCAGTTTCTACCTCACGTCTACCTCTGGCCACTGGCAACCACATAATGATTACTTTACCATTTATAAATGGATTTTAAATAGATTTAACTATACACATTTATTAGTAAGATAATTTTATTATGAAACACAAAAAGCAAAAGACTGCCTACAAGAAAGTGCATATTTGATCATATCTTTGTTCCATTTTTTGCTGACTCTTTGTTATTAGAGAATACATTTAGCATGTAGTATAAGAAAGGAAAGTGGAGAGGCTGCTTATTTTCAACAATAATAGCAGTTGTCATTTATTGAGCAATTATTATGTATCAAGTACCATATTAGCATGTTACATGATTCTTTTATCATTTGATCCTCACAACAACCCTGAAAGGCAGGTAGTTATTACTGAGGATGCTCCATTTTACATGTGACTCTGAGATACCCCTGACCTCAACTATGGTTAACACAAATGTACCTCACCTTTAGCAATTCTCTAAATCTCCGAGCTCTGGATAACCCACCACATGCTTAAGTAGCAATAAAGGTAGGCTTTGCAAACCAAGTCCCCTCCTTGATTCTCAGAAATCATTAAAACTCCCACTGTCACTGCTGCTCGAGGACTGCTGACCTTGTCAATGTCTGAGCTGCTTTCTCCGAGACCACTGAACTTTTTGTCTGTGGCCCAACTCCTGCAGGGCTGATCTGGAGTTAACTCCTGCAGGGCTGATCTGGGGCCAACCCCTGCAGGGCTGATCTGGCGCCAACTCCCACAGGGCAGATCTGGAGCCCTCCCCTCCCTCAGGTGTGTCTGAGTAGCTCACAAAGATCCTCAAACATTCCTGGGATTTGGAGTCTGTTGTCCCAGAAACAGAAGTCCTCTAGGGGGCAGTGTGAATCAACTCACTGGGCCAACCTAATAAAGTACCTCTGCCCAAGTTAAAATTCTATTACACATAAAGATGAATCCTGTGGCTCAGAGAAGTTAACGAACTTGGTCAAATCACCAGCTAGTCAGCAGCAGGACTAGGATTCAATCTCAGTCTGTCTGACTCCAGAATGACCTCTTTTCATTCCGCTGGGCTATCTTCCTATTCGTTAGCTTAAAGGGAAAAGGACACAGTCAGTAAACAGCAATTAAATAATTGCAGAGCACCTATTCTGTACCAGGCACTAATCTATGAAGTGAACAAAAGAGAAAAGATGTCACCTGGGAGAAACAGTGTTCTTTGGGGAAAGCCAGGTCTAAGTTAAAGCAGAGAAGCGATCGAGAATATAGGATTTTGCTGATGACACACCATGAGTTCTATGCACTATAACCCATTCAATCACTTATGCATTCAGCAAATATTCATGTTGTTTACATCCTTGCACTGTGCTAGGCACTGAAAAATAGAGCGGGGAGCAAATAGACATGAATATTGCAAGTTTATAGTCTAGCAGAGGATTAAACAAATAAATGAATATTTAAATGTATAATTACATATTTTTGGTAAGTGCTATGAAGGAAAAAAGAACAGGATGCTAGAAGAGAGAAAATCAAGGGCCTTACTTTAAGAGATCAACCCTGAAGATTGAGAAGAAGCTGGACAAGTGAAGAATGTTCCAGATAGAGGGAAGAACAAACACAGAGGCCCTGAAGTGAGACAAAGTTTAGGGTTTGCTGAAGGTTAATATAACTGGGGGCCTCTGCCGTGACTGGATGATATGCCCCATTAATTGTATTTAGTACACACAGGACAGAGTCCCAGGAAAAGGTGACAAATTGAGCAGACACAAATGCAGGAAAATTATATATTGGGGGGGTGGGTAGCAACACGTATGGGGTGCTAACAGGAAATTCTGGTGCTCTTAAGAATAGCAGGTGATAAGGCCAGGTGGTAGAACCTAATAGGCAGGCTGAAGATTTCGATTCTATTTGAAGCAAGAAGGGACTGAACAATCTTTTTTTTTTTTTTTTTTTTTTTTTTTTGTTGTTTTTGAGACGGAGTCTCGCTCTGTCACCCAGGCTGGAGTGCAGTGGCGTGATCTCAGCTCACTGCAAGCTCCGTCTCCCGGGTTTACGCCATTCTCCTGCCTCAGCCTCCGGAGTAGCTGGGACTACAGGCGCCCGCCACCTCGCCCGGCTAGTTTTTGTGTATTTTTTAGTAGAGACGGGGTTTCACCCTGTTAGCCAGGATAGTCTCGATCTCCTGACCTCGTGATCCGCCCGTCTCGGCCTCCCAAAGTGCTGGGATTACAGGCTTGAGCCACCGCGCCCGGCGGGACTGAACAATCTTAAACAATGGAGTCATATTTAGGAAGGTGAATCTCGGGGAGTAAGGGGATGAATTAGAAGCAGGAATACCTGTTGGGAAGCCCTTGCAATCATCCAAGCAAGAGCAAAGTAGGGCATGTCTAAGGGTGGTGGTACAATGAAGGAACTGTTCCTCCCTTAAATCCAACAAATATAAACAAATACAAAATCTCCCAAGGCGCAGAGGAAAAAAGCATTCTCCAGAGAGACTTTGGCAGGAGGGGAATGTCTGAAATAGCATCTGTGAGATTTTTGGATTCCCATCTCCTTTGGGGGTTCTATACCTTTGGGCCCCTAACCCTTCATCAAAATGCAGCAACAAAGCCTCCCAGAAGGGAAAGCTGAGCCCCTGGGAAAGGAACAAAATGTTCCCAGGGTCCCAGTGACGTGATGGCAGCAAGTCCAGCCATAGGAAATAATAATCAAAATCAGCTTCTGAAGCACATCCTCTCCTCCTCACCTGGCAGCCACTCTCACTCTACAAATGCTTCTCATTTGAAGACCTTTAGAGGACATTATTTTTTGTTATCTATATACTCTCATTCCCCAGGCATGGAGAAGTAGAAATGGGTAAGAGAAAAGATGGAAGAAAGTTTCCTGAGCACAAGTTAATATGACTTAGAATCTAACCTGATTAGATTTGGGGGGTAGAGAAAGAAAAGATAAAAAATAACCGTGGGAGAAGCTAGGGTGTTGGAACAATGATGATTTAAGATCTCATTCCCTTTACACTGATTGTACCTTCCCTAAGCAAACTTCTGGTGTTAATTTTGTTTCCCAAGCTGACTTTTCTAGAGAGATAACATTATATTTCTTAAGGTAAATTAGTAATTTGAGCTCTTGTGACTTAATCACAACCTAGGTGAAATGATAGAATCAAGTTATTGAATTTGCAAATCAGAAATTCTAGCCTAATCGATCGACTCCTTTGATGATCCACAATATGGGTCTGTCCTCTTGATCATTTTGTTACTCACAGGACAAAGTTGTGGAAATAGATGGCATCCACAGTCAGTAGGTGTGGAGGGACTACAGTAAAGGAAACTAAAGTTATCCTCTGAAGCTGAACCTTACAGGAGTGATACTAGTAACATCAGGTACTTACTGTGCATCTGGCCTTGTTCTTGGCTCTCTGGATAAATCTCATTAGGACTCACAACTATGAGAACTATGAGACACAGGCTGTTACAATGTCCATCTTAAGATGAGGAACCCAAGGCTCAACGAAATTAAATGATCTAAAGGCACCCAACGAGTAAGCAGTTGGAGCTGGAATCCAAACCTGACAAACTTGACCCTATAGCCCTCTGGGTTTTACCTATATTGAGAAAAAAATTACCTTGACCATAGTAGGTGTCCACAATGTTTCATGAATCTAAATAGATGGATCTTAAAAATGTAACCATTCTAACTCGTCATTTGTGTCTTACTGATGATGTATAGAGAAATATCCAGGTTCACTCAAGCCGGCGGTGGTGGTTAGGGGGCAGGGAGAGGACCTGGGAGTATTCATAGAACCGGAATATAATAAAGAAAGTTGCGATCAAATTAACTGTATTATAACTTCTGGGGGGAAAAAAGAATATAAAACCCAGGACTTGTTTTTTCATGATGTATTTTTAGCCTCAGGACAGTACCTGAAACATGACTTTCAATGAATATTTGTTCAGTAAATGAATGATGCCACTCGACACTGTCCTGCAATCTTCCTGTGAGCATCTAGTGTGCATTCTTCTTTTTCTCACTCTAAAACAACTTTAACAAGGTTTTTACTGTCTCCTCAAAAGCCCAACATTGCCTTTCTCTACCACCTCAGCTTTATGTCATAAGTCATGGAGAAAAAAGAAGCACCCAGGCAATGACTCCCAAATCTTCCACCGCCAAATCTATTCACCTACTTGCATCTGTACCCATACTCTCTAGATTCCCTCCTTTTGAAACAAAAATACATATCTAATTTCTATTGCAGATCAAACTTCTTGTAATCTGGATGCCATCCCCTCTTGCCTTCTCAAGGACTTTTCTCCTGCAGTCCCCCGACCCTGTTTTCTACATTATATTTTCTCCTATTTTCCTGTATCATTTCCATACCCATACAACCTTGCTCTAGAATCTCCTGTTGAAATGGTTTGGCTGTGTCCTCACCCAAATCTCATCTTGAAATGTAATTCCCATGCGTTGTGGGAGGTACCCTGTGGGAGAGAACTGAATCATGGTGGCAGATCTTTCCCATGCTGCTCTCATAATTGCGAGTAAGTCTCACAGGATCTGAAGGTTTTATAAAGGGGAGTTCCCCTACACAAGCTTTCTGCCTGCCACCGTGTAAGACGCAACTTTATTTCTTGTTTGCTTTCGGCTCTGATTGTGAGGCTTCCCCAGCCGTGTGGAACTATGAGTCAATTAAACCTCTTTCCTTTGTAAATTACCCAGTCTCGGTTATGTCTTCATTATAGGCATGAGAACATACTAATAAACCTATCTTTAAGAATTCCTTCCAAAACCTCATATCCCCTGAATAGCACAGCCCCATTTTTATTCTCCTCTTTCTCAGAAAAACTTCTCAAGAGGGTAACTGCCCTGCCCTTTTTACATTCATATTTCACGTTAATTCTCCAATGTTCTCCAAATGGGATTCCATACCAGAGATCTACAGAAACTTCTCCAGTTGAGGTTACCAACCAATACTCATGGTGTAATATCAAATGGTCATTTGTGTGTCCTCACCTTACCCAAACTCTTGTCAGCAGCCTACACAGCTGATCATTCAGCTTCTTCCTGCCACTTTCTTCTTTTGTCTTGAGGAATATCACACTCTTGGTTTTCCCTCTGTCTGTTCAGTGAGTTCTGAACATTCTTTGATGGCTGGATCCTATTCCTCTGACATCTCAGTGTTGGCCTGATCCTGGACCCTCCTCCTTCTTTCTGTTTTGAGGTTGCAGACCGTTGGCCTGGGAGGCGGAGGTTGCAGTGAGCTGAGATTGTGCCACTGCACTCCAGCCTGGGCGACAGAGCAAGACTCTGTCTCAAAAAAAAAAAAAAAAAAGAAAAGAAAAGAAAAAGAAAAAGAATAATCTTTTCTTCGTCCCATAAAAGGATTAATGTAGCTATTGTGTGGATGATTGACTTCAGGAGGGCCAGAATAGAAATAGCTAGTCCTCTAAAAAGGTTACTCTGTATGTTTAGATGGGAGGTATTAGTGAATAAAAATAGGGTGGTATAGCTGGAGGAAGTTAAAAAAAGGGTCAGTTTGGGAATATATTTTCAGTCAAGAGCCTGGACTGGATATGGAATGTGAAAGAAAGAATGGCATTGTGTACAACTCCAAAGTGTTTTGCCTAAACAAATGAATGGCAATAGTGGTGTCCCCTCCTTGGAGAGGGGCAGTTCGGACATGTTTTATGTGAGATGCCTAATAGAGATCCACAAGGAAATAGCAGGCAGAGTCTCAATTGCAGGGCAGTGGTGATAGCTAAATAGGCCCATTCTCGTTATTTGTAGGTCCTAGGAGCAAGAGCACAACTGGAGGCCTACATAAACTATGACTAAATATTTAGAAGTTATAACCAAGCTAACAATGTACTATTAAGTAAAATATCTTCTATCTTTCTCCTTGAAAAAAAAAAAACACACACACACAAACTTCACAACAATACAATTATTAAAATATTGAATAGCTGTGATTTTTATGACTGTTTGAAAATATCAAAGAAGCTGGGCGCGGTGGCTCATGCTTGTAATCCCAGCATTCTGGGAAGCCAAGGTGGGTCGATTACCTGAGGTCAGGAGTTTGAGGTCAGCCTGACTAACATGGAGAAACCCCGTTTCTAATAAAAATACAAAATTAGCCAGGCATGGTGGCACATGCCTGTAATCCCAGCTACTTGGGAGGCTGAGGCAGGAGAATCGCTTGAACCTGGGAGGAGGAGGTTGCAGTGAGCTGAGATTGTGCCACTGGACTCCAGCCTGGGCAACAAGAGTGAAACTCCATCTCAAAAAAGAAAGAAAGAAAGAAAATATCAAAGATGACGGAAGTTAATTATTATTGTACACATCTGGGTATTTTATTGATGGGCCAGAGATGTTTAGATAAATTTAAAAATACAGCCAGGCACAGTGGCTCACACCTGCAATCCCAGCACCTTGGGAGGCCAAGGTGGGCGGATCACAAGTTCAAGAGATCAAGACCATCCTGGCCAACAGGGTTAAACCCCATCTCTACTAAAAATACAAAAAATTAGCCGAGTGTAGTGGTTGACGCCTGTAGTCACAGCTGCACAGGAGGCTGAGGCAGGAGAATGGCATGAACCCAGGAGGCGGAACTTACAGTGAGCTGAGATCGCTCCACTACACTCCTGCCTGGGCGACACAGTGAGACTCCATTGGAAAAAAAAATACATAATTAATACATTACTGTATTTTTCTTCTCCTTTTTTTTTTTTTTGAGATGGAGTGTTGCTCTCTCCCCCAGGCTGGAGTGCAGTGGTGCCATCTTGGGTCACTGCAACCTCTGTCGCCTGGGTTCAAGCGATTCTCCTGCCTCAGCCTCCCAAGTAGCTGGGATTACAGGCGCCCACCACCATGCCCGACTAATTTTTGTAGTTTTTAGTAGAGACGAGGTTTCACCATCTTGACCAGGCTGGTCTTGAACTCCTGACCTTGTGATCCACCCACCTTGGCCTCTCAAAATGCTGGGATTACAGGCGTGAACCACCGCGCCCAGCTCTACATTATTGTATTTTTCATACAATTATTTTTTTTCTTACCCTAGCAAAATCACTAATTATATTGATATAATAAAAATTTTTTCAAGGCCAGGCATGGCGGCTCATGCCTATAATCCCAGCACTTTGGGAGGTTGAAGCAGGAGAATCACTTGAAGCCAGGAGTTCTAGACCAGTGTGAGCAACACAGAGAGACCCTGTCTCTATGGAAAATAAAAAAAAATTAACTGTGTATAGTGGCATGCACCTGTGGTCCCAGCTATTCAGGAGGCTGAAGTGGGAAGGTCGTTTCAGCCCGCAAATTCAAGCCTGCAGTGAGTCATGATTGGGCCACTGCATTCCAGCCTGAGTGGCAGGGTAAAACTCTCTCAAAAAATAAACAGGGTGGGCACAGTGACTCACACCTGTAATCCCAGCACTTTGGGAGGCCAAGGTGGGTGGATCGCTTGATATCAGGAGTTGGAGACCAGCCTGGCCAACATGGTGAAACCCTGTCTCTACTAAAAATACAAAAATTAGTTAGTCATGGTGGTGTGTGCCTGTAATTCCAGCTACTCAGGAAGTTGAGGCAGGAGAATCGCTTGAAGTGGAGAGACAGGTTGCAGTGAGGCGAGATCGTGCCACTGCAATCTAGCCTGGGCAACAAAGAGAGACTTCATCTCACAAAACAAAACAAATAATAAAAATAAAGGCAAAATACAAAAATATCAAAATGTCAATCTTAATATCAAGATGCAGGCTATATGATTACATATTGAGTTCATTAAAGCACAAAGTTTAAGGACAGTCACCTGGGAGGATACAGACTCCATAAAGATGGAGTCAGTGCTCTGAAGTGGAGAGGTTTGAGTGTTGTTTACAGTGTCAAGGTCTGGGGAAGCTTAGTAGGATTTCTTTTTTTTTTTTTTTTTTTTTTGAGACGGAGTCTTGCTCTGTCGCCCAGGCTGGAGTGCAGTGGCCGGATCTCGACTCACTGCAAGCTCCGCCTCCCGGGTTCACGCCATTCTCCTTCCTCAGCCTCCCCAGTAGCTGGGACTACAGGCACCCGCCACCTCGCCCAGCTAGTGTTTTGTATTTTTTTTTGTAGAGACGGAGTTTCACCGTGTTAGCCAGGATGGTCTCAATCTCCTGACCTCGTGATCTGCCCGTCTCAGCCTCCCAAAGTGCTGGGATTACAGGCTTGAGCCACCGCACCCAGCTTAGTAGGATTTCAATATTTTCCGTACAAGGTTATTGCACAGTTAAAGCAATTTGATAGGCAGTGTTTCTGAAACCACCCCTATAAACATTATAAAATTAATCAGAGAAGAAGGGAGGGGGAGAAACAAAAATAAATCCAGCTTGCAGCACATTCAACATTAGTCATTAGGTTAGCTTGTTCTCTGAGCTGCTTCCTCATTGTCGTTTTGTGCCTAATGTCTTAGAATCATGTAGACCTTGTTACAAGATTATAGTTCTCCTTAACTGTTCTATAGCTAACAACTTGAAAATATGAAATGCTAAGTTCTCCCTTTGAGATATTCAGGTCCTGCATACTGAGAAAACTACTCACTCAGCTAGTCTGAAGGACCTCAAAAGAAGCTGACTCATCAAAAAATGTAGTTTCCACATCCTGATGACCTCATTCTCCCTTTACCCTGACCAATCAATGACCCCAATTTTCAGTCCCTTGCCCTCCATGATTCCCTTAAATCCTCAGCCCAGAACTCCTCAGGGAGGTGGATTTGAGGATCTTCTCCCATCTCTTCACTCAGCATCCTGTGATCATTAAACTATTTCTCTGCTGCAAACCCTGCTGTCTCAGTGTAATAGATATGTCACTGCACAGCAGGGATAAGAACCTGTTGGTTCTCTAATATTTATTTTTTGGGCAGTGTAGTTTTAATGTTCCACATTATAGATGTAATATGTAATAGTCAAGGAGTTTGTTTTCTTTTTCTTTTTCTTTTTTTTTAAGACAGGGTCTCACTCTGTCGCCCAGACTGGAGTGCAGCAGCATGATCTTGGCTCACTGCAACCTCCACCTCCCAGGTTCAAGTAATTCTTGAACGAGTAGCTGGGATTACAGATATGTGCCACCATGCCTGGCTGATTTTTGTATTTCTAGTAGAGACAGAGTTATGCCATATTGACCAGGCTGGTTTCGAACTCTTAGCCTCAAGCAATCCACCCACCTCGGCTTCCCAAAGTGCTGTGATTATAGGCATAAGCCAATGTGCCTGGCTTCAAGGAGTCTTTTTTTTAGGGGGGGAGGCAGAGTCTTGCTCTGTCGCCCAGGCTGGAGTGCAGTGGAGCGATCCCAGCTCACTGCAAGCTCCGCCTCCCGGGTTCATGCCATTCTCCTGCCTCAGCCTCCCAAGTAGCTGGGAATACAGGGGCCCACCACCATGCCTGGCTAACTTTTTGTATTTTTAATAGAGATGGTTTCACCGTGTTAGCCAGGATGGTCTTGATCTCCAGACCTCATGATCCGCCTACCTCAGCCTCCCAAAGTGCTGGGATTACAGGCGTAAGCCACCACACCCAGCCTAAGGAGTCTTATATAGATTCAGTCAAGAAGTCTTTTTTTTTTTTTTTTGAGACAGAGTCTCGCTCTGTCACCGAGGCTGGAGTGCAGTGGCGCGATCTCGGCTCACTGCAAGCTCCACCTCCCAGGTTTATGCCATTCTCCTGCCTCAACCTCCGCGTAGCTGGGACTACAGGCGCCCGCCACCTCACCCGGCTAGTTTTTTGTATTTTTTAGTAGAGAGAGGGTTTTACCGTGTCGGCCAGGATGGTCTTGATCTCCTGACCTCGTGATCCACCCGTCTCGGCCTCCCAAAGTGCTGGGATTACAGGCTTGAGCCACCGTGCCTGGCCAAGAAGTCTTATATCGCAGGTACCACCTGAGTCAGGTACAAGAAAATAAGAAAGGAAATTAATCTATGACAAAAAGTCAACATTAAGAAGTCATGCTCCATGACTCGGTCTCCAAAGTCAATCTTCCACAAAACCTAAGCTTTTAGAAGCCCCAAATAGACAGACTATTCATTTTCTTTCACACTTTCCCCTTTCCTTCAAGATCTTTGAAGAAAGCATTACAGACGAAGCATTTGTTACAGAGATATCTCACATCACTAGGAAGTCTCATTCCTGGAGAGTCATGTCCCACAGAGAGGGGAAATGTTTAATTCATAAGCTGAAATAAGCTAAAGTCTAATTATAAAGAAACAGGAAGAAAATATAACTTAGCGGTCTGATTCTGGTTGTATGACTTATTTTCAATTAAGGCAAATTTTTAAGCAATTATTATTCTAGTTTTGGTCATTGATCACAAGCAAACTGTAACATGAATCATGAGTAATTTGATAACTAGGAAAATGGTAACTATACTTATGATTATGATAACAATTACTTGAAGACCAGAATGAAAAAATGAACTTAGCCCTCAGGGTAACCAACTAAATAAGTCATTTAGAGAATCCAATTTCTTTTCTTTCTTTCTCTCTCTCTCTCTTTTTCTCTTTCTTTCTTTCTTTTTTTCTTTCTTTCTTTCTTTCTTTTTCTTTCTCTCTCTCTCTCTCTTTCTTGGCTCACTGCAACCTTCGCCTCCCGGGTTCAAGTGATTCTCCTGCCTCAGCCTCCTGAGTAGGTGGGACTACAGGGGTATGCCACCATGACCAGCTAATTTCTGCATTTTTAGTAGAGATGGGGTCTCGCCACTTTGACCAGACTGGTCTCAAACTCCTGGCCTCAGGTGATCCACCTACCTTGGCCTCCCAAAGTGCTGGGATTACAGGAGTGAGCCACACCATGCCTTGCCTAGAGAATCCATTTTCTAACATCTTATAACCATTCGTCTTTTGAGATTTATTTATTTATTTATTTATTTATTTATTTATTTATTTATTCTTGAGATATAGTCTCGCTCTGTCCCCTAGGCTGGAGTGCAGTGGTGCAATCTTGGCTCACTACAACATCTGCCTACCGGTTTCAACCACCATGCCTGGCCTTTTTTTTTTTTTTTTTAATGGAGTCATGCTCTGTTGCCCAGGTTGGAGTGCTATGGTGCAATCTTGGCTCACTACAACCTCCGCCTCCCAGGCTCAAGTGATTCTCCTGTCTCAGCCTGTCGAGTAGCTGGGATTACAGGCGCCCACCACCACACCCAGCTAATTTGTGTAGTTTTAGTAGAGATAGGGTTTCACCATGTTGGCCAGGCTGGTTTCAAACTCCTGACCTCAAGTGATGTACTCGCCTTGGCCTCCCAAAGTGCTAGAATTACAGGCATGAGCCACCACACCCAACCAAGTTATTCTTTTAAATTGAGTCTGCACTTCTCTAGAGGTATTAACATAGATACAACAAACGATGTGTGCTACTGCACAGACTCCTCCTTTTTCAGCCAATAAATAGTCAAAGGCAATTCTGTTATCTAGTATTACCTGGGTTAAGGAGGTCAAACATTTTTGGTGAGCTGCAATGCTTCTTGCATTGTCTCCAGCTATCTGACCAATACAAGCTGATAGGTTTTTATTCATCTCTCCCAGCACTCAGGATTAGTATTCCCAAAATGCTTTGACCTAAATTATTTTAATATTCTGCTAACATAGTCCTCTTATCTCTGTAATAGAGAAAGGGGGGTCCATATATATGGGGGTCCCTACATATTGCCCAGGTTGGTCTTGAACTCCTGACATCAAGTGATCCTCCCACCCCGGCTTCCCAAAGTGCTAGGATTACAGGCATGAGTCACTGTGGGGAAAAGAAAGATCAGATTGTTACTGTGTCTATATGGAAAGAAATAGACATAAGAGACTCCATTTTGTTCTGTATTTGAGATGCTGTTAATCTGTGACCCTACCCCCAAACTTGTCCTTGCAAGACACATGTGCTGTGGTGACTCAAGGTTTAATGGATTTTGGGCCGTGCATGGTGTGCTTTGAAGGCAGTATGCTTGTGAAAAGTCATCACTATTCTCTTAATCTCAAGTACCCAGGGACACGTACACTGCCAAAGGTCGCAGGGACCTCTGCCTAGGAAAGCTAGGTATTGTCCAAGGTTTCTCCCCATGTGATAGTCTGAAATATGGCCTCATGGGAAGGGAAAGGCCTGATCATCCCCAACCTGACACCCGTGAAGGGTCTGTGCTGAAGAGGACTAGTATAAGAGGAAAGAAGGCCTCTTGGCAGTTGAGATAGAGAAAAGCATCTGTCTCCTGCCCATCCCTGGGCAATGGAACATCTCGGTGTAAAACCGGATTGTATGTTCTGTTTACTGAGAAAGGAGAAAACCGCCTTAGGACGAAAGGTGGGACTTGCTAGGGCAATGCTGCTCTTTATGCACCAGAAAGGTTTATGGAGATGTTTACATATGTATATCAAGGCACAGCACTTTTCCTTAAACTTATGTCACAGAGATCTTTATTTATATGTCTTACTGCTGACCTTCTCCCTACGATGATCCTATTATCTGGCCACTTCCCTTTTTCTAAGATGGTAAAGATAATGATCAATAAATACTGAGGGAACTCAGAGACCGTGCTGGCGTGGGTCCTCCGTATGCTGAGCGGCGGTCCCCTGGGCCCACTTTTTTCTTTCTCTATACTTTGTCTCTGTGTCTCATTTCTTTTCTCAAGTCTCTCATTCCACCTAACGAGAAACGCCCACAGGTGTGGAGGGGCAGGCCACCCCTTCAGTCACCATGCTTGGCTCCTTCATATTTTTATGTAACGATAAAAGAGTTACAAAATAATCTAATGAGCATATGTCCTTTCTTTGCCAACTATTGAGGCCATGGTATGCTCAACCAAACTACCTTGTTTAGGCAAATCAGTCTTGATGCCACATACAAACACATAACCTGAGGGAGCGTAAGTAATTCCCCTCAGGGTGTATTTGTTGTTGTTGTTGTTTTTGAGACGAAGTCTTGCTCTTGTCCCCCAGGCTGGAGTGTGATGGCCCTCAGGGTATATTTGTTAATAGCCTCATTAACAGAAAGAGTAGAGAGCAGCAAGTCAAACCAGAGATTTCCCTTTTTATATATTGCCAGAACTCATTGCATGACATGAAATAAGAGGGAGATACTGGCAGACCCGGGATTTTTTTTTTTTTTTTTGAGCGGGGGCCCCGCTCAGGATTTTGGGCCGTGCAGGGTGTGCTCAGGCTGGAGTGCAATGGCACCATCTCGACTCATTGCAACCTCTGTCTCTTGGGTTCCAGCGATTCTTGTACCTCAGCCTCCTAGGTAGCTGGGATTACAGGCACAGGCCACCATGCCTGTCTAATTTTTGTAATTTTAGTAGAGATGGGGTTTCACCATATTGGCCAGGCTGGTCTCGAACTCCTGACCTCTGGTGATCCACCCACCTCGGCCTACCAAAGTGCTGGGATTACAGGCGTGAGCCACCATGCCCAGCCTGTAATGCATTTCTTAATCCAATGTAGAATGGAACAAGGAGAGCCAGGACCAAATTCTTTCCAAGTAGATATGATAGTAAATAGTTTTTGACAAGATATAGAAACTGAAGTATCATGAACTGGGAAAGTTAGCCTAGAAAGAAATCAGTCTAAATATGTAATGGCATTAGGGACATCTGAAAAATAACTGACGGATATTACTAACGGCATATGTTGGTCATGAATAGATCTTGTAATCATATGGCAGATCCAACAGCCAGACAGGTTTCCTTCGGTAACAACAATCTGGGATAGTTTAATCAAAGGTTATCATACCATTCCATGCAGAGAGAAAAAGAAACAACCATAAGGAAAAAAATAAAATTCATTCTTCCTAACCAAACTACCCACTAAAGTCCTGAAACAATACTTATCTCAACAGAGTAGAATGAACAAGGAAAGAAATTTTCTCTGTCACGTAAAATAATAATGATTGGCCGGGCGCGGTGGCTCACGCCTGTAATCCCAGCACTTTGAGAGGCCAAGGTGGGTGGATCACGAGGTCAGGAGAACGAGACCATCCTGGCTAACACGGTGAAACCCATCTCTACTAAAAATACAAAAAATTAGCCAGACGTGGTGGCAGGTGCCTGTAGTCCCAGCTACTCAGGAGGCTGAGGCAGGAGAATGGTGTGAACCCAGGAGGCAGAGCTTGCAGTGAGCCGAGATGGTGCCACTGCACTCCAGACTGGGAGAGAGCTTGAGACTCCATCTCAAAAAATAAAATAAATAAATAAATAAATAATGATTAAACAGATTCTTGAAGCAATGGTGACAATGGTCACTAGTAGATAGGCCTAAGCATTCATTTAGATACAGTTCTGGTCTGGCATCTTGGAAGAGCTGTCTACCTCAGATGTTGTCTTTTTCTCAGCCTGGTGTAAACTTGACAAGTCAAAGATCACCTTTCAGTAAAACAGGCCATTCGATGAGAAATGGGAATCCATGAGTTCATGCCTTCTAATTTTATAGCACAAGGTTAGTAAGAAATACCTGACAGAGACTTTTCATTTCAGTTGAAAGGAATCCTTTAGAAGATAATGTTTCCAATAGACAAAATCTCCTGGCTGAAGTCCATGGGTTTTATGTTCTTCATTTACTGGGAGTTCACTATAAAAAGAATCTTTTACCAATTTGCAATTTTTAGTTGTCTCATAAGGCCACTACAGTAATGTAACATGTCTCCTTTTAGCATTATGGATTCATAATTTCCTGGGGGTAGTTGTTTTGTTTTTGTTTTGCTTTGTTTTGTTTTTTGAGATGGAGTCTCGCTCTGTCGCCCAGGCTGGAGTGCAGTGGCACAATCTCAGCTCACTGCAAGCTCCACCTCCTGGGTTCATGCCATTCTCCTGCCTCAGCCTCCCAAGTAGCTGGGACTATAGGCACCTGCCACCATGCCTGGCTAATTTTTTTGTATTTTTAGTAGAGATGGAGTTTCACCATGTTAGGATGGTCTCGATCTCCTGACCTCATGATCTGCCCGCCTCGGCCTCCCAAAGTACTGGGATTACAGGCATGAGCCACTGCGCCCAGCCTCCTGGGGATAGTTTTATAGGTGTACCTGTTATTATCTCAATTGGAGATAACTGATGTTTACAAAAAGGAGTGGATCTTAGGTTAGCTTAAGCAAAACCAATGGAAAAGCTTTTGTCCAATAAATTTTAAAAGACTTGGTTAATTTTGCTGATTGAGTTTTGATTATTTCATTTGTGTGTTTTAGTAACCCAGATGACTGAGGGTAATATGCACAAGGGAAATGTTGAAGAATTGGCCAGATCTTACATATTGACTGAATAATGTATCCAGTGAAATGAGTACCTCTGTCGCTATCAGGTTCTAGAGGGACTGCTTAAGTTGGAATAATGTTTTCCAGGAGCATTTTACTTACTGCTAAGGTTGTTGCTCTTCCACATGAAAATGCTTCTACCTCGTAAGAAAACATACAAACCAAACTAGCACATACTTGTATCCTTGTGATGGGAGTAACCGAATAAAATCTAATTACCATACCTGGAAGGGGGACTTCAGGTAAAGAAAATATCCATGAGAACTATATAAAGGTTTCCCTGGATTATATTTTGGGCAGATATGGCAGCAACTGTATACCTTATGAGCTGTAGTCAGAGAAGGTTTCCAATAACATAATTGTCCCCAGCACCTATCTTATCAGGATTCTAGCTAGTTAAATCATGAACATAGGTCAAAAATGATAACTGTGATTCAGTAGGATGTACAGGCAAGTTGTTTGGTCCATACCATAGTTCATGTTTGGGGGAGTACGTTTCCTCCTTTGTTTCCCAATTTTTTTATTGGGAAGCTCTGGATTGAGGTAATTTTATGTCAAATTCAGGGACTTCTTTAAAAGTTAATATAGATTGTCTTTCTTGCCTAGATGTCTGTAAGCAGTCCTCTTTGCTGCCTTATTAACTAGTTGATTTTCTTTTTTTTTTTTTTTGGAGTATCTGATTTGGAGTGACCTGGGAATTTAATAATAGCTAGTGATCTGGGTAATAATATGGCTTTTAATAACTGCAACACAGGGTGCCCATTTTTATGGACCGACCAGGAGAGGCTAAGAACCCTCTTTGTAGAATTTCAAAGTCATGAGCTATTCCAAAGGCTATCTGCTATCTGTGCATTAGCAGTTATTCTGCTAATTAATGCTATCAATTGTTTGTTGAGCTGAGGTTGCTTTGAAAGATAAGCACTTTCTATTTCTTCAGCTACAGATATGATAGCACAACCTGTATGATAAGTTCCAGACTCACCCGCCAAGTAATATCCATCTGTAAATCAAACAACAACAACATCAGTAAGGGAAGTTTCTTGCAGGTTCATGCTAGGAGAGAGAAGTTGATCAGTTAAAGTTATGGCATTTCATGTGAAAGTAGAGGCAGAACAGTAGAAGGTTTTTAGATTATTGTCCTTAGAGAGTGTAATATGAAGTGCAGAAAGAAATAGAACTTCATAAGGGGTCAGCTTGCTAACTGAATAATGCTGAGTATGGTGTGAAATTAGAAATGCTTCCACAGACTGTGGAATGCAGATAGTGAAGGGAGATCCCTTCATTATTTCTTCAGTTGCTTTTACTAGCAAGATGGTCTCTGTTACCACTTTCATGCAGGATGGCAATCATCTAGCCACTAAATCCAAGTACTAACTATGGTAGCTTAAAACTAGCTCTATTTTAATCCCCCATGTTTTCAGGTCAGAATGCTTAGGACATTTCCTTGATTTTTATGTATAAGCAATGTAAATGGAATACTATAATTTGCATGTCCTAAGGGGCACAGGCACCTATAAGATCTTTTATTTATTAATATTTTATTTATTTACTTTTTTTTTTTCACGCTCCTGGCTGTAGAATATAAGACTCCTTTTAATGTTGACTGATTTCTGCCTGTCCATTCCAGAGAGTCTGGCTTGTTTTGTTTTTGTTTTTGTTTTGAAACAGTGTCTCGTTCTGTCGCCCAGGCTGGAGTGCAGTGGCACAATCATGGCTCACTGCAGCCTCGACTTCCTGGGCTCAAACAATCCTCCCACTTCAGCCTCCTGAGTAACTGAGACAACAGGCATGCACCATCACGCCTGGCTAATTGTTTTATATTTTTTGTAGAAACAAGGTTTGCCATGTTGCTCAGGCTGGTCTCAAACTTCTGGTCTCAAGTGATCTGCCCACTTTGGCCTCCCAGAGTGCTGGAATTACAGGCAAGAACCACCGTGCCTGGCCTGTCGTTTGTTTTTTAGAGAGAGGGTCTTGCACTGTCACTCAGACTGGAGTGCAGTGGTGCAACTGAAGCTTAATGCAGCCTCGAACTCCTGGACTTGAGCAATCCTTCCACCTCAGCCTCCCGAGTAGCTGGACTACAGGCATATGATACTGTGCCCAGCTATTTTTTTTTTTTTAAAGAGTATATAAAGGCTGAGTTAAAAAACAAAAAACAAAAAACAAAAGAAACTGGAATCCGGCTGGGTGCGGCAGCTCACACCTGTCGTCCCAGCACTTCGGGTGACTGAGGCAGGCGGATTACCTGAGGTCAGGAGTTCGAGACCAGCCTGGCCAACATGGTGAAACTCTGTCTGTACTAAAAATACAAAAAGTAGCCAGGTGTGATGGCAGGGTCCTGTAATCCCAGTTACTCAGGAGGCTGAGGCAGGAGAATCGCTTGAATCTGGGAGGTAGAGGTTGCAGTGGGCAGAGATCATGCCACTACACTCCAGCCTGGGTGACAGAGTGAGGCTCCGTCTCAAAAAAAAAAAAAAAAAAAAAAAAGCTGACACCCAAGAAATATGCTTTCAATACTTACAAGAAATAAGCTGGATTCTCAGTGTATCCCTAAGGCATAACCATCCATGTGTATTGTCTGTTTTTCAGGTGAGGGTGAAGAGAAACTGATTATCAATAGTAATGATAAAAAACACACTACATAAATCTATCACAGTAAAGAATTTACCTTCAGTTGAGATGGTAGCAAACAACATATGGGAGTTTGGCACTACTGGATGTCAAGGAATGATTATGATATTCATTTCTCTTAGATCCTGTAGAAATCTCTATCCTCTATTGTTTGGCTTTCTCATGAGGAGAACTGAAGCATTACATGGACTTGTATAGGGCATACTAATTGCCAGGCATAGTAGCTCACACCTGTAATCTCAGAACTTTGGGAGGCCAAAGTGGGAAGATCACCTGAACCCAGGAGTTTGAGACCGGCCTAGGCAACATAGCAAGATCCCATCTCTATAAAAAGTTAAGTGAGTTCAAGTGATTCTCCTCCCTCTGCCTCAGCCTCCCAAGTCGCTGGAAGTACAGGCGTGTGCCACCCCCCACATAGCTAATTTTTGTATCTTTGGTAGAGATAGGGTTTTACCATGTTGGTCAGGCTGGTCTCGAGCTCCTGACCTCAAGTGATCCACCCAACTTGGCCTCGCAAAGGTCTGGGATTACAGGCATGAGCCTCTGAGCCCCGCCTTTAGCTTTACTTTTTGATATTAACATGTGAACTAGTTAGTGTAAACTAAAAACAAAAAAACAAAAAAACAGGATCATAAGCTTGGATATTCCATTCAAATTCTCTGGTGAAATGAGTAGGGTCCAGGTGATAGGGAATTCTTCACGCCTTTAGATTTCACCTTGGGTTCTCCCCTACCAGACACCAGCTATTCACAAAATGGAGCCAGAACAATAGGAGTAGAAGTGGGAGGAGGAAGAAAAAGTAGTTGAGATAACGAAGGATAAAGAGAAAGAGGAGTTAAGGGAGGAGGAGAAATTTCAACAGCTTTTTTATTTCAGAAATTGTTTTAGAGAATCCTTTGTTTTCTTTCTGTAAAGAAAGAACTTTATCAGAACCTCTTTTGGAAGCCTCTAAATGCCATTGAAAATAACTTTTCCAATTGCTCTGATTTATTTTAGAGCCAGCTTATTCTAATTGAGCATATAAGTAAACTAGTTTAGGCATTTCAAGGGCACCCCACTTGGGCCATTACAATTTGGAGTCATCGTGAGTTATTCATGACCAATTTTCTAAATATTTACCTGAAAAGGCATCATATGTGTTAACTATAAATCCAGCTGGAGTTTCTAATAGTGGGACTCTCTTTAAGGAGGAAGATTCAGTTTTAGATGCACAGTTGCCCATAGTGCTTTCCTTTGAAAGACCAAAAGACTTAGGGAAAGCTGTTTTGGGATCGAGTGTGCTGCTTGTGAAAATAACTCCTCAAGGTGTCACCCTTGAGTCACTTTTTCCCACATACAAATCTCAATGATACCAACAAACTTGGATGCTGAAGATACAGGGTCAGCAATCCTTTATGTGTGCTCACCAGATTAAGCAAGGTTTCCTTTAAGTTCTACTTAAGGGATTTCCTGTGAGACTGTTACTTAGCAGGAGTGATTAACTCAGATATTCACACTAGATCTTAGTTGTTTAAGGTGCGTTTTAGCTGGAAGAAACAGTGTCTATTATCTTCAGGAGTTATTTCATCCTTATACAGAGTATTTCATAATTTTGGTCACTCAAGAAGCAAATTTGAATTTGTCAATTGAACCGAGCCTCAGAACCTGGCTAGTTTTAAATATTATAACATTTTTGTTTAAGCCACAAATATTTACTTCCTCTTTTCAAAAATAAACTGTTTTTCACCTTATCAAAATTTTGAATGAGAGAAAAAGTTGTAAAAACTCTAAGGAGTAATTCAACACAAAAACTTAACCTCACAGAAAAGTGAAAGTCACAATTTTTTTTTTTTTGAGACGTAGTCTTGCTCTGTCACCCAGACTGGAGTGCAGTAGTGTGATCTCGGCTCACTGCAACCTCTGCCTCCTGGGTTTAAGCGATTCTCCTGCCTCAGCCTCCTGAGTAGCTGGCACTACAGGCATGTGCCACCACACCCAGTTAATTTTTGTGTTTTTAGTAGAAACGGGGTTTCACCATGTTGGCCAGGCTGGTCTCGAACTCCTGACTTGAAGTGATCTGCCTGCCTCCCAAAGTGCTGAGATTACAGGTGTGAACCACTGCACCTGACTCAAAGTCACAAATCTACGATCAGCAGAATCTCTAGAGAATAACAAACGAAACTCCTATCTTGCAGCAGAGCTTTAATTCTAACTCCCTCCACTTAGGAATGTATAGCTAGAATAAAGTCTGAATCCTCATTAAAGCCAGGAGGACTACAACCTGAGAGGAGCCTTACCAGGGATCCCCATTAGTTCCTTTGAGGGTGGATGAACAAAAGTTGTTCATGCTGGTACCAAGTTTTTGGCTGTTAGTGAAATGACAGGAGTAACTGGAGTGAAGGTTTACCTCTGGCCCCTTCACAGTCGCCAAAATGTCAAACTTAATAATGAAATTCAGGCAACATGATTAAATAATTGAGTTTATTGGAGTGTAAAGTTTGAGGGTGGTCATCTGAGAGGATATAGACTCCAAAAAGATGGGGTCAGTGCTCTGAAATGGAGAAGTTTGAGGATGCTTAAATAGGCAAAGTCTGGGGACGCTTACCAGGATTACAACATTTTGTATACAAGACTAATACAGCAATTTGATTGATTATACGCAGTGTTTCTTTTGGGGGAAGAGTATATTTCACATTTCACATTAAGGATGTAATAGTCAAGGTGTCTTTTTTCTCTGGCAACATCTTGTTTGAGCCAAGTAAAAGAAAATAAGCGGCTGGGGGCAGTGGCTCACGCCTGTAATCCTAGCACTTTGGGAGGCTGAGGCAGGTGGATCACAAGGTCAGGAGATCGAGACCATTCTGGCTAACACGGTGAAACCCCGTCTCTACTAAAAATACAAAAAATTAGCCGGGCGTGTTGGTGGGTGCCTGTAGTCCCAGTTACTCAGGAGGCTGAGGCAGGAGAATGGCGTGAACCCGGGAGGCAGAGCTTGCAATGAGCCGAGATCGCACCACTGTACTCTACCCTGGGTGACAGAGCAAGACTCCATCTCAAAAAAAAAAAAAGATAGAAAGGAAGGAAGTTAATCTATAACAAAAGGCCGCCGAGCACAGTGGCTCATGCTTGTGATCCCAGCACTTTGAGAGGCCGAGGTGGACAGATCACTTGAGTCCATGAGTTTGAGACCAGCTGGTGCAACATGGTGAAACCCCATCTCTACAAAAAACGCAAAAATTACCCTGGTGTGGTGGTGTGTGACTGTAATCCCAGCTACTTGAGGGGCTGAAGCAGAAGGATCTCTTGAGCCCAGAAGTTGAGGCTGCAGTGAGCTGAGATCACTGCACTCCAGACTGGGTGACAAAGTAAGACCTTGCCTCAAAAACAAAAACAAACAAACAAAAATGCCAGTAAACAAGAGGTCATGCTTTGTGAATCAGTCTCCAAAGTCAACCTTGCTTAAGGCCTAATAAGTTTTAGAAGCTTAAAATAGACAGACTATTTATTTTCTTTCACAATTTTAAATTAAAATTAGGTAAATAATGCCAGAATTTTAAATTTCATTTAAAAAACAATTCAGTCTTATTAAATATTTTTGTACAAATAGTTATTTCCAATGCTAGTATTCATTGTCTATTTATGATTCTGTAAATGTTTAGTCTCACTCTCTAATCATATTACATCTAGACAGATACATGTTTATATCAGTGTATACGCATATGTGTGTATTGAGACAATTAAAGAAAGGAACATCTGCCACTCCCAGTAAACAATACATGTTTATGCATGAAAATTGCATTTGTGCTATCTAAGAGGAAGAGTATGACAAGTTAATTTGTGTTTTCTCTTACCTAAGTGTTTCTGTAGCTTGATGACTCTCTATGTAGCATTTCAAAAACAGTGCCTATTTCTCTCTCTCTCTCTTTTTTTTTTTTTTGAGATGGAGTCTCGCTCTGTCGCCCAGGCTGGAGTGCAATGGTGGGATCTCGGCTCACTGTAACCTCCGCCTCCTGGGTTCAAGCGATTCTCCTGCCTCAGCCTGCCAAGTAGCTGGGACTACAGGCGCCCGCCACCACGCCCAGCTAATTTTTTGTATTTTTAGTAGAGATGGGGTTTCACCATGTTGGCCAGGGTGGTCTCAATCTCCTGACCTCGTGATCCGCCCACCTTGGCCTCCCAAAGTGCTGGGATTACAGGCGTGAGCCACCGCGCCCAGCCTACTTCTCTTAAGTAGCAAAATCCAAAACCTTCAAGACATTAGAATGCAGTTGCCTTTCATTTTTTTGATGGTGGTAAAATATGCATAAAGTAAAGCTTATCATTTTATCCATTTTTAAATGTATAGTTCAGAGGCATTAAGTACATTCACATTGTTGTGCAAACATCATCACCCTCCATCGCCGTAACTTTTTCGTCCTCCTAAACTGAAATTCTATATCCATTAAACAATAACTCTGCCAGCCTCTCTCTCCCCCAGCCCCTGGAAACCACCTTTATTCTTTCTGACTCTATGAATTTGACTACCCTACATACCTCATGTAAGTGGACTCATACATTTGTCTTTTTATGACTGGCTTGTTTCACTTAGCATAATGTCTTCAAGATTTATCCGTGTTGTAGCACATGTCAGAATTTCCTCCCTTATCCTGCTTTTCAGGAATGAATTTCTTTCCTTTTTAAGGCTGAATAACATTCCATTGTGTGTGTATGCTACATTCTGTTTATTCATTCATGGACATTTGGGTCGTTTTTATCTTTTGGTTATTATGAATCACAGTGTTGTGAACATAAATGTACAAATATCTGTTCACGTCCCTGGTTTCAATTCTTTTGGTGCCTTTCAGCTTTGAATATGTGGAACAAGAGATGTGATAAAGAGGTTCCCTAAAGCCTGAATAGTAGTGGTAAATAAAGCAAATATTTATCTGGGTGTGGTGGTGTGCACCTGTAATCCCAGCTACTCGGGAGGTTGAGGTAGAAGAATCTTTTGCACCCAGGAGGTGGAAATTGCAGTGAGCAGAGATCACCCCACTGCACTCCAGCCTGGTGACAGAGGGAAACTCAGTCTCAAAAAAAAAAAAAAAAAAAAAAAA
>NC_045434.1:182272655-182273274 GCF_002776525.5 Piliocolobus tephrosceles | reverse complement strand
AGGCGTGAGCCACTGTGCCCCGCCCGAGAACTGTTTTGGATACTAATCAAAGCAATGGTTTACGACCGGGCGCGGTGACTCATGTCTATAATTCCAGCACTTTGGAAGGCCAAGGCGGGTGGATCACTTGAGGCCAGGAGTTCGAGATCAGCCTGGCCAACACAGTGAAACTCCGCCTCTACTAAAAATACAAAAACTAGCCAAGCATGATGGCGGACGCTTATAGTGCCAGCTACTTTGGGAGGCTGAGGTACAAGAATCACTTAAACCTGAGAGGCAGAGGTTGCAGTGAGCCTAGATCGTGCCACTGCACTCCAGGCTGGGTGTCAGAGCGAGACCCTGTCTCAAAAAACAAGAGGCCGGGCGCGGTGGCTCAAGCCTGTAATCCCAGCACTTTGGGAGGCTGAGACGGGTGGATCACGAGGTCAAGGAGATCGAGACCATCCTGGCTAACACGGTGAAACCCCGTCTCTACTAAAAAAATACAAAAAACTAGCCGGGCGACGTGGCGGGCGCTTGTAGTCCCAGCTACTCCGGAGGCTGAGGCAGGAGAACGGCGTGAACCTGGGAGGCGGAGCTTGCGGTGAGCTGAGATCCGGCCAGTGCACTCCAGCCTGGG
>NC_045434.1:182259247-182272555 GCF_002776525.5 Piliocolobus tephrosceles | reverse complement strand
TATATATATGGGGAATATCATCTAGTCTGTGGCTTGTCTTTGTATGCTATCTTTTTAAACTTGTTATACAGAAGTAACACATTTTAATACAGTCAAATCTAAATATTTTCCCTTATGGTTTGTGCTTTTCCGGTCTTAAGAAATTCTTAGCCAGGCGCAGTGGCTCACGCCTGTAATTCCAGAACTTTGGGAGGCCGAGGCGGGCGGATCACCTGAGGTCAAGAGTTCGAGACCAGCCTGAACAAAATGGAGAAACCCCCGTCTCTACTAAAAATACAAAATTAGCCGGGCATGGTGGCGCATGCCTGTAATCCCAGCTACTCAGGAAGCTGAGGCAGGAGAATGCTTGAACCAAGGAGGCGGAGTTTGCGGTGAGCCAAGAGAGAGCGCCGTTGCACTCAAGCCTGGGCAACAAGAGTGAGACTCCGTCTAAAAAAAAAAAAAAAATTCCCCCCTTTTTGACGTTATAAAGCTATTTTTGTTTTGTGAAAAATGTTTTCAGGTCTTTAATCCATCTCGGCCTTATTTTTGGATACGGTTTGAGGTAGAAATCTATTTATTTCCCTTTTGGAAAAAATGTCTCATCGCCATTTATTGAAGAGTCCGTCCTTTCGCCCACTGACTTGAAATGCCGTCTTTATCATAAACCAAGTTCCCTTGATGTTACTCTTCATTTCGGCCTCACAATCTTCGCTTATTTTCCTTCTACCAGGGATGCTTTTCGCTATGTTCCTTTCAGGGCTACCTTCCTCTTGTCCCTTCAGATCGCAGTTCAAATGTCTTCCCCCTCATATCCAGATTGCTCTACAGGCATTTCTGGCTCCGTGATCCCATGACCTCAAAGTGGTCTAGGTGGGCACAGCCTCTGGCCAGTTGTTGCTGGGTTGTTGTCAGGACTGGTGATGCGTAGGCCACTGAGAGGAGGAGCACCCGGAGTCCGAATGACGGAATCAGGCGGGCGCCCGCGTCGCTAAGGAGTGCGTCACCATGCGCGGGCGGACGGGGGCAGGGCCAGGGCTGAGTCACGTGGCTTGGTTGCCTACGCGCTGGTGGGCCGTGGGAAGATGGCGGACGGAAAGGGAGACGCTGCCGCTGTCGCCGGAGCTGGGGCTGAGGCTCCGGCGGTAGCGGGAGCCGGAGATGGAGCCGAGACTGAGTCCATGGTTCGGGGTCATCGCCCCGTATCTCCAGCGCCGGGAGCCTTGGGACTGCGGCCGTGTCTGTGGCAGCTGGAGACAGAGCTGAGGGAGCAAGAGGTGTCGGAGGTCTCATCTTTGAACTACTGCCGGAGCTTCTGCCAGGTGAGGGGCTGACTGGCTGGCTGAGGGCGGCGGGGCGGGGAAGTCAGGGAAAGAGGCCCTGGATCCTCTGCAAGCAGCCAGGTCCGAACTGAAAGGCGCCACCTTAGTGACTCGCCGCGCCCCCGGGCCGGGAAGGCCCAGCTTGGAAGCTCGACCGCTGGCCCCCCTGCGCCACTGCCCGACTTTGGCCACCCCTGGGGCGTTTTGCTCTGAGCCTTACTGAGATCTCGGAGGGCCCTGGCGGGTCCCTGGAAGGGCTGTGCCCTGTCGCCGTTGCCTGTGTCCTGACCGGGTGGTTGGAGCGCCACTGCCCCCTGAGGGATTGATTGCTTGTCCCTGCCGGGAGATCCTTTTTTGAGTGGAGTGCAGATCTCCGAACTGTTAAACCCGGGTTTTTCTGAATAATCCAGAGAGGTGTGTTGGGGCCAGAGATTTATTTTTGGAGTTAACATCTTTTGGGCTCCTAAAAGGTATGACAGTTGGCTTCGAAAGGCGTCTAGGGCTTTCTGATTAGGGATTGTGGAGCCGGTTGGTTGGCTGTTTTTTTCTTTTTCTTTCTTTCTTTCTTTCTTTTTTTTTACGTTTAAGCTGTTCTTTTGTCTTTTCTGTATTTCTTTGAGAGGATTGTGCTACCGAGAATAAGGCTGACTCTTTGGGTAGAAGAGGATGGGAAGAGGGATGTAGAGTGTGGCCTCTTTTGGCAGTCGTATGATCATTTCTGTGCCATGGTGGGTCCTAACCTATGATTACATATTTATGGGTGTGTTTAGTCTCCATGACCACTGCGAGATTTTTCTGTATGTTTTCAAGTCTTTTACAAATATGAATATCGGCCATTATTATTTCTACTTCCAATGTTTGTTCTATCAGGTTTCAGAGGCACCTCTCTGCTCCTTATCTGTTGTACCTTAGAAAATGCAAAATAATCATAGTATGTTGGTACTTGGAGTCTTAATAAGTAGTCCAGTATGCTGAATAAATTGCGGCGTTCTAAAATAATGATTTTGGGGGGCAGTTTGCTCTGTTGGTCCAGAGTAGAATAAAAGTTAGCTTGCTTGGTTGCTTTTCTCCCTCTGCTGAGACAGAAGCACCTCATCTCTTTGAATGGGATTTTGTCCTTACTCATGGAAACATGGATTGTACCACTCCAGTTTTTGTGTGTACAACCTGCAACATTGCCCTGTACTATTAAATGTTAATGTGTTGTTCTCAGCTTCCTTAGTAGTAATCATCCTTGTTTAGTAAGCTAATTTATTTTACAAATTTTTACTGACTTTATAGGGTAGTGCCGGGGACTTTACTAAGTGCTGGGGAAACATGAGTAAGATAGCACTTAGCCTTGATGAACTTACAAGTTGGTGGGAGGTGGTAGAAATGACAGTATTTCCAGTGCGGTTTTGGTAATGATTGAAAAGGAGGTGTTGTAGAGACAATGGTGAGGAGAGAGCCCTCATGGAATATCCTGATGGGAAAGACAATTAACTAGTAAAAATAAGTAAAAAGATTAATTATAAATTGTAATATGTGCTTAGAAAGAAGTAACTGGGAGAGGCCACTTTAGATAGTAGACCCTGTGAGCTGCAAGGATGAAAATGAGTCAGGTGAAGGTCTCGGGTGGGGAAGCATCCCAGTGCCAAAGGTAGAGATTGGTCAGGACCCAGAATGCTATGGGAGAAGGGGAAACTAATGGAAGGAGAGTGGTGGTGCAGAAAACAACTGTGGGTTTTGGGTAAGGCTTCTAAGCTTGAGTTGTCTCCCTGGAAAGATGACAAGAATGAATGTAACCAGTCACATTGAAGCTTGTCAAGGAATCACATATATATGTATTCTGCTTTATGTCTAGTGCTTGCAACTGCAGTTTTATTTAACGTAATATTTTAATGTCTTGAATCTTGGTGACACCAGAGATGTGATGACCCAGAAGAATTTTTAAAAGAAAGCATGTGTAATTAATTTGTCTTTTCTATGAAGTTTTTTTTTTACCTAAAATTTTTCCAAAAATTGTTTCTTAGACTAATAAATGAAATAAGAACAAGTATTCCTGTAGCACTATATTGTAATAGAAAGTACATGGGATTGGAAGTTAGTTGGATCTTGACTGTGACTTTACCACTTCTTAGCTAATAATCTTAGGTAACCATGTCTGCAAAACTATCTTATTTTCTGACCTTTATCTCCTTATAATGCTTTATACAATCAGAATAGAAAGTTTGTGTACAAGTCTTCACAAAATTTGTCATATTTTTGACACAATTTTTCCCTGTAGTCCAGATAAAATCAACTATGTCCTTGATGACCCGATACAGAAAAAGTAAAAATTGTATGAAGAAGCAGGAAAATTTTCACCATCAATAAATTTTGTTGAATAACTCTTGGTTTCACATTTGAAAAAAAGAATAAGATTCTTCTTTCATTCACTTAAGGAGCACTGATGGTGTGACAGTTCTGAAGATGGGAACCTAGTTAAGACAATTTTCTTGGACTCTAGGAGAGGAGCACATAATATATAAAGATAGGTAGTAGGCATTTTTACATTATCATGAAGGCCTGACCCCTGCTTATGGGATGCTTAATACTACAAATGTATTTTCATCAGTTATTTAGTTAGAAATGTCCTAGAGACTTAGATTGTACCAAGCAGATCCCTTTTGCAACATCCTGGGACCATATTCTCTCCAACTCTTGCAGCACTTAAAAGAAATGGCTCTATCTTTGGAATTGCACCAAATCAAGAAATAAACTAACATATGAGTGAATAGAGAAGCTTGTCTCATTCTGGGCATATTTTCAATTTTCATATGTTTGTGAAGATGATAAAATGAAACACTGAAAGTAATAGTTACTAAGAAAATGATACTTAGGTCAAACTGTATTCAGTGAAAAATTGTATTAAGTGACTATGGGATGTGGTTTGTTTTTTCTCTTTCCTTCAGTTCCTTTTGTGAAACCACTGCCCAGACAGTGTGGATAAGATTAACTTTAGAAAACAGTCTTTCTTTGTTTTCCTGAAAAATTGATGATGTCTTCTCAAGTTTTTGCTGTATTTTGGGGACCAAGATTCCTTAAGTTTAACAATTGGTGTCTCTATTTGTAACAGAAATTTTGAAGACTTTTTTTTAAGTAAACTTCATTATCAAAATTGGAATTGTTGGGTGATTATATGATTACACTTTGAGAATACTAGGCAAAGTAATTTTATGACTAAACCATGTTTATATGAGACACTTTTAGGTTCAAGACTAACAGTGACTTCGTAGATTTTTAATGGCTAAAATAAGTAAGTACTACATTGAAATTTCCATTTTTCCTAGATTAGTGATGGAGTACAAGGGCTGTGAGTCAGATAACCTGTGTACTGGCTTCACTATTGAAATAGTTGTGTAACCTTGGTCATGTTATTTTCTTTAAACCTTAATTCTTTTGCAATTGGATAATAGTACTTATGTTTTGTATGCAGATTCATTGTTGTAAGGACTTAATAAGAAAATCTCTATTTTAAAAAATACCTCCAGAATTGTCTGTGTTATCCAGATTTCTTAGCTTTGTAGCAAAAAGTTTTCACAACCTTGGTCTCAGCATGCTTTTCAACCCTCCCCTGTCTCATCACCTGAATCCAACCGTTTACTCCTATTCAGGAGTTCTTTACTTGGAGTCAGTCCATGGACCAATGTGTGATTGCAGTTATTCCTGTGATTAAAATTTTGTCTGTAACTTTCCAAGCACATTATTTTGAGAAAGATGATTTTAATTTTCATTTGACTTTTCAAGATCCAATAAACGTATTAACTACATTAACAAGATCTCAGGCCATGCCTTTCCCTTTCATTGTGAGGTTCTCTCATTTTCCGCATGGGAGATTTTTCTTCTTTAGGGCCCAGTATAAATGTCATCCCTTCTGTGAAGCTTTTCCTGATTCACCAGATAGATTTCCTCTTATTTGTTTGGGATTTTTTTTTTTCCTTGACACTTTGTGTATACCTATAGTTTTAATTCTTAATTTTATTGCTGTTACTGTCTTCTTTCAGGTTTTCTCCTATTGCAGCCACCTCTTCACTAATCTCTTGTTTTCTGACTGACATTATCTGCAGTTCATCTTTGTATTCTTTCTAAATTATAAATATAATCTTGTTAGTCACTTTATTCCCTAAAATGCCTCTATTTTTTCCCCCCCAAAGGCAAGATAAAGTTCAAACTTATTAGCTTGGTATACAAAGCCTTTTAGAATCTGAACCACCAACTCCCATTTTTCCAGCCTCATTTAGAAAGTTGGTTTGATCCCACTTTCACCACTGTGTCCATTTCTCACTTTGCCTGAATAACCCAGGGTCTTCCTTTCCCTATCTACCTATTTATCCTTCAAGACCTGGCTCAAATATTAGGGTCTTTCAGAAGCTTTTTCTGATTTCAGCAGGCAGTATTAGGTGGTTCTTTCTCCAATGTATTCTGTTAGCTTCTAGTACATAAACGTGGTACCTAAATATTTGTTTCCATGTTTGTCTTTTGTATTGACTTATAAATCAACAAGAGCAGGGATCTTGTTTATTTTTTTTTTTTTTGTATACTTAGTACCTAGCAATTAGTACAATGCCTGTCACACAAAACTGATTTGTTAAATGGATTGTATTGTAGGGACTTCATGATACACACATGAGATATACACTTAAAAAACAGTACTTTAGGGGGAACACCTAATGTAAAATCTATTATGTAAAAAACAAATTTACCATAAGAAATTACTATAAAGGGAGAGGATGTGGAGAAATAGGAACACTTTTACACTGTTGGTGGGACTGTAAGCTAGTTCAACCATTGTGGAAGACATTATGTGGCAATTCCTCAAGGATCTAGAACTAGAAATACCATTTGACCCAACCATCCCATTGTTGGGTATATACCCACAGGATAATAAATCATACTGCTATAAAGACACATGCACACATATGTTTATTGTGGCAGTATTCACAATAGCAAAGACTTGGAACCAACCCAGATGTCCATCAGTGATAGACTGGATTAAGAAAATGTGGCACATATACACCATGGAATACTATGCAGCCATAAAAAAGGATGAGTTCATGTCTGTAGGGGCATGGATGAAGCTGGAAACCATCATTCTGAGCAAACTGTCACAAGGACAGAAAAGCAGACACCACATGTTCTCACTCATAGGTGGGAATTGAACAATGAGAACACTTGGACGCAGGGTGGGAAACATCACACACTGGTGCCTATCGTGGGGTGGGGAGTGGGGGAAGGGATAGCATTAGGAGATATACCTAATGTAAATGATGAGTTAATGGGTGTAGCACACCAACATGGCACATGTGTACATACATAACAAACCTGCATGTTGTGTATATGTACCCTAGAACTTAAAGTATAATTAAAAAAAAAAAGTTAATATAAAGGAACAGGATGAGCTTTTGGCCATTTCTTGGAGACATTACTTATCAACCTCAGCCTACATTCATATAATAATGTACACATTTACATGTGTGCAGTGAGGAATAGCATTGATGGAGAGAGAAAATGAGAGGCCTAGTATTGAGGAAGAGTTAGCCACCTAACAGGACAATAGTTTGGAGATGCCAAGATGGGAATAATCAGTCTGCTTACCTTGAGGTTGATGGCCATGAAGGCTCTTGAGCCTTACCTCTCTCATATTTCAATAAGTTTTTAATGCACTAGCTTCTCTTCTTGTACTGCCTTCTTTTTAGTGATATTTAAATAGTAACTACATGACAAGTAGTTCTCCATAGCAAAAGCTAGCTTTGTAATGCACATGACAAAAACATAGTATAAATATGACCCGTGGAGCAGTGAAAACTTCGGGTGCTGTCATTTGCTGTGGTACCATCTTGTCTCTTACTGTATACTGTGACCTCTAGTGGTTTCTGTTTCTTCCGTGGATCATACTCTTTTGAATAGTGTTGACAAAAACTGAATAGAAAGTACAACTTACTGCAAGGCTGCAAAGACTAAAACGTGTTTTATTTTCATTCAGCTCTAGACGCTTGTCACCTTTACCAGTGACCTTCCTTGACTGTCTTATCTAAAATAGCACTTCCCCATTGCCTTTCACCTCTTTAAGTATTACTTTATTTTCCTTCAGATCACTACTGATCTTGTATGTCAGTCTCCCCAACTGGGATGTAAGTGCCATGAAGGTGTTGGCTTTTATTTACCTAGTGCCTAGTCTCTAAAACTTAGTGGGTACTCACTAAACGCCTGTTGATCTTTATCTCCTCCCTTTCCTGTATCTCCCACTCTTATTTTTGAGAGTAATAAGCAAGTCTTAACTGTCTTTATCAAGAAATAGGGACATTTGGCCAGCTGTGGTGGCTCACGCCTGTAATCCCCACCAGCACTTTGGGAGACCAAGGCGAGAGGATCCCCTGAGCCCCAGAGTTCAAGACCAGCCTGGGCAACATGGTGAGACCTTGTCTCTACAAAAAAAGTTAAAATTAGCCAGTTGTGGTAATGCATACCTGTGATCCCAGCTACTCAGGAGGCTGAGGCAGGAGGATCACTTGCGCCCGGGAGGTTGAGGCTGCGGTAAGCCATATTCGCGCCACTCTACTCCAGCTTGGGTGACAAAGTGAGACCTTGTCTCAATAAATAAATAAATAGATAGATAGAAAGATACTTTTTTGCTTGTTTGTTTGTTTGTGATAGAGTCTTTCTGTGTTGCCCAGGCTGGAGTGCAGTGGTAAGGTCTCAGCCCACTGCAACCTCCGCCTCCTGGGTTCAAGCAGTTCTCGTGCTTCAGTCTCTAGAGTGCCTGGGACTACAGGTGCTTGCCACCATGCCCAGCTAATTTTTGTGTTTTTAATAGAGACGGGGTTTTGCCATGTTGGCCAGGCTGGTCTCGAACTTCTGGACTCAAGTGATCTGCCCACCCCGGCCTCCCAGAGTGCTGGGATTACAGGCGTGAGCCATTGTGCCTGGCCAAGAGAGAAGGAGACATTTTTTTGTCAACCAGTTTATCCTGCTTCCCAGCAGGGACCACACCTTATTGTTCTTTGAATCTTGATCAACTAAGAGTAGAACCTTATTTTTATTATATAATAAAATATTTCATATAAAATACATTAAATTTTGTATAAATAATATGTTTTGGCCATGCACGATGGCTCACGCCTGTAATACCAGCACTTTGGGAGGCCAAGGCAGGTGGATCACCTGAGGTCAGGAGTTCGAGACCAGCCTGGCCAACATGGTGAAACCCCGTCTCTACTAAAAATAGAAAAAATTAGCTGGATGTTTTGGCAGGCACCTGTAACCCCAGCTACTCAGGAGGCTGAGGCAGGAGAATCACTTGAATCTGGGAGGCAGAGGTTGCAGTGAGCAGAGATTGTGCCATTGCACTCCATCCTGGGCAACAAGAGCAAAACTCCATTTCAAAAATAATGATAGTAATATGTTTTAACATAAATAGAAATTTATATAATAAAACTTTCATTGCTGGCACAAGGCCAACATACAATCCAGTATACGAAAAATTTGAGGGCCTAAGTAATTTATTGAGGATCTTTTTGTGTGCCAAGCCCTCAAGTAGGTAGTGTGATTTTCATTTTACAGATAGAAAACAGGTCCAGAGAAGTTAAGTAACTTTCCCAGGATCACACAGCTGGTAAGTGGTGGTGAGTTCTTTAGACTCTAGAGCCTATGTTCTTTTTTCTTGTATCAGAATTTCCTAAACTGTGTTTCACTCCATGTGATATATTTATTAATAAGTGCTTCTTGAAATAAGGGTTCTATGTTCATGTAAGTTGGGATAAACTTTTTTTTTTTTTTTTTGAGTTGAAGTTTCGCTCTTGTTGCCCAGGCTGGAGTGCAGTGGCGTGATCTCAGCTCACTGCAACCTCCGCCCCCCGGGTTCAAGTGATTCTCCTGCCTCAGCCTCCCAAGTAGCTGGGATTACAGATGCTCACCACCACACCTGGCTGTTTGTATTTTTAGTAGAGATGGGGTTTCATCATGTTGGCCAGGCTGGTCTTGAATTCCTGACCTCAGGTGATCCACCCCCCTCACCCTTCCAAAGTGCTGGGATTACAGGCGTGAGCCACCATGCCCGGCCATGGGATAAGCGTTTTAAATGTTAAAATACATTGTGAATTTCCAAGAGAGACATTTGCCAAACTTATCAGGTCTAGAACATTTTGCCATATTCTGAAGCCTTTATCAGCTCAAGAGTCACATTTTTTTTTTACTATAATAAAGCAAAGTGCAGAGGTGAAGAGGTGATTGCCTTGTCTTTCTGCCTGCCACTGACTTTTAATTGTTTAGTTTTAGCCTAAAACGTGATTCTGAGCTTTTTTTTTTTGTTGTTTTTTTTTTGAGACAGGGTCTTGCTGTGTTGCTCAGGTTGGAGTGCAGTGGTGCAATCACAGCTCACTGTAGCCTTGTTAGCCTCAACCTCCCAGGCTTAAGCAGTCGTCCCAACCTAGCCTCTCTAGTAGCTGGGACCACAGGCGCACCACCACACCCTGCTAATTTTTGTATTTTGTAGAGACAGGGTTTCGCCATGTTGCCCAAGCTGGTTTCAAACTGCTGAGCTCGTGATCCTTCCTCCTCAGCCTCCCAAATTGCTGGGATTACAGGTGTGTGCCAACTCGCCCGGCCTTCTTTAATTCTTTAGGCATGTTTCCTTCGGTTCTTTGAATATACAGTTGGTTCTCGCTATTTGCGGATTCTGTATTTGTGCATTAGCCTACTTGCTAAAATTTATTTGTAAAACCGGCTGACTCTGACTGAGCTTTTTATGAAAAAATTTCTCCTCCGAAGGTTTTGCAGGGATTAAATTATGTGTATTGTTTCATATGAAAAATATTTTAGTGTGTTATAATTTGGGGAAAGTTGAGAATGAGTTATACTTCAGACGTATCTTGAGTCAAGATTTATTCTTACAGGTTTACCTATATTGCTGCAACATAGTTAGGCTGGGATTACTAATGTATTTGTTTATTTCTCCCCACTTTTGTGCTAACTCTGATTACTGTCTTTTTGAGTGCTATTCTTGTCAATATTATTATTATTATTTGGATCTAGCAGCTTATGGTGCTGACATTTGATTTGATAGTTGTTTTTTTGTTTGTTTCAATTTAGAGACAGGATCTTACTTCCTTGCTCAGGCTGGAATGCAGTGGTACAATCTTAACTCACTGTAACCTCAAACTCTTAGGCTCAAGTCATCTCCCACCGCGGCTTCTCAAATATCTAGGACTGCAGGTGCATGCCATAGTGCCCAGCTACTTTAAAAATAATTTTTGTAGAGACAGGGTCTTACTCTATTGCCCAGGCTGGTCTTAAACTTGAGGCCTTAAGTGATCCTTCCACCTCAGCCTCCCAAGGCACTGGGATTAGAGACGTGAACCACCACTCCCAGCCTGATTTCTTGGTATTCTTACTCCTAAGGAAATAACCTGAATATGTCATATTAGCCAGCACAATTTCTTATTAATGTGGACATTTGTTATGAGAATTATTATCGCATATGATAAAATGTATATCCTTGCTTGGGAATTGCATTTTTATGATATATAATTTTATAAAATAGGCATATTTTTGTGATTCCATTTCATCATCTTTGCTTTTTTCATATATATGTTTAGAATATATATAAGGTATCCTAAAGTTATTTTATTTTATTTTTTTTGAGACGGAGTCTCGCTCTGTCACCCAGGCTGGAGTGCAGTGGCCGGATCTCAGCTCACCGCAAGCTCCACCTCCCGCGTTCATACCATTCTCCTGCCTCAGCCTCCCGAGTAGCTGGGACTACAGGCGCCCGCCACCTCGCCCGGCTAGTTTTTGGTATTTTTTTAGTAGAGACGGGGTTTCACCGTGTTAGCCAGGATGGTCTCGATCTCCTGACCTCGTGAGCCGCCCGTCTCAGCCTCCCAAAGTGCTGGGATTACAGGCTTGAGCCACCGCGCCCGGCCGGTATCCTAAAGTTATAAAGCAAACATAAATATTTTAGTTTTGTGACTCAAAACTAGTGGGTGCTCATTCTAGAAACTTAAAACAAGATTTACAAATAGATGAATTAGATAGTGAAAGTACCGTATAAAGTCACTTAATAGCTTGGTGTATTTATCAGATTTTTGGAAAAATACGTATAGAATATGCGTTTATATAAATATTACAGTTTCTAATTGTGCAAACAACTCATGCATACATTCTAATTGTTAAAAATTAGAACAGTATCAAAGGGGAGAATAAGAAGTAAAAGCTCCTGTCATACACACTTTTATGTACTCCAGTGCTACCTTTTCCTAGGTAGACCATTGTTAACAATTTAGGAATGCATATCTATAGAATGTTTCTATATGATGTGTACATATATATGTACTATTTTTAGAAAAAATGGTTTCAAGCTTATATACTAAAACCTGCTTATTTCATTATTGTAGCCATCTTTTCATGTAGAATATGTGTAGACTTACTGTAATTAAGAAATAAATGCGGCCGGGCGCGGTGGCTCAAGCCTGTAATCCCAGCACTTTGGGAGGCCGAGACGGGCGGCTCACGAGGTCAGGAGATCGAGACCATCCTGGCGAACACGGTGAAACCCCGTCTCTACTAAAAAATACAAAAAAAACTAGCCGGGCGAGGTGGCGGGCGCTTGTAGTCCCAGCTTCTTGGGAGGCTGAGGCAGGAGAATGGCATAAACCCGGGAGGCGGAGCTTGCAGTGAGATGAGATCCGACCACTGCACTCCAGCCTGGGCGACAGAGCGAGACTCCGTCTCAAAAAAAAAAAAAAAAGAAAGAAAGAAATGCATAGTATTCCATCAGAAACTGCATTGATTTTAAATTCTACAGGTAGCAACACTTTCAACACTCTTAACTAAAAAAAAATTTTTTTAAACTATAAAAGTACTTCTTGAGGCAAAAAATACAGTACAGAGGGTTTAAGGAAAAGTAAAAGCCTCTTTCCTTCTGCCCACAATCTTTCCATTCGCCTCCCAGAGGAAATGACTGTTAACAGTCTCGTGTGTCCTTAAAAACACAAATACTTACCCTTTTGCAATTTATTTTTTAATTTGATATGTTGACCCTTTATCAGTACATTTTGAGCATACACCATAATTTAAACATTTGTGTTATTTTGTTATTATAAACAGTGTCCCATGAACTTAGTTAAATATTAAGTGCTGCAAGGTCAGGAGATCGAGACCATCCTGGCTAACACATTGAAACCCAGTCTCTACTAAAAATAAAAAAAAAAACAGCCGGGCGTGGTGGCGGGCGCCTGTAGTCCCAGCTACTCAGGAGGCCGAGGCAGGAGAATGGCGTGAACCCGGGAGGCGGAGGTTGCAGTGAGCCGAGATCGCGACACTGCACTCTATCCTGGACTACAGAGCGAGACGCCGACTCAAAAACAAAAATGACTGGATTAAACAGGATGTTTAAGTTTTGATGGATACTTGCCTGTACTCTATCCTGGGCAACAGAGCGAGACACTGTCTCAAAAAATAAATAAATTAATTAATTAATTAAAATTAAGTGCTGGTTATTTCTATCCAAAACATAAATCTGGAATTGAAATTGCTGGATTAGGCTGGGTGCGGCGGTTCACACCTATAATCCCAACACTTTGGGAGGCCAAGGCGGGTGGATCACCTGAGCTCAGGAGTTCGAGACCAGCCTGGCCAACATGGTGAAACTCTGTCTCTACTAAAAATACAAAAATTAGCCGGTAATCCCAGCTACTCTGGAGGCTGAGGCAAGAGAATTGGTTGAACCCAGGAGGCAGAGGTTACAGTGAGCCGAGATTGCGTCACTGCACTGTATCCTGGGCGACAGAGTGAGATGCCGACTCAAAAACAAAAATGACTGGATTAAACAGGATGTTTAAGTTTTAATGGATACTTGCCTGTACTCTATCCTGGGCAACAGAGCGAGACACTGACTCAAAAAAAGAAATTACTGGATTAAGAGAATGTTTAAGTTTTGATGGATACTTGCCTACAAAAAGTTGTTTTTTTTTTTTTTTTTTTTTTTTTT
>NC_045434.1:182258556-182259147 GCF_002776525.5 Piliocolobus tephrosceles | reverse complement strand
TTTTTTTTTTTGAGACGGAGTCTCGCTCTGTCGCCCAGGCTGGAGTGTAGTGGCCGGATGTCAGCTCACTGTAAGCTCCACCTCCCGGGTTCACGCCATTCTCCTGCCTCAGCCTCCCGAGTAGCTGGGACTACAGGCGCCCGCCACCTCGCCTGGGTAGTTTTTTGTATTTTTTTTTAGTAGAGACGGGGTTTCTCCGTGTTAGCCAGGATGGTCTCGATCTCCTGACCTCGTGATCCGCCCGTCTCAGCCTCCCAAAGTGCTGGGATTACAGGCTTGAGCCACCACACCAAGCCTACAAAAAGTTGAATATGTACTTCTGCCAGTAGTGTTTGGGAGTCCTCGTTTTACTAAATCCTTGCTAATGCTTGTATTGTTAAACTTATTAATATTTGACAATCTAATAGGAAAAAATTATCAGATTGTTACACTAATTTGTATTTTAATAATATTCAGGTTTTTTTTTTTTTTTTTTAAGGCAGAGTTTTGCTGTTACTGCTTAAGCTGGAGTGCAATGGTGTGATCTCGGCTCACCGCATCATCTGCCTCCTGAGTTCAAGGGATTCTCCTGCCTCAACCTCCTGAGTAGCT
>NC_045434.1:182257249-182258546 GCF_002776525.5 Piliocolobus tephrosceles | reverse complement strand
GCCTCCTGAGTTCAAGGGATTCTCCTGCCTCAACCTCCTGAGTAGCTGGGATTACAGGCATGCGCCACCATGCCCAACTAATTTTTTGTATTTTTAGTAGAGATGGGGTTTCGCTATGTTGGCCAGGCTGATCTCAAACTTGTGGCCTCAAGTGATCCACCCACCTTGGCCTTCCGAAGTGCTGGGATTACAGGCATGAGCCACCGTGTCAGCCTGATCATGTAATCTTGAGATTTTAGGTCTCTTTGAAGTTCTCATGAAGCAGAACATGTCCAAAGAATTATAATTAGAGCTGTAGCCTAACCTGAAGCCATTGGAATGTGTGGTACACTTTTGTGATTGATGGTGGCTTTGTGAGAGGTTTATCAGTGTAGTCATTTATTGATCATTTATTGATCTCTTATAATCAATGCTTCTAAACTCTGAAAGACTAAGTCATAGCTGAATAACTGGGAAGACTGCAGTGCTTTCCATTAGCTAACTATAAAAAATATTGTGATCTGGCCAGACATGATGGCTCACGCCTGTAATCCCAGCAATTTGGGAGGCTGAGGTGGGTGGATCAGGAGGTCGGGAGTTTGAGACCAGCCTGGCCAAGATGGTGAAACCCTGTCTCTACTGAAACTACAAAAATTAGCCAGGCACAGTGGCAGGCACCTGTAATCCCAGCTACTCTGGAGGCTGAGGCAGGAGAATCGCTTGAACGTGGGTGGCAGAGGTTGCAGTGAGCCAAGATTGTACCAATGCACTCCAGCCTAGGTGACAAGAGTGAGACTCTGTCTCAAAAAAAACAAACAAAAAAAGTGACCTTTATATGTTTTCAAATAGAGTGCCACCAAATGGATGTATGACCTTGGGGCAAGTCAGCTTGTTATTTGGGGGGCCTCATATTGCTCCTTAAATGAGATGCCCTTTAAGGTTTGATTCTACTCCAAAATTTTGTAACTCTATTGAAAAATGTTTGTTATATAAGATTTATTTTCTAAGTCATCTTCAAATATTTGTCTTGTATATTCTTATCAAAATAAATATCTTTTAAAAGTATGTTTTGGCCGGGCGCAGTGGCTCAAGCCTGTAATCCCAGCACTTTGGGAGGCCGAGACGGGCGGCTCACGAGATCAGGAGATCGAGACCATCCTGGCTAACACGGTGAAACCCCGTCTCTACTAAAAAATACAAAAAACTAGCTGGGCAAGGTGGCAGTCGCCTGTAGTCCCAGCTACTCGGGAGGCTGAGGCAGGAGAATGGCATAAACCCGGGAGGCAGAGCTTGCAGTGAGCTGAGATCCGGCCACTGC
>NC_045434.1:182150001-182257149 GCF_002776525.5 Piliocolobus tephrosceles | reverse complement strand
AAAAAAAAAAAAAAAAAAAACCAAAAAGTATGTTTTATTTGTACCATACCTATATATTATATAAAACAGACACAGAAATACATAAAAGGGGTGAGATTTTTTAAAACTCATTTGAATATAAGTATTAATATTATATTCCTTCTCCCTGATGGATTATCATTTGCCCCTCTAGAATAAATGCCCATCCCATTGGAAACTACTGATTAGGACTGAAAGTATTGCATTAGTTAATGCTCGCTTTCTTTATTTGGTTTTTTCTTCGTAGTAAAATCTTGATTTCAGTCTTTAAAGGACATTGTCAATGAAAATGTTAAATCAAGGGGTCAAGCACAGTGGCTCACACCTGTAATCCCAGTGCTTTGGGAGGCCAAGGCGGGAGGATCTCTTGAAGCCAAGAGTTCAAGACCAAGACTGGGCAATGTAGTGAGACCTTGTCTCTACAAAAACTTTTTAAAAGTTAGTTGGGCATTGTGGTGTCCTAGCTATTTGGGAGGCTGAGGCATGAAATCCCTTAAGCTGAAGAGTTTGAGGTTACAGTGAGCTGTGTTTGTGCCACTGCATTCCAGCCTGAACAGGAGAACCAAGACTCTGTTCTGTTGTCGGGGGGCGGCAAGGAGTTAAATCTAGAGCAGACGATCCCATAAAATTCTAACCATAAATGTGCATAAAACATCACATTTGGATCAATCTTGTGTTTTTTTGTCATGTGAAATGGAGAACATATATGTATATTTGAACTTAAAGAGATTTCACTTAAAATTCTCATTCTGGCCGGGCACGGTGGCTCACGCCTGTAATCCCAGCACTTTGGGAGGCCGAGGCAGGCAGATCATGAGGTCAGGAGTTTGAGACCAGCCTGGCCAATATGGTGAAACCCTGTCTCTACTAAAAACACAAAAATTAGCTGGGTGTGGTGTCAGGTGCCTGTAATCCCAGCTACTTGGGAGGCTGAAGCAGGAGAATTGCTTGAACTGGGGAGGTGGAGGTTGCAGTGAACTGAGATTGGGCCATTGCATTCCAGCCTGGGCGACAGAACGAGACTCTGACTCAAAATAATAATAATAATAATAATAATAATAGTAATAATTCTCATTCTATTTGTGAGGCTGAGGCAGGAGAATCTCTTGAACCTGGGAAGTGGAGGTTGCAGTGAGCAGAATTGTGCCACTGCACTCCAGCCTGGGTGACAGAACAAGACTCTGTCTCAAAAGAAAAAAAAAGTACAATTTGGTGAGCTTTGTCGTATCTTAATATCCATGAAACCATCAAGATTATGATTATATCCATCATCCGTAGAAGTTTCTTCCTACCGCTTTGTATTCCCTTTCTTACCCTCCTCTTGTATACATACCCTCCCATCCCCACTTAACTACTGATTTGCTGTCTCTATAAATTAGATTGCATTTTTAAGAATTTTTAATCATATGGTCTCTTTTTTGGCGTCTATCTGTATAATTATTGAAATTCATTCATCTTTTATATATCAGCAGTTATTTTATTGATGAGTATTCATTGTACGGATATATCATTATTTGTTTATTTACTGATAGACATTTGAATTGTTTCCAGTTTTTGACTACTACAGATAAAGCTGTTATGAACATTTTGTGTGGAAGTCTTTGGACAGATGCTTTTTCTTTTCTTTTGGGTAAATACCTAGGTGGAATGACTGGGTCACATGACAGGTTTTCCAGAGTAGTTGTATTATTTTACATTCGTGTCAACGGTGTGTGAGCGTTCTAGTTTTCTACCTCCTCACTAACACTTGGTGTGGCCAGTGTTTTTCATTTTAGCCACTCTAAAATTAACTGTTAGTTCATTGTGATTCTAATTTGCATTTCCCTAATGGCTTTTTAAAATTTTGAGACAGGGTCTTACTCTGTCACCCAGGCTGCAGTGGTGTGATCTTGGCTCACTGCAGC
This sequence comes from Piliocolobus tephrosceles, assembly GCF_002776525.5. Taxonomy (NCBI): domain Eukaryota; kingdom Metazoa; phylum Chordata; class Mammalia; order Primates; family Cercopithecidae; genus Piliocolobus; species Piliocolobus tephrosceles. The sequence continues at coordinate 182,255,227 of NC_045434.1, read as the reverse complement.
CTCAGCCCACAAGGCTCAGGTGATTCTCCCACTACAGCCTCCCAAATCACTGGGACCACAGGCTTGTGTCACCACACCTGGCTATTTTTTTGTACTTTTTGTAATGGTGGGATTTTGCCACATTGCCCAGGTTAGTCTTGAACTTTTGGTCTCAAGCAATCCTCCTGCCTTGGCCTTCCAGAATGCTGGGGTTACAGGCGTGAGCCACTGCGCCTGGCCCTAATGACTTATGTTGCACGTCTTTTTATATGTTTGTTTGCTATCCTTATATCTTCTTTGATGAAGTGTCCAAATCTTTGCCATTGAAAAATAATTGTTTTCTTATTGTTGAATTTTGAGAGGTGTTGTGTTTGTGTTTCTGATATATGCTTTTGCAAATATTTTCTCCCTAGGTTGTGCCTTCTCTCTTTTTATTATTCTCTTAACAGTGTATTTCTTATTTATTTATTTATTTTTAATTAATTAATTTGTTTTTGAGACCGAGTCTCACTTTGTCTCCCAGGCTGGAGTGCAATGGCGTGACCTTAACTCACTGCAGCCTCCGCCTCCCGGGTTCAAGCGATTGTCCTGCCTCAGACTTCTGAGTAGCCTGGGAACAGGTGCCTGCAACCACACCTGGCTAATTTTTGTATTTTTAGATGAGACAGTGTTTCACCATGTTGGCCAGGCTGGTCTTGAACTTCTGACCTCAAGTGATCTGCCCTTGCTGGGATTATAGGTGTGAGCCACCACAACCGGCCTTAACATTGTATTTCTTTTTTTTTTTTTTTTTTTTGAGACAGAGTCTTGCTCTGTCACCCAGGCTGGAGTGCAGTGGCATGATCTCAGCTCACTGCAAGCTCCGCCTCCTGGGGTCATGCCATTCGCCTGCCTCAGCCTCCTGAGTAGGTGGGACTACAGGCGCCCGCTACCACGCCTCGCTAATTTTTTGTGTTTTGTTTTGTATTTTTAGTAGAGACAGTGTTTCATGGCGTTAGCCAGGATGGTCTCGTGATCTGCCTGCCTCGGCATCCCAAAGTGTTGGGATTACAGGCATGAGCCACCGCACCGGTCAACAGTGTGTTTCTAAGAACATAAATTCTTAATACTGATAAATTGTGTTTTTCCTGTTATATCTAAGAAATCTGTCTAATCCAAGACCACAGGGAAGTTCTGCTGTTTTCTTCTGGAGATTGTGTAGTTTTAGATTTTACATTTAAGTCTATGATTGATTTGGAGGTAATTTTTATATATGGTGTGAGGGATGGATGGAAAAATCACTCATGCTTGCTTCGGCAGCACATACACTGAAATTGGAATGATACAGAGAAGATTAGCTTGGCCCCTGTGCAAGGATGACATGCAAATTTTTGAAGCATTCTATATTTTTCAGGGAGTCTCAGGCCAAGGATGTCATCGAAGAGTATTTCAAATGCAGTAAATGAACAGATAAATCTTTGGCTCACACACACAAAAAATAAAAACACTCATATATATCTCTGTAGATAGGTATATCTATAAATATGGAGATATACCTATCTACAGAGATATATATGAGTGTTTTATAGGTATATTTATAGATATATATATGAGTGATTTTTTTTTTTTTTTTTTGTGAGACGGAGTCTCACTCTGTCGCCCAGGCTGGAGCGCAGTGGCCGGATCTCGGCTCACTGCAAGCTCTGCCTCCTGGGTTCACGCCATTCTCCTGCCTCAGCCTCCCAAGTAGCTGGGACTACAGGCCCCCGCCACCTAGCCCGGCTAGGTTTTTTGTATTTTTTTTTTTTTTTTTAGTAGAGACAGGGTTTCACCGTGTTAGCCAGGATGGTCTCGATCTCCTGACCTCGTGATCCGCCCGTCTCGGCCTCCCAAAGTGCTGGGATTACAGGCTTGAGCCACTGCGCCCGGCCTGAGTGATTTTTTTTTTTAAAGTTGCAGCACCATTTATTGAAAACCTATCGTTTCTTCACTGAATTGCCTTTGCACCTTACTGAAAATTAGTCAGCTATGCATGTGTGAGTCTCATTCTGAATTCTGTTCTGTTTCATTGATCTGTTTGTCTACTCTGATGCCAGTACCACACTCTTATGTTGCGTTTTCAAACAAAATATAATATACCATGAAAGCTATATAGCACATAGAGACAAGAAATAGAATAGTGGTTTCCAAGGGCTAGAGGGAGGGGAGAATGGGGAGTTGCTTTTTAATGAGTTCAGAGTTTCAGCTTTGTAAGATGACAGGAGTTGGGTGGGTAGATGTTAGAGTGGCAGCACAGCAATGTACAATGTGAATACTTAATACCACAGAAATATATACTTAAAAATTGTTCAGATGGTAAATTTTATATGTATTTTACCACTGTTTTGAAAAAATAGTTTGAACCCAAGGCTGTCTGATGTTTTTTTTTTTTTTTTTTGAGAGATGGGATCTTGCTATGGTCTTTTTTGTTTGGTGTGTGTCCCTTCCCCCCCACTCCCGTAGAGATGAGGGTGTGATATGTTTAGCCCAGGCTGGTCTCAAACTGCTGAGCTCAAGCAGTCCTCCCACCTTGGCCTCCCAAAGTGCTGGGATTCCAGGCATGAGCCACTGGTATCCAGCCTTACCACCCTTTTTTTTTTTTTTTTTTTGAGATGGAGTCTCGCTCTGTCGTCCAGGCTGGAGAGCACTGGTATAATCTCAGCTCACTGCAGCCTCCACATCCCGGGTTCAAGTGATTCTCCTGCCTCAACTTCCTGAGTAGTTGGGACTTACAGGCCTGTGCCGCCACACCCAGCTAATTTTTGTACTTTTTTTTTTTTTCCGAGACGGAGTCTGGCTCTGTCTCCCAGGCTGGAGTGCAGTGGCTGGATTAATTTTTGTATTTTTAAGAGAGACAGGGTTTCGCAGTGTTGGCCAGGCTGGTCTCGAACTTCTGACTTCAGGTGATCCACCAGTCTGGGCCTCCCAAAGTGCTGGTATTCCAGGCGTGAGCCACCCTACTTAGCCTTTACCACCATATTTTAAAAAGCTATTTTGTAGGATGCAAAACGGGTAGTCAATTTCAGTTGACTGATTTCAGAAAATGAGACTCAGAGAGGTTATCTGGTAATTGATGGAGCAGAGATTTGAAACTGTAGCCAGAATGCCTGTTATTTCCCTTATTACACAACTACCTCAGAATTGTAATACTTTTACCCAGCATGATGAAGTTTGAACTTCACAATCTCCAGACTTAAGAAGTATTGTAAATCAGTCCTTTTAGTAATAATGGCTCGCTAATGCAGAAATGGAGGATAGTTTGAATTTATCCTCGCCATCCCCGGCCCCCGTCATCTTCCTTTTACATGCTCATCCACTTTAGTTTCTTGAAAATTTCTAATCTAAAATCTCTAGACTTAAAGTTAATTTTTTTTTTTTTTTGGTACTTTTATTGTGGGAAAGTATACATAACATAGAATTTGCCATCTTAACCATCTTTGAGTGTACAACTTAGTGGCATTAAGTACATTCACATTGTTGTGCAACCGTTACCTCCATCCATCTCCAGAACTTTGTCATCTTCCCAAAGTGAAACTATGTACCCATTAAATGCTAACTCCCCATTCCCTTTTTTCTTCACCTTCTGGCAACCATCATTCTACCATCTGTCTCTATGAATTTGACTATTCCTAGGTACCTCATATAAGTGAAATTGTACAGTATTTGTCTTGTTGTGACTGCCAAATTTCACTTAATATAGTGTCCTCAAGATGCATCATGTTGTATCATGTGTCAGAATTTTCTTCCCTTTAAGACTGAATGATACTTCATTTTATGGATATATCACTTTTGTTCATCTGTTCATGAACATTTGGGTTTCTTCCTCCTTTTGGCTATTGTAAATAATGCTGCTATGAACATGTGTGTACAAATACCTCTTCAAGATCCTGCTGTCACTTCTTTGGGATATGTACACTGAAATGAAATTGTTGGATCATATGGTATTTCTGTTTAATTTTTGGAGGAACCACCATACCATTTTCCAAACCACTGCACCATTTTACTTTTCTATCAGCAATGTACAGGGTTTCCTATTTCTCCACACCCTTGCTAACACTTGTTCTGTTCTTTACTTTTCTTTTTTTGAGACCGGGTCTTGCTCTGTCACCCAGGCTGGAGTGCAGGTGCACGATCTTCACTCATTGCAATCTCTGCCTCCTGGAATCAAGCGATTCCTCTGCCTCAGCCTCCTGAGTGGCTGGGATTACAGACGCCCACCACCATTTCTGGCTAATTTTTTTTTTTTTTTCGGTAGAGACAGGGTTTTACCATGTTGGCCAGACTGGTCTCGAACTCCTGACTGCAAGTGATCAACCTGCCTTGGCTTCCCAAAGTGGTGGGATTACAGGTGTGAGCCACTCGGCCTGACCTCTTTTATTTTAGATAATAGTCATCCTAATGGGTGTGAAGTCGTATCTCATGGTTTTGATTTGGATTTCCCTAATTAGTGGTGTTTCACATCTTTTCATGTGCTTATTGGCCATTTGTACATCTTCCTTGGAGAAATGTCTTTTCAAGTCTTCTGCCCAATTTTTAATTGGCTTGTTTTTTGTTGTTGAGTTTCAGGAGGTCTTTATGTGTTTAGATATTAATCCATCGACAGATATATGATTTGCTGTATTTTCTTCCATTTTACGGGTTGCCTTTTTACTCTCTTGAGAGTGTCCTTTGATGCACAGAAGTTTTAATTTTGATGAAGTCCAGTTTATCTATTTTTACTTGTGTTGCTTGTGCTTTTGGTATCATAGTCAAGAAATAATTGCCAAATCCAATGTAATGAAGCTATTTATCTATGTTTTCTCCTAAAGTTTTATCATTTTAGTTCATATGTTTAGATCTTTGATCCATTTCAAGTTGGTTTATGTAAATGGTGTAAGGTAAGGTCTAGCTTCAGTCTATTGCATATGAATATTTGGTTTTCCTAACATTGTTGAATGAAAAGGCTGTCTTCAGCTGGGTGCAGTGGCTCACGCCTGTAATCCCAGCACTTTGGGAGGCCAAGGCGGATGGATTACTTGAGGTCAGGCGTTTGAGACCAGCCTGACCAATATGGCAAAACCCCATCTCTACTAAAAATACAAAAATTAGCCAGGTGTGGTGGCTTGTGCCTGTAGTCCTAGGTACTTGGGAGAATGAGGAGAATCACTTGAACCTGGGAGGTAGAGGTTGCGTTGAGCCGAGATGGCACCACTGCGCACTCCAGCCTGACCAGCAGTGCAAGACTCCATCTGAAAAGAAAAGCGAAGTGAAGCACGCTGTCTTTTTCCCATTGAGTGGTCTTGGCACCCTAGGTGAAAATCATTTTCATTTGACCACATACACAAGGATTTATTCGTGGATTTATTTCTTGGCTTTCTGTTAGATTGTACTGGTCTGTGTGTCTTTTATGGATTACTCTGTAGTAATTAGGTGTTAAGATTAGATTATTAAAGGAATATATGAAAAATTTTCTTGAACTGCCACAGTGATGAAAAGAACGTAAATCGAATAAACAAAGTATTGTATTTCTTCTAGTAAGCTGATCCTCAAAAGTTATATTACAATGATAATATCTAATAATTGTTACAGCTCCTCAGTCTGTCACCTTTTAACACCAATAATAGAAATGTACATTGGAACAAATTTTCCGGAGCAGAATTTGACACTGTGTAAAGCCTTAAAAATTATGCACCCAAGCTGGGCGCGGTGGCTCAAGCCTGTAATCCCAGCACTTTGGGAGGCCGAGACGGGTGGATCACCAGGTCAGGAGATCGAGACCATCCTGGTCTACACGGTGAAACCCCGTCTCTACTAAAAATACAAAAAACTAGCCGGGCGAGATGGCGGGCGCCTGTAGTCCCAGCTACTCGGGAGGCTGAGGCAGGAGAATGGCCTAAAACCCGGGAGGCGGAGCTTGTAGTGAGCCGAGATCGCGCCACTGCACTCCAGCCTGGGCGACAGAGCGAGACTCTGTCTCAAAAAAAAAAAAAAAAAAAAAAAATTTATGCACCCAAGGCCGGGCGCAGTGGCTCACGCCTATAATCCCAGCACTTTGGGAGGCCAAGGCGGGCGGATCACAAGCTCAGTAGATCGAGACCACGGTGAAACCCTGTCTCTACTAAAAATACAAAAAATTAGCCGGGCGCGGTGGCGGGCGCCTGTAGTCCCAGCTACTCAGGAGGCTGAGGCAGGAGAATGGCGTGAACCCAGGAGGCGGAGCTTGCAGTGAGCCGAGGTGGCGCCACTGCACTCCAGTCTGGGCGACAGAGCGAGACTCCGTCTCAAAAAAAAAAAAAAAAAAATTATGCACTCAGCAATTCCATTTATAGGACATTATTATAAGTACATTGTCATGGATACATGAGAGAAATTAGATATAGGGGTGTTCATTTTAGTGTTATAGGGGTGTTCATCTTAATATTATATATAATACTGCAAAGTTAGAAGCCATTATGTCCATAAAGAATTGGGTAATAAATTATACTCACACAAAGTTCTGCAACCATAAAACCACTGACATTGAAGAAAACTTTACAACAAATGGAAAGACATACAGCATGATTCTATTAAAATATTTGGTTTAGGCATTAAAAATCCCTCAAGCAGCCGGCATGGTGGCTTATGCCTGTAATCCCAGCACTTTGGGAGGCTAAGGCAGGAGAATCGCTTGAACCTGGGAGGCGGAGCTTGCAGTAATCATGAGGTCAAGAGATTGAGACCATCCTCGCCAACATGGTGAAACCCCTTCTCTACTAAAAATACAAAAAAATTAGCCAGGCACGGTGGTGGGCACCCGTAATCCCAGCTACTCAGGAGGCTGAGGCAGAAGAATCGCTTGAACCTGGGAGGCGGAGGTTGCAGTGAGCGCAGATCGCGCCCCTGCACTCCAGCCTGGTGACAGAGGGAGACCCCATCTCCAAAAAAATAATTAAAAAAAAAACCCTCAAGCTTAATGTATTGCCTGTTAATAGTGGTCTGTTTCTGGATGGTGGTATTATGGGTTATTAACTTTTTAGTTTTGCATATGTATTTAACAATGCTCTGTTATTTTTATGACAGAACAGCAAAAGGCATTTTTAAAAATTGAAAATGAAATGAAACTAGAAAGCATAGTTAAATCCTGTGGCAGAATCGGTATCTAAAAATAATCTTAGTAGGCTGAGATTGATGGACTGAATCCGGTGAAATTTAATCAGGATGGATGAACAAAGTATAGATAGATAGAGTAAAAGTTAGTCATATCTCTGGCTTTTAAAAAAAACACCTATAACCAATATAGAAAATGAGGCAGGGGGCATAGTAGCAGCATATGTTAAAGACTTAGGGGGTTTAATTTACTCTAGCCACTTAACTTCCTGGTTGTAAGCAGCCAGCTGTTCTCTCTCCATTTCGTTTCATCTCACTCTCAGCTTAGTCTCTTGAAGGGAAACCTCCATCAAGAGGTGCATCCTCATTACTGACATTTAAGTCTCTTCACCATTTACTCCCATCTGTTCTAGTCATCTAGTTGTCTATTCATCTTTTCTGATTTCTTTAAAGTTCTCTCTTTGGAGTCCTCCTGTTCCTGTCACTGTTGCTTATACTTCAGAGATCCATCTCAAGTGCTGCCCTCTCCTGGAAGTCTATCTCTTGTAGTGCAGTCACATTTTACTGAAATGTTTAATTTCCTGGGAGTTTCACAAGTGGAGAAATTTAAATCAAGGTTTCTTGCTTTATGTGCAAACTTTGAAATAATTCAAACCCCTCTCTATTAGAAAACATGTAACTTCCTATTGCCATAGGACATACAGCTTTGAAAATAAACACTAGCTATCTTTTGTCAGTTTTTTTTGTGACCCACCAGCATTCTGAAGTACAGGATATCTGTCAGTGCCATTGCTTGAAAACATTCCCCAGAAGCAGTCACTTTAAAATGGAAGTTAGATGTTGTAAACTCGGGAAGAAGGCCAAATGATGACCATGACACAACTTGCTGCAAAATATTAAAGCTGATGCTGGGGGGTGAGGGGGCAGAATTTAAAAGCACACTTAAAATAGTTGAATTGTGAAAAGGCATAAAGAAAGCATGGTGATTAAGTGTGGGCTGAGGAGCCAGATGGCTCTAGTTCAAATCCTGAATCCAACACTTACCTATTGGATGACTTTGGCCAAATAATTCAATCTCTGTTTCCTCATTAAGGGGAAAAAAAAAAAAAATCCCCAAAAGACAACTTGACAGTGGCTCCTCATTTTTAAAATGGGCTGATAATAAATCACCTAGCTCATGGAGTTGTGCATATTAAATAAGTTTAGTGGCCTGTAAAGCTCTTAGGAAGTGCCTAATCCATACTATGTGCTCAGTAAATATAACTGTATTTGTTTCATTAGGAAAGTTAATCCTGAACTATGTGAGATTTAAATTGGAATGTATTCTTTACATTAAATGTGACCATCCTGAAAGAAATTCTCCTTTCTTGATACTTTCAAAGAATAGTCAGAATGCTGCCAAGCTCCTTGAAACCACATAGTGAGAAATGTAGATAGAATTGAGGGTGAGGGGAGATTTTTTTTTTTGCTTTGAAAGTGTAGTCATGCTTATTAAAGAAAATTTGAGAAGTTTAGAAAAGTATAAAGATGACAAAAATTACTCATATTCCTGCTACCTCAGTGCTAACCATGTAAGCATTTTAGTTAATTTCTTGTCATTTTTCCCCTTGGACATTAATGTTTTCAATGTACAGACATACTGTGATATAACACATTTACAGAACTGGAGCTTATTTAGCCTGGAGAAGTGAGCCAATGTAGTAGTCTAGATGAGGGATATTGGGGACCTGGTTTAGGTGAATGGCTACAGAGATAAAGCATAGGGACAGGAGACAAATATATTTCTGAGATAGAATCAACAAACTTTAGTGTGGTAGTTTCAAAGATAGTTTTTTAGCTCTGGCTACTGAAAGGAGGCAGATGGAACATAGGAGGAAGAGCATATTTGCTGGGGAAGATGTTTGGTTTTGGACATGCTGAGTTTGAGATTTGAATAGGACACCCAGATGGAAATATGTAATAGGCAGTTGAGGTATATAGCAAGGACTTGAGGGAGTAATTTGAGGGTAATCGCTTGGGATGTGAATGAGAACACCTCAATAAGAATGTTTAGAATAGTCAAATATGGTGCCTAAGTGAGCTAATTTTTTACATATATATCTGACCCCTTAGTATATATCATAGCCTTTCAAGGGCAGGAATAGAGTCTCCATCCTTACTTCCCAGCACAGTACTGCTACAAAATAGTAGGTATTTGTGGAATAAGTGAATTTACTGAAACAAAAGAGAGAGGCCATTAATTTGGTCACTGTAGAATGAACTTTAGGAGGTCATCTTTGTCATTTATTGCCTCTTTTCTCCAATTGTGATTTCAGTTCCTAAAGAAAAATAAGAGACCATGGCTAGGTACAGTGGCTTACACCTGTAATCCCAGCACTTTGAGAGGCCAAGGTGGGAGGATCACTTGAGGCCCAGGAATTTGAGACCAGACTGGGCAACAAAGAGATCCTGTCCCTACAAAAAAAATTTTTTTTAATTGGCTGGGCATGGTGGTGCACTTCTCCAGTCCTAGCTACTCAGGAGGTTGAGGTGGGTGGGAGAGAGGATCACTTGAGCCTAGGAGTTTGAGGTTACAGTGAGCTGTGATTGTACCACTGAATGCTGGCCGGGTTCAAGCAATTCTCCAGCCTCAGCTTCCTAAGTAGCTGGGACTACATGCATGTGCCACCACGCTGGGCTAATTTTTGTATTTTTAGTAGAGATGAGGTTTCACCATGTTTACCAGGCTGGTCCCAACTCCTGACCTCAAGTGATCCACCTGCCTCGGCCTTCCAAAATGCTGGGATTACAGGCGTGAGCCACCTTGCCTAGTCCAGTTTTTTATTTTTATTTTTATTTATTTATTTATTTTTTTGAGACGGAGTCTAGCTCTGTCGCCCAGGCTGGAGTGCAGTGGCGCGATCTCGCCTCGCTGCAAGCTCCGCCTCCCGGGTTCACGCCATTCTCCTGCCTCAGCCTCCCGAGCAGCTGGGACTATAGGCGCCCGCCACTGCGCCGGCTAAGTTTTTGTATTTTTAGTAGGGACGGGGTTTCATTGTGGTCTCGATCTCCTGACCTCGTGATCCGCCCGTCTCGGCCTCCCAAAGTGCTGGGATTACAGGCGTGAGCCACCGCGCCTGGCCTAGCCCAGTTTTTTCCCAAATAAAAGGATGGCTGTAATCCTTTCAACCCAATCTTGCATTAAAAAGGATTTAGAAAAAAAAAAAAAAAGGCCGGGCGTGGTGGCTCAAGCCCGTAATCCCAGCACTTTGGGAGACTGAGACGGGTGGATCACGAGGTCAGGAGATTGAGACCATTCTGGCTAACACGGTGAAACCCCGTCTCTACTAAAAATACACACACACAAAAAAAAAATAGCCAGGCGTGGTGGCGGGCGCCTGTAGTCCCAGCTACTTGGGGGGCTGAGGCAGGAGAATGATATGAACCCGGGAAGTGGAGCTTGCAGTGAGCCGAGATCGCACCACTGCACTCCAGCCTGGGCCTACAGAGCAAGATTCCGACTCAAAAAAAAGCAAAAAAAAAAAAAAAAGGCTGAGTGTGAGGTGGCTCTTGCCTATAGATACTTACCCCAGCACTTTGGGAGGCTAAGGCAGGCAGGTCACTTGAGGTCAAGAGTTCGAGACCAGCCTGGCCAACATGGTGAAACCCTGTCTCTACTAAAAACAGAAAAATTAACGGGGCCTGGTGACCCACAGTTGTAATCCCAGCTACTTGGGAGCCTGAGGTGGAAGGATCCGCTTGAATCTGGGAGGTGAAAGTTGCAGTGAGCCAAGATTGCGCCACTGCACCCCAACCTGGGCGACAGAGTGAGACTTCATTAAAAAAAAAAAAAAAAAGATAAAAGCCTGGCCAGCCACAGTGGTTCATGCCTATAGTCCCAGCTACTTGGGAGGGTGAAGTGGGAGGATCACCAGCAGTGATATAGTGAGACTCTATCTCAAAAAATAATTTAAAAAAAAAGGGTGATAATGAAGAAGATTGATTATTCCAGCCATTCTTCACATACCCAGAGTATGCTTATAATGGGTATAAGAGATTTCACTACTTAATTTGAACCAACACATGAGGGGGTAAAGATTTAGGAATATAAAAAGTATAACTTAGTATAGAGCAAACTGGAAGTTCCTCAGAGTATTGAATCTTTGAAATTGTGTAACTTCTATAAGTCCTAGTGGAATGTCTGTCAGAAGCTATTAGATTGGTGGCAAGAGCATTCTGAGTGGACAGGTGGATTGTGGAAAGACTAACCCCATCTGTATGCACTCTGTCCTTCCCTTTGCATACTTTAGTTAGCAATTGGTTAATTTGCATGTGTGGTTTTAGCCATCATGTTGTATTGACTCATTCTGAAAGCTCTGTGAGGATAGGCCACATGTCTGCCCGCCCCCACCGCATCTAGCACTTCATGTGTGATAATCTATTGAAAAATATTTGTCAAATGAATAAAATGGTGAATGTATTCAGCAGACATTTAGTGAGACTTGAGAATGTCCTGTGGGGGTGGTAGTGGGTAGAGGAGTGGTAGGGCTATAAAGATTGATAAGACATAATGTCTGACTTTAAGGAACATAAAATCTGGCACTAAATACAAATTTTTGAAACTCCTTAATTCTTAGATTAGCCCATGCAGACAGTAAGTAACTTATTGACCTAAACCAGAATTTTTTTGTAACATAGATTTTAATAATTTTTTTTTTGAAGAGTCTCACTCTGTTGCCAGACTGGAGTGCAGTGGCACGATCTTGGCTCACTGCCTCACTGCAACCTCTGCCTCCCAGGTTCAAGTGATTCTCCTGCCTCAGCCTCCCAAGTAGCTGGGACTACAAGTGCACACCACCACGCCCAGCTAATTTTTGTGTTTTTAGAGACGGGGTTTCACCCATGTTGGCCAGGATGGTCTCAATCTCTTGACTTCGTGATCCACCCGCCTTGGCCTCCCAAAGTGCTGGGATTGCAAGCGTAAGCCACAGTGCCTGCCTGATTTTAATAAATTTCTTAAGGGAGATTAGGTGAAATCTTATTTATATAACAGACACCCATTCTGCATTCTCTCTCTACTAATTCAGCTTGGGAAGCAGGATTGCTTAGGGGTCAGTTTATAATGCTACTCAGTTTTTTTATTTTATTAAAATTAGGGATTTGATTAAGTGATGACATGATGCTCTTCTGAAATTACAGAAGCGCATTTATCTAAAGTGACTGTGACAAAGTAGCAAGACACTTAACTGAGTAGGTGGGTATACTAAAAATAGCTCAACTGACTATAGTGATTCAGGTATGCAAAGATCAGATAATGCAATATGTTAAGAGAACTTCTACTGTATATGGTATAATGGTCTATGGTATATTTCCTTGTAAGTTGTTTCTCTCTTTTTTTAATTTTAAAGTAATCAAGATGATGCTAACAGTCAGTTACCAGAACTCATACAGGGGCCATTGGTGTGGAAACTAAAGCTGCAGAAAACCCAGCAGAATCCTGCGCTGCTGTTGTAGCTATTTGTAGTTCTTTAAGCAAAAAAAAAATCAAAGACAGGAAGTTAGGAATCTTTGAAGACATTATTCTGGGGTAATGAATTCAGATAAGATGTATTTCACTCAAGTTAAAGCTACCTTCTGAAAATAAAGACTTTGCCTATTGAAGTATCCCCAACCAAAAGCCTATTAGGAACTCCCCAGCCCTGTCAGACAGAATGTATATTCCAGGGAGAAGGTTGTATCTTGCTTATGTTAGGCTATAATACATACTTCAGGTCTTAACTAGATATACCAATTAAGCATAGGCAAAACCTAATCAGTTGTCAGAAGGAAAATATATATGAACAAGAGAGAAAACAACTCCATGGAACTCAGAAGGAGAGTCCCCAAACATGAATTTGGCAGTGGTTTTTCCAACACTGTCCAGGGAGAACATAAGCCAGCTTTCCACCATCATTTGGACAGATTCTTAGTGATAGGACACACATAATTTATCAGGCTTTATTGTGGTTTCATTTTCTTTTGGTTTAGATTCCATACTCGCCAGATAACTTCTCAGATGCCACAGTATGAGGAATAGGGTACCCTGTGTGGTAAGGGGACTATTCCCCCCATTGTAACCAAATAAACTGGCGTTGGCCTATATGTTAATATTTTTCATAAACTTTATAAAAAATAAATATGTATTTTGTTGAGGATACAGGGCTAGTGAAAAATAAAAATACCAATATAACATTAACCTTTTACAAATTAGTTAGCATAAATTAACCCTTGGAAGCCTAATCAATTCCGTATGTACAGGAAAAAAAAAGGATTTTATGGGGCTGTAGAACTGAGAGTCATACTCAGGAATAATTCATCTCTTGTTGTAGAAGGCAGGGATCATAGTCTTATTCTTATGTATCCAGTGCTTGGCACATGGTTGAAAACTCATTGAATTTTAGAGATGGCAACTCCAGAACTATAGTGAGAACAACTAGACATTTTATGGCTCTACTCTTAGAATTATTCTGATATCAAAAGAGTAGTTCTGCCGTTTCTTTAACTCAGCAGAAATAATTCATTAAGTGATGAAAATAGAATCTTCTAAACAAACCAGAGCCTTAAAAGGCAAATAAAAAGTATATGCATCTATTAGGAAAAAAATGGGAGAGCTATGTGGTGCGTTTGAGGACAAAGACAATCTGTTTCATTATTTTTATTTGTAAATAATTTTTAATTTTATTTTGTAGACCTTATTGCAATATGCAAGCAACAAGAATGCGTCAGAACATATTGTGTATCTTCTGGAGGTATATCGACTTGCCATCCAAAGCTTTGCCAGTGCACGTCCATACTTAACTACTGAATGTGAAGATGTCCTCTTAGTGCTTGGCAGATTAGTACTGTAAGTTTAAGAACTTAAATCACTCTTAAAATTGAGCACCATTGGTCGTATTGTTTGCCTGGTTTCTCTTTACAGTGGCATCACATTTATTCTTCAGAGCACCGTTAGAGTCATACCATTGAATGAAATTTCCTTTGTACTCACGTTGCCAGGAGATACAGTCCAAGTGAAGCTCCAGCCAAGCAACATCATCTTTAACTTGCCACTAGAGTCTCTTTTCCTATTCAGGCTTGGAATCTGAGAATGATATATTTCTGTCCCTTAGGTATAGATTGATTTAAATGACAGAATACCTGGAAACTGGTAGTCTTTGAAGAACATCTTGGCAAAAACAACATGAAATTCTGCAATTTGATTATATTTGAACTAAGAATAATTTTATTAGCAAAAAATATCAGGGTACAGTATAAGATTACCATCCCAAGAAAGAGATCATGTTTTAGGGTGGGCATGGTGGTACACGCCTGTAATCCCAGCACTTTGGGAGGAGGCTGAGGCATGAGAAGCGCTTGAACCTGGGAGGTGGAGCTTGCAGTGAGCCAAGATGGCGCCACTGCACTCCAGCCTGGGTGATGGAGTGAGACTGTCTCAAAAAAACAAACAAACAAACAAACATGATTTAGCTGTTGTTTTAATATTTAACTGCATAATATTAGTCAAAATTACACCTTTATTGTAATTTTCATCTGCAAATTGAAAAGATACAACAGCTATTTGGTTTTAGCTGGGCATCACCTTGTTCAACTTGTAGATTGTTTAGTGAGATGACTTCTAATCTAGATGGTTTATTTATTTATTTTTTTCTAGCCTCACCTGTTTTGCTTCCTAGTCTCCAGTGGCCCTTTATGGAAGACCAGCATTCCTGGTTTTATGATCCTATTTTTCCTTCTACCAAGTCTTAGTTTCTGTTTTACCTTTTGTAATCTCTAAGGGGTAAAGGATAATTCTGCAGGGTTTTAGAGAGGTGTTGATTCCTTGGTATTTTGAGTTGATCATTATTCAAGTTGTGCATTTCTTTTCTCAAAAAAAAAATCTTCATGTTATTTCTTTTCTGTGTCTTCTGGATAATAGTCAGAAAAAGGAAATTCTTACGCTTGGTTTTTTTAGAGGTAAAGAAACAACTTTGCCAGTCTTCCTGCTTCCTCTGCAAGTGACAAACCTATAGATAACAGTTACATATATTTATCATTTTATCAGCTGAATTGACAATAGTTTGAGCTCCCATTTTTGTCTGCTGGAATTAGAATTGTCCTATATGGGTGCCTCTTCACACCCAAATAAACAAAATAAAACTGCTTAGAATGTGATTTCTAAAGAGCTTATTATATTCTTACCAAATGTACTAAAGCAACAATGTAAATATAAAGCCTTGTGGTCTTCCTTTTTTCCTCCTTTTTAGATTGAACAGTCAGTATAACAACTCTGAAGAAAATTTTGAAGAGTAAAAACATTTAAAATAGTCTAAACAAATGTAAAATAGATTTTTAGTATTGCTGTCATACTCTACTTAATTTTTACTGTAACCACCTTTATATACTTACTCATTTTTATTGTAGGAGTTGTTTTGAATTACTGCTTTCAGTATCTGAAAGTGAACTGCCTTGTGAAGTCTGGCTACCATTCCTTCAGTCTCTGCAGGTGAGTTGATTTTAACTCAGAAAAATTTTCCGTATCCAAGATACCTGATTAATTACTCCTAGCAAACTAAAATTAAAGCCTTAGAACAAAAACAAATTTATTATATATTGGTGTTAAGTTCATCATATGACAAAAAGGCCCGTCACTTGAAGGGGATGTATTAAAAATGGTTTTTTTTTCATTTGGTTTTGTAGAAATCAACAGAAAGTTTCATTATTCAAAGTTTACACAGCATAAAGCTATCAAAATCATACACAATTATAAAGGAACAATATTTGGATCCTTCGTAGCATACTTATTGGTAACCTTCAATATACAAAACACTATTTCATTACATCTAAGGTTCACCTTTTTCTTCCTAACACTTTAAGAATTATACCTGGCTGGGTGTGGTGGCTCACGGCTGTAATCCCAACACTTTGTGAGGCCAAGGCAGGCGGATCACTTGAGGTCAGGAGTTTGCGACCAGTCTGGCCAACATGCTGAAACCCTGTCTCTACTAGAAAATACAAATATTAGCCGGGCATGGTGGTGGGCGCCTGTAATCCCAGCTACTTGGGAGGCTGAGGCAGGAGAATCACTTGAACCCAGGAGGCAGAGGTTGCAGTGAGCCAAGATCACACTGGTGCACTCTAGCCTGAGCAACAAAGTGAGACTCCATCTGAAAAAAATAAAAGCATAATAAATAATAGACCGGGCATGGTGGTACATAACTATAGTCCCAGCCACTCAGGAGGCTGAGGCAAGAGAATCTCTTGAGCCCAGGAGTCGGAGGCTGCAGTGAAATACGATCACATCACTGCATTCCAGCCTGGGTGACAGGGCTCATCTCTAAAATAATAGGACTCATCTCTAAAAATAAATGCATTCTGTCATTCATTTATTGATCGCTAATTATGTACCAATCACTGCTTTATACTACATGTTACTTGTTTTATATCTTCTAATCAAATTACAAACCTTATAGTGTGAGGATTATTTGAATCTCCATTTACGAATGGGGAGACAGTTGAAGAGAAGTTAATTAGCTTGGCCAAAGTTACACACAGATTTCAAACCCTGAGCTTACTTTGTTAACCACTTCCTTGAGGACACAGCTTAGACCTGTTATAGCAGCTTAGACCTGTTTCATGTAGGCACAAATAAAGACATGCATATTAACAGACACACTTCATTATCTGAACATTTCTTTCCTCTGGAATGCATAACCCAAAATGAAATGATATAATGTTCTCTTTAGTGAGAAGAGGATTCTTTGTCATGTTCTTGGCCTATTTAAATCTCTGTAATGCAGTCCTAATATCTCACATATCTGTACAGCTGCTAAAATCATCTCTCATGCGTAGCACTTTGATTTTTGTCACTCTGTGTTCTGAAGCCTGCCAGTCGTTTTGTTCTGGCATATGGCATTCTAGAAGGGCAAATCCTAATTAGGACTATTACTACTATATTAATACCGTTCTAGTATCCCATATCTCAAATACTTGGGAGTATTTTGGATTTTGGAATATTTGCATTATACTTAGTAGTTCAGTATCCCTAATCTGAAAATCCGAAATGCTCCAGTGAGCATTTCTTTTGAGCATCATGTTGATGCTTAGAAAGTTTTGGATTTGGGGAACGTTTTGGATTTCAGATTTTTGGATTAGGGATACTCAACCTCTATCCTTTATAGAGAGAAATCGCTCACATTTCTTTATTCTTTTCTTAGATAGCTTGCTTGAATAAAATAGTTGCCTCTTTTTCCACTTTTCAGCTTAAAAGTGTGTAAGCCTTTTCAGGTTTATCAGATGTGTAGGATATATTTTTTAACATGTATTCAGTAAATAAATGTAGTAGGGGTACAAATAAATGTTAAGACATGATCCCTGTTGAAATCCAAAAGATAAAAAACCATTAATTTTTCTTATTTTATATTATAAATGGACAAGGCAGCAAATGCAGATGGGGGAGACTTTATATCTTGTAGTTTTCACTTGAGTGAATACTAAACTATATTCTTAGGCCTGTGAACATTTTTGGCTTATAGTTTCCAAAGAAATGTTGACATAAATGGAAGCTCATGTTGCTAGAGAATTTCAGCAGTTTAAAATAAGGGAAACAAGTAAGAATTTTAGAACATGGGAACAAGTTCATCGTAATCAATAATCCTCAGTAGTAGTAGAGGACAGTGAGACATATACGTCATCATTTATACTGAATTAATTTTCTGACTCCTTTTCCCTCACCCTTGAACTTTAATGAACAAACTATTGGTAAATACATTTTGTTTGTTTGCTGAGCTAATAACTTAGATTTTAGAGTCACCTATCATTTAAATAGCAAGTTTTTAGACGAATTTAAGCAATTATTTAACGATTTGTGTCACTAAGTAATACTCCTGTAATTCCTGTTAGAGGAATAGGCAGCTTGTGTGAATACTGCAGAATTCTTTAAAAGAAGGCAGCACCGGTGGCTTTAAAATAATTAAATCAACGGACACAGTGGCTCATGCCTTTAATCCCAACACTTTGGGAGTCTCAGGCACGTGGATCACCTGAGGTCAGGAGTTCAAGACCAGCCTGGGCCAACGTCGCGAAACCTCATCTCTATTAAAAATGCAGAAATTAGCCAGGTGTGGTGGCAGGTGCCTGTAATCCCAGGTACTTGGGAGGTTTAGGTAGGAGAATCGCTTGAACCTGGGAGGCAGAGGTTGCAGTGAGCCAAGATCACGCCATTGCACTCCATCTTGGGCAAAAAGAGAGAAATTCCATCTCCAAAGGAAACAAACAAACAAAAAAACCAAAAAATAATTAAATCAGCCTCCACCAGGGCTATCTTTCAAGTCTTCAGAGTCTGCTAGTAATATGAGTGATCCTAATAGTAGGGCACTCCAAATATCCAACAGTAATGCAACATATCACCTATCTTGAATTGTGGTGATAATTTTACCAGGGAGGAATTCAGGAAAACATTTTAAAGGCACTCTTTTACTTAGTGAAAACATCCTAGTTATTTATTTGTTTATTTTTGAGACGGAGTCTTGTTCTGTCGCCCAGGCTGGAGTGCAGTGGCACAATCATGGCTTACTGCAACCTCCGCCTCGCAGGCTCAAGTGATTCTCCTGCCTCAGCCTCCTGAATAGCTGGAACTATAGGCTGGTGCCACCATGCCTGGCTAATTTTTTGTATTTTTAGTAGAGACAGAGTTTTGTCATGTTGGCCACACTGGTCTTGAACTCCTGACCTCAGGTGATCCACCCACCTCGGCCTCCCAAAGTGCTAGGATCACAGGCATGAGCCACTGTGCCTGGCCCCATCCTAGTTTTTTGTTTGTTTGTTTGTTTGTTTTTTAAAACAGCAACAGAGGCTGGACCCAGTGGCTCACGCCTGTAATCCCAGCACTTTGGGAGGCCAAGGCGGGTGGATCATGAGGTCAGGAGTTCAAGACCAGCCTGGCCAAGGTGGTAAAACCCTGTCTCTACTAAAAATACAAAAATTAGCTGGGTGCCTGTAATTCCAGCTACTCGGGAGGCTGAGGTAGGATAATTACTTGAACCCAGGGGGGTGGAGGTTGCGGTGAGCCAAGATCGCACCACTGCACTCCAGCCTGGGTGACAGAGTAAGATTCTGTCTGTTAAAAAAAAAAAAAAAACTGCAACAGAATTTCACAAGGCTTTAAGGATAGTCTTTTTGGTTTTGGTTACTTGTTTTGAGGAAATCCAAAGTATAGATTCCTTCAGTTCCTAGGTGTATCAGATATGTTGAGAAGGCAAAACTAATTTTTATATTGTTAACTTATTTTCTGAGTATGCTGTTCTTGTTCTAGGAGTCACATGATGCATTATTGGAATTTGGGAATAATAACCTGCAAATATTGGTTCATGTTACCAAGGAAGGGGTGTGGAAAAACCCAGTTCTTCTTAAAATTCTGTCTCAACAGCCAGTGGAAACAGAAGAAGGTAAGTCTTAAGACTATATTGGATGAGGATTTAGTTCTGAGAAAGTTGGAATTGATTATGGGTTAAAATTTTGGGAATTTCACTTGTGTATATATCTAGTCTTTCTGCTTTGAGCAGTAAAAATTAACCATTAGCATTTAATGTTTTGCTTAAGTAAGGATTCTTGCATTGTTAGATAGTTTTTGCACTCATTTTTAAATTTTGCGTTGAGTAACAATGTTCATACAAAGTTCCTGAGATAGAAATGAATAATCTGCTGTAATCTTTGGTGTGTGGTAGAGCTTTGCTTATACTTTTCTTATTTTTTTTTCTTTTTTTTTTCTTTTTTGAGACAGAGTTTTGCTCTGTCGCTCAGGCTGGAGTGCAGTGGCAGCATTTCGGCTCACTGCAACCTCCGCCTCCTGGGTTCAAGTGATTCTCCTGCCTCAGCCTCCTGAGTAGCTGGGATTACGGGCGCGTGCCACCACGCCTGGCTAAGTTTTGTGTTTTTAGTAGCGATGGGGCTTCACCATGTTGGTCAGGTTGGTCTTGAACTCCTGACATTGTGATCCACCCACTTTGGCCTCCCAAAGTGCTGGAATTATAGGCACAAGCCTCCGTGCCCGGCCTGCTTATATCTTTTTTATTGGCTGCAACAACCGAGAGCCGTGAAAAAAATTTCTTTTTTCTTCTATATATAGGAAATAATTGGAATTCATTATTTTATAAAAGAGAGATGCAAAGAATGAAGTTTTGTTGCTTTTGTTAGCGATCCTCCTGCCTCTGCCTCACAAGTAACTGGGACTACAGGCATGCACCACTGTGCACAGTTACTTTTTCTATTTCTTGTGGATATGGGGGTCTTACTATGTTGCCTAGGCTGGTCTTGAACTCCTAAGCTCAAGAGATTCTTCTGCCTTAGCCTCCCAAAGTGCTGGGATTACAGGCATGAACCACCATACCCAGCCAGAATGAAATTTTTTATTTGCAAAATTGTCAGTTGAAGACCAGAAAAATTATGGATTTGAATTGATATTTGGATTTTAGATACACAAAATATTTTGTTTGATATAGCCAACAATTGTAACTTCATTTCCGTCAAGTTAGTGGAAAGTTCAAAGGATTACACTCTGTTAAGTACATTTTTTGCTATAAAAACAGATTTTAGAATAATTATTACACATTTTAAGATTATCTTTAGGTCTTAGAAGTAGCCATTTGATTGTTGATCCTTTAAAATATCCCAGTTAGCTTATCCATTCACCCAGCTTGAGCACCTACCATATACATAGTGTTTGGACCTCTCTGTATAGTGAGAAGATGGGCATAAAGGCACTTAGATTTTCTCTTGATCCGTTTCCTCTGATCATTCTAGTGCTTACCAGTTGCACTGACAAGAAAAAAAAAGAATAAGTAAAAGAGCTGTTAAATAGAAAAAGATTGGTGTTAATTGTTTTCCGTTGAGGTCCTCAATAAACGGCATCCCTTTATAAATGTAGATAGATGGAGGCTAAAATAACACGTTTGTTATTGACAAAAGCTGTTAGAGCCAGGTAATTTCAGAAACATCCCAGAATTGGGCAGATTCCTATCCAGATAAGTCTTTGACTGGGGCAGAGGAGATTGCATGTTTTGTGCAGGCAGGCCCAAGCCCAAGAGGGAGAAAGGGTGGGGTTGAGTTAAACATCCTTAGTGTATTTTCCCCTGATATACTAATCAACTATGTCACCCCACCTCTGGAGTTAACAGTAATTAATCATTTTTAACATAGAAAAAACATCAGTAAATGGGGAGAAGCATTGCTTACCTAACGTTCTTGGTATCTTGTCTATTCAGTAAATATTAATTAAGCACCCACTATCTTTAAGACTCTGACTAGGTACATGATAACCTCCATATCTAAGGAATTATGTTGAGGACCACAGTATAAGTGGTGGGTAACATGTAACCTGCCTCCTTTCTCAGTTGACCCTTAATCTAATTTTGGGTCAAAAGATTAAAAAGCTTTCTTTATATCTCTGCTGCCCCTGCAGACCAGATATTTAATATATTTGATACCAAAAAGCAGTGATGTTCATATCACTGATTATCTTCTGTAATAAGTGCCAATTGTTGATACTTTTACCTGACATTCATGTGACATGATCAGTAAAGACGCCATGGAAGAGCTGTTTTTCTTTTTTTTTGAGATGGAGTTTCGTTCTTGTTACCTAGGCTGGAGTGCAATGGCGCAATCTCAGCTCACCACAATCTCCGCCTCGGGGTTTAAGCAATGCTCCTGCCTTAGCCTCCTGAATAGCTGGGATTACAGGCATGTGCCACCATGCCCAGCTAATTTTGTATTTTTAGTAGAGACGGGGTTTCTCCGTGTTGGTCAGGCTGATCTTGAACTCCTGACCTCAGGTGATCTGGCCTCAGCTTCCTAAAGTGCTGGAATTGCAGGCGTGAGCCACTGCGCCCGGCCTCTTTTTTTTTTTTTCTAAAGACGAGTTTCGCTCTTGTTGCCCAGGCTAGAGTACAATGGCGTGATCTCGGCTCACTGCAACTTCCACCTCCTGGGTTCAAGTGATTTCTCCTGCCTCAGCCTCCCAAGTAGCCGGGATTACAGGCATGTGCCACCACACCCGGCTAATTTTTTATCTTTAGTAGAGATGAGTTTTCACCATGTTGGTCAGGCTGGTCTCGAACTCCTGACTGCAGATGATCCATCCGCCTTAGCCTCCCAAAGTGCTGTGATTACAGGTGTGCACCACCGTGCCTGGCAGAAGTGTTTTTCAACTGGATCTTAAGTGTTACTCTTTTTACATAATGAAGTATATAGTATAAGATGAAATGTCATGATGTCTGCACCTTTCATTTAAATGGTTCTGAAAAAGAGAAGGCAAAGAAATATGGCAAACCAGTTCAATTGTTAAATTTGGATGGAAGGGAGGGTATAAAAACTAAAACAAATTTTTTTATTGAAATGTTTGAAGAAATGAGATACAGAAAAGATTATGATTGGGAGACATTGTTTTAAATATTGAAGCATATGGTAGATTTCCTTTCGGTAAAGAAATTTAAAGATTGATATCTTCAAGTGATTTGTAAAATACAAGATTGAGCTATATGTTAAAATTGATTTAGCAGCAGTTTAACTATAGTTATAATTATCGAATAAAATAGCTTACCGCATAGAAAATAATAGCTATGGATTTCAGAGTGCCTGCTCTGTGTTGGGCACTGTATTTGTGCTTTCATATCTCATTTAATCCATGAAACAGGTGAGAGATTACACATACCCAAGACCACGTAGTTAAAATTGTGGAGGCAGAATTTCAGCCCAGGTGAGATGACGTTAAAACGTTTTTGATTGGAGAGTGATGACCCTTCGGTTGCTAAGTGCATGGTTTAATTAAACATCTGTAATATACAGGACCTTGTGCACTAAGCTTTAGGGAATACAAAGGCTAACGAGACATGATATTTGTTCACAAATTGCTGACAGTGTAATAAAGGAGATATCAGAGACAATAGTAAGTACTATTGAACATTTACTCTATGTCTGGCCTTGTGGTGAGTCTTATCTGCATCTCTAGTATTTCTTTAATTTGTTCATCCATGTGAGATGGATATAACTAACCTTTTTACAGATGAAGAAACTTGAGTCTCAGAGAGGTCAGTTAATTTGTCCAAGGGTCTCACAGCTATGTGTCAGAATCAGGTTTCAACCTCGGATCAGTGATTCTAAAGCCTGAAATGTTAACCTTTGTACACTATAATCCCTTATCACTGTTCTTAGAGAAAACTAAATGTGGGGAAAGAAGTAAAATGCTGTGGGAATTTGTAAGGCGATAGGTTGTATAGGTAATACGCCTGTTATCAGGTACGTTGTTTCCTGTGGGATTTGCAGAATCGCTTACAACCTCATATGGCAGATAAATAGAGCAGAATCTGATGTTAGGCAGAATAGGATATAGGGGAGACGTGACAGGAACTAATAGGCATGAATTAGATTGGAGATGATTAGAAAAGAATTGCTAGGACATAATAACTAAGTTGATTTCCTTGAGGAAAGGAAGTATCAAGGAAGGATAATGCCAAAATTTTATTGTTGCATAATTGAGAGAATATCATTGCTGAAAATAGAAGTAAGGAATAAGGAGCTATGTGAGTGAAGGGTATGATTGTGAGTTCATCTTGTGGAATTTAGTAACTGTTGGACGAAAATGGAAAAGTCCAGGTGATTGTGACCTGTTTTCCCTCCGTGCTTTTTGACCTTGGCTACATATTAGAGTATCTGTGGGATTTAAAACCAAAAAACATACATCCCAAGGTCCAGACTCCACTTGCTAAATCATAATCTCCAGAGTTGGAGCTCTGGAATCCAGAACTTTTTGAAGTGCCTTAGGAAATGGGCACTTACATATTGCTGATGGGAATATAAATTGGTACAATTTTTGGAGAGCAATTTGGCAGTGTAAGTCAGTATTACAAATGAACAGAGCCTTTAGCAATTCCGCATCTAAGAATTTGTTCTGTAGATTTATTCACAGGTTTCAGATGACCTATATATAGGGTTGTAAGTTGCAGCATTATTGCTGATTGACAGAGATTGGAAACAGCCTGCAAGTGTATCAGTAGGGGATTGGTTAAATATAGTATATCCATACCACTGAATGCTATTCAGTTGTTAAAAATAAGAAGGTAGCTCTAACCGTACAGATGATAGAGTAACCTGTATTATATATTAAGTGGCAAAAGAAAATGTTTTCCATACTCAGAATATTTCTGGAAGGATAAACAAGAAATTGGAAACTTGTTGTTTCTCAGGATGGGAAACCAGAGCACTGGGGTCAGGGTAGGAGGGATAAAAACTTTAACTGTATAGCTTTTTGTGTCCTTTTGAAATCTGTGATTATATCTATATTGTTTTCTTTATTTTTTTAAAGGATAATTTTACGATTGATTCTGATATGTAGTTAAAATTGGGCCAGTCATTTATTCTTAGTATAAATGATTGCTACTCTAGACAGACAGACAGACACACACACACACACCACCTGGGAGCTTGTTAGAAAAGCAAAATTTCAGGTCCCAGACCTGAAATCAGAATCTGCGTTTTAATAAGCTCCCCAGGTGATCCAGAAGGCACTTTCAAGTCTGAGAGATACTGTTTTAGATTAACCACCTAAAGCAGTTTGTTTACTCACCACTTGGCTTGACATGCAATATTCTCACCTCTATTCTTTAAGTAATATGATGTAGTGATGTTACATACTTGTTGGATATTTACTATTCGAAAATTGAGGGCTCATCCAGAGCACTGTTCAGTCAGTGCCAAGTGCCTAATATTCAGTATGGCTCAGAAGTACAGAAGTACAGAAGTACTGAGCTTCAGTACTTCTGAAGCTTTCAGAGTAGCATTTTCCAAAGTGTGTACTGAACCAGGAACACATGTTTTACAGGTTAGTAATATGTATAAAAGGGTTCTCTGGTCAAATCAGTTTGGGAAACATTGGGTTTTTAAATAAAAGTGAACAGTTTTCTTTATTGCAGGACTGTTCAGAGATTTGACCAAGGAATCCTTTTTTTTTCTAGGACTATCTCTCAGGTCTTTTGGTCGGTGGAACACACTTTGAGAAATGCCTGGTTTAGAGGAAAGAGCACCACTGGCTTTGGAATCCTTGGCAAGTTACCTAACTTCTGTGAATATTAATTTTCCTAACCTTAGACTGGGGATAATAATACTTGCCTTGGTGGTGGTGTGAAGAATAAATGAAAGGTATATAAAAATATGCAGCTTAAAACTTGATGTCTCATAAGCATTCATTTCATTTCTTGCATTTATGCTTATAGTTCATTTCACTATTTCTTAATTTTCCTCTCATCTCTGTTAGGTGAATATTGAGACCAGAATAAACTTCCCATTTATATAAACTAAATTTTTATTAAAAATCAAATAAAAAGATCTGAAATGTTCATCTTAACAAATCTGACATGTTATGTGGTATGCTGTCAAACTGTTTTATTTTTCATTTTTTTCTAGTCAATAAATTGATTGCACAAGAAGGACCTTCCTTTCTGCAAATGCGAATAAAACATTTGTTGAAATCTAACTGCATCCCCCAGGCTACTGCTTTATCAAAACTATGTGCAGAATCTAAAGAAATTTCAAATGTGTCATCTTTCCAGCAAGCGTATATCACATGTTTATGTTCTATGCTCCCTAATGAAGATGCTATTAAGGAGGTGAGTAAATAATTGTCATCATTCAAACTTGGTATTAATTTAATATATATATATTGCATGGTTTATTTTTTCCCTTTAGAATGAAAACCAAGATTCATTTTTTTCAGGCTACCAAAATGTACGATTTTAATCGTATATTTAACTGCTCAACAGATAGAATGTAATATTTTAGAGTAGATTTGAAAAGTAGATAAGAATATACAGAAGGATGTTTACTTGTCTGGGTGATGATTTGCTATGAAATCTTTAAATGTGAAAGTTTTTTTTTTTTTTTGAGACGGAGTCTCACTCTGTCACCCAGGCTGGAGTGCAGTGGCCGGATCTCAGCTCACTGCAAGCTCCGCCTCCCGGGTTTACGCCATTCTCCTGCCTCAGCCTCCCAAGGAGCTGGGACTACAGGCGCCAGCCACCTCGCCCGGCTAGCTTTTTGTATTTTTTAGTAGAGACGGGGTTTCACCGTGTTAGCCAGGATGATCTCGAACTCCTGACCTCGTGATCCGCCCGTCTCGGCCTCCCAAAGTGCTGGGATTACAGGCTTGAGCCACCGCGCCCGGCCTGTTTTTTCTTTTTAAAGTAATGACGTCTCCACGTTTGGGGAATGGAGAAGTTGTTTAATTGTGGCATCAAGGTATAAACTAAAGAAAATGGCACTTAATTTTAGCTTAAGTTACTTTATACATTTAATTTTGTAAGCAGAAAAGTACAGGACTCTAGATTCCATGACTACAACCTGAACAATTAAGTGGCCAAACTGGATACCATGGAAAATAAGGGTTGAGTCTTTTTGTTTTGTTTTGTTTTTGAGACAAGGTCTCATTCTATCACCCAGGCAGGAGTGTAGTGGTGCAATTTCGGCTCACTGCAACCTCTGCCTCCCGGGTTCAAGCGATTCTTGTGCCGCAGCCTCCCAAGTAGCTGAGGTGCAGCCTCCCAGCATGCACCACCATGCCTGGCTAATTTTTGTACTTTTTAGTAGAGACAGGGTTTCGCCATGTTGGCCAAGCTGGTCTTGAACTCCTGACTTCAGCTGATCCACCTGCTTCAGCTTGTACTACTAAAAGTTCAAAAATTAGCCAGGCATGGTGGTGGGCACCTGTAATCCCAGCCACTTGGGAGGCTGAGGCAGGAAAATCGCTTGAACCCAGGAGGCGGAGGTTGCAGTGCATCGAGATATCGAGATTGTGCCACTGCACTCCAACCTGGGTGACAAGAGCGAGACTCTGTCTCAAAAAAAAAAAAAAAAAAACCCAAAAAACATAAAACAGCTATTTTATCTATCAGATTTCATTCTTAAAAAAAAAAAAAAAAACCTGAATTATTGTTTTTCTTAAATTTGGAGTTAGACTTTTCTAATGGTTTTTGGTTTTTGACATACAGAAAAAAACTAGAGATTCTTAAACTTTATTTCATCATCTACCTTTAATCCTCTTATCTGCCATTCAATTCTGACATATGGATTCTTACTCTGAACTGAAATTTTTTATTAGATGTAGGAGTCCCAAGAATCTGGTTTTATGCTGTAGTAATTCTGAAACTTTTTCTTGTGATATCTTACTCTCCAAATACCATTATCTATCTTTCCACCTTACTCCCTTTAATATACAGACTCCACCAGGATCAATCAAGATCTGTTGATCTTGTCCCCTTTTCATTCTCCCTTATTCCCCTGATGTACTCACTTCCCTACTTAGCTCTGCTTTGTCATTGTCGGATCATCATTATCACTCCCTTGCGTGTACTCTCAGGTCCTCTGCTGGTCTCTCTCTCTCTTTTTTTTTTTTGACAGAGTCTTGCTCTGTTGCCCAAGCTGGAGTGTAGTGGTGCGATCTCGGCTCCTGGGTTCAAGCAATTCTCCTGCCTCAACCTCCCGAATAGCTGGGATTACAGTCGCCCACCACCTCGTCTGGCTAATTTTTTCGTATTTTTGTAGAGACGGGGTTTCACCATCTTGGCCAGGCTGGTCTCGAACTCCTGACCTCATGATCCACCTGCCTCAGCCTCCCAAAGTGCTGGAATTACAGGTGTGAGCCACTACTCCCGGCCACTGGTCTCTCTCTTAATTGTACTTGTTTGACTACCAGTATCCTGATTATCCCTAAATCTTCACCTACTCTTTATGTGTTTACCTGCACTCATGGGGCCAAACTTACGCGGAGAAAAATCTGCCAGCTAATTTTACTCCAGGCTAGAGTGTGGTGGCACAAATACTGCTCACTGCAGCCTCAAAATCCTGGGCTCAGGTGATCTTCCCACCTCAGCCCCTGGAGTAGCTAGGACCACAGAAACATGCCACCATGCCCGGCTAATTTTTTTTTTTTTTTTTGGAGAGACAGGGTCTTGCCATGTTGCCCAGGCTGGTCTCGAACTCCCAGGGTCAAACGATCTGCCCATCTCAGCCTCCCAAAGTGCTGGGATTATGTGTGAGCCACTGTGCCCAGCCTATATTTCTTTATCCCATTCATTCTCCCACTCTTAGATAGTTGCATAGTTTTTTCTTACTCTTCAAAACTATACTATAACACTTTCTGCCCTGTTTCACTCTCTGTTGCTGAACTTAACTCCCTATTTCTCTGAAAAAAACGAAGCGCTGAGAAGATAAATAAGAGAATTTTCATAAGCTCTGTCTCTGAAACATCTCTTCATCTACCAGCATCTGTGAATGCTGTAGATGAATCTTCTGTTACTAGAGATAAATTTTATCTGTTCTCCTAGCTAAGGCCAGCCTCCTTCACTTCTGTATTTCAATTGATGTTGTGTCCCTTAAGGATAATGCTACAGCAGTTCTCCTTTTCTCTATTACATCATCAATTTTCCCATCTCTGTTAAAACCACCCCATTGGCATTTATGCTATTATTTATTCCTTAAAAAAGAGCCCTTCGTAGATCCAGAGGTGGTGGCTCATGCCTGTAATCCCAACACTCTGGGAGGGCGAGGCACAAGAATTGCTTGAGCCCAGGAGGCAGAGACTGCAGTGAGCTGAGATGGCGCCACTGCACTCCAGCCTGGGCAACAGCACAACAGAGCGCAACTCTGTTTTCAAAAAAATAAAATAAAAATAACGCTGCTTTAAATCCTGTTTCTACTTTTAGCTACTGCCCCATTTCCTTCTGGCTTTTTAAGCATAATTTCCTAACAAATTGTCTTAATTTCCCATCAAACATTTTTCTTCTTCTTTCTTTCTTTTTTTTTTTTTTTGAGATGGAGTCTTGCTCTGTCACCCAGGCTGGAGTGCAGTGGCACAATCTCAGCTCACTGCAAGCTCCGCCTCCTGGGTTCATGTCATTCTCCTGCCTCAGGCTCCTGAGTAGCTGGGACTACAAGCACCCGCCACCATGCCCAGCTAATTTTTTTTGTATTTTTAGTAGAGATGGGGTTTCACCGTGTTAGCCAGAATGGTCTCAATCTCCTGACCTCGTGATCCGGCCCGCCTCGGCTTCCCAAAGTGCTGGCATTACAGGCGTGAGCCATGGCGCCCGGCCTATTCTTCTTCTTTCAAGACATTCTAATATGACCTTTGCCCCAGCAGTATACCATATCACTAAATCTAATGATGACTTTCAGTTTTCTGTCTACCTCATTGATTACTCCTTCTCAGTTCTACTTTGCTGTCTAATGAGTACATGTTTCAGTACCCAACGACTCTGTCACTGGGTCTTCTCTTTTTACACTTAACTAGGCTTATTTCCTTCATCTTTGGCTTTAAATACCATGTATGGTCTGAATCCCAAAAGTTTTCTCTCCAGCCCTATTCCCTCCTCCAAACTCCAGACCCATACCCAATTGCCTAATTACCATCTCTACTTATAGAGCTAATATCTCAAATTTAACATGTCCATAACTAAGCTCTTGATATTCCTGATATGTGGACTTTGCTTTTATGAGGGTTTTTTTTTTTAAGTCCTCACTATGTGTTTGGCACCTATCTAAATGCTGTATATATTTTGCTACATTTAATCAGCACAGTAGCTCTGAGGTATCTCCATTTTATTGATAAGTAAAGTCAGGCTCAGATTAGGTTGTATGTTTCAAGGTTACAAAGCTAAAGTGGTTAAGCTGGGATTCAAACCTGAGTTTGGTGTACTACCAGTAATATTATATTAAAGACATAGGATAAGGAATATTATTCTTGTTGGTATTTACGTTAGGGTTTATGTGCCAAATGCTGTGTTAGGCATTGGGGTTCCAAGATGAATTCAGAAGCCTCTGGACTGGCATACTTGGTTTTACTGTTGGCCTCCACATTTTATCTTGAATATAGGCAGAATAATCTCTCTAAAACTTGTCATGCCATGCCACTCCTCTGCACAAAATTATCTAATAGCTTTCCATCTTCCTCAAAATAAATTCAGAATTCTTTATTCTATGCTGCCATGGCCCCTGGCTACTTTTCTTACATTTTCTGACCTTATCTTGTTATCTTAGTGCCCACTGCTCCCCAGCCACCTTGTCTTTTTGTTGTTTGAACAAGCCAAGCCAAGCATGTTCCTGTCTTAGAGCTTTGTGCTTGCTTTTCCCTCTGACCAGAATTCCCTTCCACAAGATAATTTGAATGACTTACTCCGTTACCTCGTGTCTGCTCTAAATATTCTCTTGTCTGTTCAATATTACCAGATCAGAGAGGCCTTCCTTGCTGTCTCATCTAAAATATTACCCTATCCCCCACTCTGCCCTAAGTATCTGCTGTCATTGTTATACACTAACCCATTTAAAATGACCCCATCACTCTGTCTTTCTACCTATTTGTGTTTTCTTTGTAGTACACATTACTATTTCTACTAGGCATTGTATTTGATTACTCAGTATTTCCTCCCACTAGATTGTAAATTCCATAAGGACAGGAACATAGGTTGTTTACTGGTATATATCTATATTCTAGAAGAATGCTTAGCCATGTAGGCACTCATTACTTATTGAATGAATTAATGAAAGGTATAGCCTCATCCCTTGATCTTTTGTTACTAGGATTTCTAGCTTTATTACCTGAGTTATGACCAGAATGTCAAAGCTGGAACATTCCACTCATGCTTTGTAAGTTTTTTTTTTTTTTTTTTTTTGAGACGGAGTCTTGCTCTGTCGCCCAGGCTAGAGTGCAGTGGCCGGATCTCAGCTCACCGCAACCTCTGCCTCCTGGGTTCACGCCATTCTCCTGCCTCAGCCTCCCGAGTGGCTGGGACCACAGGCGCCCACCACCTCGCCCGGCTAATTTTTTGTATTTTTAGTAGAGACGGGGTTTCACCGTGTTAGCCAGGAGGGTCTCGATCTCCTGACCTCGTGATCCGCCCGTCTCGGCCTCCCAAAGTGCTGGGATTACAGGCTTGAGCCACCGCGCCCGGCCGCTTTGTAAGTTTTTAAACTTTGCTTGGAGGTCTTTTTGAATTTTAAAATTATGATCTTATATTTCTCTCAGCTTTATTTTATTTTGAAATATACTTATGCTAGCTGTATATTTATAAAAATGTGAACCAAGATGAAACCAAGTATAGTGTTGTGATTCAGATTTCTGTATGGGTTGACTGCATCCTGGATCAGTGCTTGGGTCAGTAGTTATTTCAAATGGCTAAGACCCCCTGCTGTGGCCCAGCTCATATCTTCCCACTGTGAGAATCTTTTATCAGATGTTTTAGTTGAAAAATTTTTTTTGGAGACAGAGTCTCCG
Source organism: Piliocolobus tephrosceles (assembly GCF_002776525.5). Taxonomy (NCBI): domain Eukaryota; kingdom Metazoa; phylum Chordata; class Mammalia; order Primates; family Cercopithecidae; genus Piliocolobus; species Piliocolobus tephrosceles. The sequence continues at coordinate 182,223,858 of NC_045434.1, read as the reverse complement.
TTGCCCAGACTGGAGTGCAGTGGTATGATCTCGGCTCACTGCAGCCTCCACCTCCCGAGTTCACGCAATTCTCCTGCCTCAGCCACCTGAGTAGCTGGGATTACAGACATGTGCCACTACACCTAGCTAATTTTTGTATTTTTAGTAGAGACAGGGTTTTGCCACATTGCCCAGGCTGGTCTCCAACTCCTGACCTCAAGCGATTTGCCCGCCTCAGCCTCCTGAAGTGCTGGGATTATAGGCATAAGCCACCACGCCCGGCCCCTTGTTGAGATTTAAGATGTACTTATATCTAAGGTACTTCCCAGTGGCCAAAATACTGACTCCAGAAATTCCTGATTCTGTCCTGGCTCCTGGTAGTCTTTGCATTTCTATCAACTAACTTATTTTTTCAAGTGCTCACAGACTTTATTCTGGGATGGATATTGGGTTAGCAACATTCCATTTGGAAGCACTGTGGCCTGGACTTTGAGATTTAGTAGTAGCATGAATCTGAGAGGATTGTCTAGGCAGGGAAAGTATAGAGAGAAACAGAATGCTAGTCATCTTTGTTTTGGGGAATGACCCTAGACAGGAGCACAGATACGGGATGCTGAGATGAAACAGCCAGTTGGTGGCTATGAAGTGGACAACATGTAATTTCCTCAAATGGGGATTGAAGCCATGACCTAGGGCCTCATTAACAAATGTTCTAATTTGTTAGACTTTCTGGTGATAAAGAAATCAAAGGATAAAATGCTTTGCATTGCCTGTCTTTTCAGACTTTCTACTTGAACCTTAAATATAACTGCAGAAAACATTTATTGCTCACTTGTCTATTCCAAGCACTGTGCTGTGTGCTTTAAACATGTTAGTATCTAATCCTTATAAAAATCTATTAATTTAGGCCAGGCATGGTGGTTCATGCCTGTAATCCCAGCACTTTGGGATGCTGAGGAGGGAGGATTGCGTGATGCCAAGAGTTCAAGACCAACCTGGGCAACATGGTGAAACCCCATCTCTACAAAAAAAAAAAAAAAGAAAGGCAGAAATTAGCTGGGTGTGGTGGCATGTGCCTGTAGTCCCAGCTACTCGGGAGGCTGATGTGGGAGGATTGCTTGAGCTCTGGAGGTGCAGGTTGCAGTGAGCTGAAATTGCACCACTGCACTCCAGCCTGGATGACAGAATAAGACCCTGTCTCAAAAACAAACAAACAAAAACACTATGAATTTTATAGAAATTAACTGAGGCTCTGAGAGATGATATTACTGGCCTATAGTAGTAAGATGTCCAATAAGTGGTGGGCCCAGGGTTTAAATCCGAGGTGATCTGCCCCTGCTTTGCTTTTATACATATTAATCTGACACTCACACATCTCATATACATGATCCAACTCACTGGCACTGCCAACCTTCTGGTTCTTCCTGGATTCTGGTTTTAAAGGAGACTTGTTGCACAGGCAAGTTTTTATTTCTTTTGTTTACCCAGAGGGGAAACTTTAGAAAAGATAGGAGGGAACTTTGAAGTTCTGAGGCTTGTGGGTGGCTCATTACTGGATTGAATTTACTGAGAAGCATAGGTAGAGTATGTTTTTCACAAGACATCTAGAGAAGTGAGAGCAGAGCAACAATCAAAATATGTAGGCTTGAATCTTGACATTGTCGTTTACTAGACATACAGCCTTGGCCAGGTAGCTTTATTTTCGTTATCTGTAAAGTAGGCAAAACAGTAGTAGCTGTCTCGCAAAATGTCTGGATCGTTTAAATGTGATAATATCAAAAGCACTTAACCCAGTTCCTGGCATATTTTAGACGCTGTACAAATATAGACTCTAGTATAAGAATTCTTGCCGGGCGCGGTGGCTCAAGCCTGTAATCCCAGCACTTTGGGAGGCCGAGACAGGCGGATCACGAGGTCAGGAGATCGAGACCATCCTGGCTAACACGGTGAAACCCCATCTCTACTAAAAAATACAAAAAACTAGCCGGGCGAGGTGGCGGGCGCCTGTAGTCCCAGCTACTCGGGAGGCTGAGGCAGGAGAATGGCGTAAACCCAGGAGGCGGAGCTTGCAGTGAGCTGAGATCCGGCCACTGCACTCCAGCCTGGGCGGCAGAGCGAGACTCCGTCTCAAAAAAAAAAAAAAAAAAATTCTTTAAGCCTGGGGTGCAGAACTAGGGAGGAGCAGTTGAAGTCAAGATTGAGCAGAGGTGAAATCTGAATTTGCACAGAGAAACAATGTAGTATACACAGAGATAGTTAGCCTCCTATGACTTCATTTACATTTTTAAAAGCAGTCATATGGGTTGGGCACAGTGCCTCACGCCTGTAATCCCAGCACTTTGGGAGGCCGAGGCAGGCGGATCATGAGGTCAGGAGTTCAAGACCAGCCTGGCTAACATGGTGACACCCCGTCTCTACTAAAGATACAAAAAACTAGTCAGGTGTGGTGGCGTGCACCTGTAATCCCATCTACTCGGGAGGCTGAGGCAAGAGAATCACTTGAACCCGGGAGGCAGAAGTTACAGTGAGCCAAGATCACGCCATTTGCACTCCAGCTGGGGTGACAGGGTGAGACTCCATCTTAAAAAAGAAAAAAAAAAAGGCGATCATAAGGGACCAACTATAAACCTGTATGCTAATTTATTTATTTGCAGTATCAGGTAGTGTAAGGAGATAGATTCCTTACCTCTAATAGCAGCTGCAGTAATTTATGTTTGGGAAAGTTAATCAGACTGAGAAAATACTACATTTTGGTTTTGATTCCTCATCCTATAATAATAACTTTACTCTCTCATCCTTTGTTTAATTAAAACCTGTTTTGTTTCTAATGTCGTATTAGGCATTGGCAAATACAGCAAATTGTGTATGGCCCAGTTTGTTTGCCAAAAATAATTACAGGAAGATAAGTACTAAGCTCTATGATACTGCCCTAAATTCAGTAGAAGTGTAAAGATAGAGAATTCTGTGTTTATAGAAAAATTGATCCTTGAGTTGGAGCTTTAAGTAATGGTGGGTTTTGGATGGGTGGAAAGAATGGTTTGGAGATGACTGAGTGGTAGTAAAGGCACAGGTACTAACGAGTAGTTTGCAGGGATCCGCTACAGAATAAATACCCTGCCTAGAGCAGAGAGTGGTTATTGAAGCCTTGTGAGAAATAAGACCTGTTGGGGTTGGAAAAGAAGGGCTTGGAAACTCCATTGCATTAGTGGTTACAAATTGATGCAGTAAAAATTAAGAAGGCTTTGAAATTAGGAAGTGACATGACTGAAGTGGTGTTTTAGGAAGACTAGACAGAAATAGTATATATTATGTTTAAGACAAGAGATAGTAGCCAGCAAGAGGAGAAAGGACAGGACTTGCTGACAGGGCAGAAACAGAGGAGGATGTACAGAGATACTTTCAAGAGGCTCATAAGGCTTCTAGCTTGGAAGACTGGAAGAATAGTGGTGTTCTGCTGCTAATTAGAAGAAAGAATGGTTGGAGGGACAAGGGAGAGTCTGGGAAGATGATCAGCTTTGTTTTATACATGATCTTTTCTGGATTATTAATAACAATGTATGGAAACGGGATTTTTCCTGATTGTGTTGAGTTTGCAGGGAACTGTGTCATTGGAAATATGATTTGATACTGTTCACAACAAGGGGTTGGCACCCACCCAACTACCTGTTTTTATAAATAAGGTTTTACTGGCATGAAGTCACACTTACTCATTTCTTGTCTGTGGCTGCTTTTGTGCTACAGTGGCGGAGGTGAGTAGTTGTAACAGACTCTCTGGCCAGAAAAGCTGAAAATATTTTGTCTGCTCTTGTTCAAAAAATGTTTGCTAACTTCTGCTCTACAAGAATTAAATTTTTCAGTCTATTTCAGTGGTTTAATATCAGTTGGTCTCTCACGCCTGTAATCCCAGCACTCTGGGAGGTCGAGACGGGCGGACCACAAGATCAGAAGATCTAGACCATCCTGGTTAACATGGTGAAACCCCGTCTCTACTAAAAAATACAAAAAACTAGCTGGGTGAGGTGGTGGGCGCCTGTAGTCCCAGCTACTCGGGAGGCTGAGGCAGGAGGATGGTGTAAACCCGGGAAGTGGAGCTTGCAATGAGCTGAGATCTGGCCACTGCACTCCAGCCTGGGCGACAGAGCGAGACTCCGTCTCAAAAAAAAAAATATATATATCAGTTGGTCTAACCCTCCATGTTCTACAAGTGATGAAACTGAAGCCAAGCTGATAATGTTTCCAAGGCCCTTCCTGCATTAAGCTTAGTAGAGAGGTCAAGCCCAGCTGGAATGCAGGTCACCTGGCTCCTTGGTCAGCCTTCTTTCCACTCTACCACCTATTTCCATGTGTTAGACACTGATAAACCATAGTCTGATTGGGAACATCTTGGTGATATATCATCCTGTTCATATTTATACATATAGGTGTGATTTAAAACATTTTTGTCATGATCTGGATTAATTTGTTAAATATACCAATGCAAAAACATTTAGTACACATGAAGTTATCTTAAAATTATTTTAAAGGAACTCTAGTATCATCGTATCATCATAACTAGTCAGGCTCTCTCTCTCTTTTTTTTTGAGATGGAGTTTCACTCTTGTTGCCCAAGCTGGGGTGCAATGGCGCAATACCAGCTCACTGCAGCCTCTGCCGCCCGGGTTCAAGCGATTCTCCTGCCTCAGCCTCCTGAGTAGCTGGGATTACAGGCACGCACCACCACGCCTGGCTAATTTTTCATGTTTTTAGTAGAAATGGGGTTTCACTGTTTCTACTGGTGACCAGCTGGTTTTGAACTCCTGACCTCATGTTATCTGCCTGCCTCAGCCTCCTAAAGTGCTGGGATTACAAGGCATGAGCCACCACGCCCAGCCACTATTCAGTCTCTTATCCTAGTGATACTTTTCTTTTGCAAGTGTCAACAGAATTAAAAATAATCTTTAGTCTGCTTTGGAAAATTACTAGTGACTCACTAGATGTTGATTAATTGGAGTTTAAATTCAGCATATGTTCTAAGGTAGCAGAGTTACGTATTTGCCATCTACTTCACCTGAGTTCAGGAGAAGAGTTAACTTGAGCAACAGCTGGGAATAAAAGTATATTGTATGTTGGCACCTGTGGGTATCCCAATAGTAGGCATATGTAATAGGAAACTGCTGCTGGGGGAAGATTTAGCCAGACACATACAATTAAGATTAATTGACTTGGTCGTCTGAAAGCCAAAATTCAGAACCCAGTGGGCAAAGAGTGAGTCCTTTCAGAGATCTGGTAGGTCTGGAAGGCAGAAGAATTCCATGGAATCCTGGAGTTTTAGGTTGTGATACTTTATTTATGTAGAATTGAATGAGGTGACATTGCTATTAACTTTACATATGAAAGGATTTTAATGAATGTTATAGACTTGGCAGTGGCCTGGTGTCCCAAGTGGATGTTTCCTATATTTTTTCATTACTGAAAGGGGAAATCTTTGCAAAGATTAGGTTTTCCATATAGAAAAGGTAACATTTTAAACATGAAGCACTTCTATTTTAAAGAGCTCAAGAAATCTGTCGGCAGAGTTCTTGGCACAGTTAAGGCAGGGGTCCGTTTCATTCTTAATCCTTGAATGAACTACATCTTCTGTGTAGACACCGAAGGTTGATAGACACGATAGCAGATGGTTGTTTCTTTTCCTGATGGGGAAAGGAAAAGACAAACAGGATCCAATTTACTCACCAGCCTAACACTTGGGAATTGACACAGTCACTAGGTATAAATGATAGAGCAGATAACATTTAAACAGGATCCAGTGGGAATTCAGTTTGGGAGTAGAAGAAAAAGTAAACAGGAGTGTAGAAATTCCAGATGTAGTTTAAGTAAGAATCAAGATTAAGATGAATTCTGAACAAGGAATAATTACAAAAGATTTAATTAAATTTGAAATTTAAAATATGCCACCTCCACCACCTTCTTTTATGCTAATTGACTGCCTGTTAGACCACTGGTGTTTAATTGCCTGCTTATTTTGAAAGTCTTAATACTTTTACTTTATCCTTGTGATCATGCAAGGAATGAGATATACACTCAGTACACTAATGACAGAAAGGCTGTTTAAAGAAATTGAGGATTTGCTTGTTTAGATATTTTAGATCTGCTTGTTTAGATATTTTATCTCCTAAAGCACAGTTCTTTTTCATAGGTTTGAAGAGACATCTTCCCAGAACTTTGTATGCATGTGGATCTCACTTCTGGTCTTACTTTCATGGGTTATGTGTGGGTATTTTGGTTGGTGTATGATTGCACTAGAGGGGTCATTATGAAGAGTCTATCGGACATATCATTGTCAAGAATTCGGCAGGACATTTCAGCCTTTTTTCAGATACACACTGTGATAGGGTTTAAATGGAAGCATTGGTGACCATTTATTTCTTTAAGAAATATGCACGGTCCGTGTGGCATCATAGTACTGGTCTGTAGCATTACTGCAGCTTAAAAGGAGTCTCATGTTTTTAAAACTGGTCAGTATTCTTTTTTTCCCAGATAATGTCTTTGAACCTAACAGATGATGTTCCCAAAGATACCTAGGGTTACTTGAAATATAAGTTTGCTAACTGTAACTTCCACCTTTCTTCTACTCAAGGATGCAAGTGAATAAAGTATTATATGAATAAGCTTAAATCTACTTTGATTCCTTTTTGAAAAAATAAAACATTTATCAACTTTGATTTTTAAAATCTATTGCTAGGAACAAATTGTTTTCAGTATACCTCAGGGCTAATTGGGGAAATACTGCATTGAAAACCACTATTCTAGAGAAAGGTAAATGATAAAATATTAATGGCACTGGCCGGAATACTAGTTTACATTGATAGCCTAAGCAGGAAAATAACTTAGGAACATAAGTATGCTGCCTCTACCCACCGTGTGTTATGCCGGGTAGCTGCCTCTTATGCTTGTTATTACTGTTATTTAATTGCCTGATTATTTTGAAACCTTTCTAACTGTATCTAATCTTGCCTTTTCCTGATTTATTTTCTACAGTGGCCAAGGTGATCCTTTTTCTTTTTTTTCTTTTTTTTTTTTTTTTTTTTTTTTTTTTTTTTTTTTTTTTTTTTTTTTGAGACGGAGTCTCGCTCTGTCGCCCAGGCTGGAGTGCAGTGGCCGGATCTCAGCTCACTGCAAGCTCCACCTCCCGGGTTTACGCCATTCTCCTGCCTCAGCCTCCCGAGTAGCTGGGACTACAGGCGCCCGCCACCTCACCTGGCTAATTTTTGTATTTTTAGTAGAGACGAGGTTTCACCATGTTAGCCAGGATGGTCTCGATCTCCTGACCTCGTGATCCACCCGTCTCGGCCTCCCAAAGTGCTGGGATTACAGGCTTGAGCCACCGCGCCCGGCCGATCCTTTTTCTTTTTTAAGTAAAATTAGACATTTTATTTTGAGGTAATTTTAGATTCGCATGTAATTACAAGAAATAATGCAGAAATGCCTTCCATTTATTCAGTATACATTCATTGGAGGTGTCTGCTAGGCAATGGGGATACAAGAATGAACAAGACAAAAGGGAGAGAAACAACAGTGTTCACACAATGTGAGACTTAGAGGAGAGGTCTGAGCTGGAAATTAAGAGTTCTAAGTTATCACCATTTGAAACCAGAGAGAGTGAATAAGATTAACTTTTTTAGAATTCTGAAAATTAAAGGCTTTACAGCAATCTGAGGAAGTTTTACTCAAGAAAAAGAGATAAATCTCATAAGAATATGACCTTTGACCTCAGCTGGTAATATGTCTGTCAGGTGACTCAAATTTTTTGCCACACTCTGCATGCTTGTGAAATGACCACAAAGGTGCTCTGATTATTGATTTGGGGGTTTTACAAATAAATTTTAGCAAGTAGGCTAATACACAAATACCAAGTCTGCAAATAGCGAGGACCAACTGTATATTCAAAGAACTGAAGGAAACTTGCCTAAAGAATTAAAGGAGGCCAGGTGAGGTGCCTCACGCCTGTAATCCCAGCACTTTGGGAGGCCGAGGTGGGAGAAGCTCTTGAGACCAGCCTGAGCAACATCTACGTGTGCAACATGTAGAGAGCCTATCTCTACAAAAAATTTTTTCAAATTAGCTGGGCGTGGTAGTATGCACCTGTAGTCCCAGCTACTCATGAGGCTGAGGTGGGAGGATCACTTGAGCCTGGGAGGTCAAGGCTGCAGTGAGGTGTGATCACTCCACTCTGCACTCCCACCTGGGCAAGAGTGAGCCCCGTCTCAAAATAAAATTGAGAAATTCCATTTCTCAAAATGAAATTCTAAAGTCAAAAAGTACAGCAACTCAAGTTAATTCACTAGAGAAGGTCAGCATCAAATTTGAATTAGCAGAAGAAAGAATCAGCAAACTTGTCCAGTCTGAGAAATGATAGAGCCCAAAATGCATGAAATAGCAGAATCAAAGAGGCAAATAAATGGACAATTCAAATATGAGAGTTGGAGACTTTAATACCCACTCTGAATAATGGATAGAAAACTAGGCAACAAAGAAATGGAACACTTAAACAACACTATAAACCAAGTGGACTGAGCAGACATCTATAGACTACCCAACAGCAGCTAAATATACATTCTTCTCAAATGCACATGGTCTATTCTCCAGGATAGACCATGTGTTAGCCCATAAAACAAACCTAAATAAATTTTAAAGGATTGAAATATATAAAGTATGTTCTCTACCTACAGTAAAATAAAATTAGAAACGAATAGCAGAAGGAAATTTGGGAAATTCGCAAATAAGTGAAATTTAACTCTACCTTCCCAAATAAGCAATTAATTAAAGAAAAGAAAAAAAACCAAAAACAAGATAAATTAGAAAATGACTTTTTGTTGTATTTTGTTTTGTCATTTTTGAGACAGGGTCTCACTCTGTTCCCCAGACTGGAGTGCAGTGGCACAATCATAGGTCACTGCAGCCTTGAACTCCTGGGCTCACGTGGTCCTCCCAGTTAAGCCTCCCAAAGTATTGGGACTACAGGCATGAGCCACCACGCCCAGCCCAGAAAATACTTTGAGATGAATGATGAAACACAACATACCAATATTTATGGAGGGAAATTTATATTTGTAAAATGTTGATTTTAAAAAAGAAATATCTTAAGCCAATAACCTAACCATTTACCTTAAGAAACTAGGAAAAGAAGAGCAAATTAAACTGAAAGCAAGCAGAAGGAAGGAAATAATAAAGATTAGAGTATAAATAAATGAAATAGAGAATATAAAATCAATAAAGAAAAGTAATAAAGTTAGTTCTTTGGAAAGATTGACAAAATTGATATACTTTCAGTTAGACTGAACAAGAACAAAAAGAATACTCAAATCAGGAATAAAAAAGGAGACACTACCATCAACCTTACAGAAATAAAAAGGATTATAAAGGAATACTCTGAACAACTGTTTGCCAACAAATTACATTACCGGATAAAATGGACAAATTTCTAGAAAGATAAAACCCACTGAGGCCGGGTGCAGAGACTCAAAGCCTATAATCCTAGCACTTTGGGAGGCCAAGGCGGATGGATCACCTGAGGCCAGGAGTTTGAGACCAGCCTAGCTAACGTGGTAAAACCCCGTCTCTACTAAAAATACAAAAAACAAATCAGCCGAACACGGTGGCACGTACCTGTAGTCCCAGCTACTCGAGAGGCCGAGGCAGGAGAGTCGCTTGAACCCGGGAGGCAGAGGTTGCAGTGAGCCGAGATTGTGCCGTTGCACTCCAGCCTGGGCAACAAAATCGAAACTCTGTCTCAAGAAAAAAAAAAAAAAAACACAGAAACTGACTGACAGATAAATAGAAAATCTGAATATACCTATGACTCGTAAAGAGGGTAATTTGAAAATTTCCCACATCCACAGGGTCTCACTGAACAGAACATTTACAGAAGAGTTAATACCAGTCCTTCACAAAGTATTCCAAAAAATAGAAAAAGAGGGAACACTTCCCGACTTATGCTATGAAGCCAGTATTACTTTGATATTAAAACCAAACAAAGACATCCTAAGAAAGAAAACCACAGACCAGGCCAGGCACAGTGGCTTGTGCCTGTAGTCCCAGCACTTTGGAAGGCAGAGGCAGGCAGATCACTTGAGGTCAGGAGTTTGAGTCCAGCCTGGACAACATGGTGAAATCCTGTCTCTACTAAAAATACAAAAATTAGCCAGGTGTGGTGACACACACCTGTAATCCCAGCTACTCAGGAGGCTGAGACAGGAGAATTGCATGAACCCAGGAGGCAGAGGTTACAGTGAGCTGAGATCGTGCCAGTGCACTCCAACCTGGGTGACAGAGTGAGACTCTCTCCAAAAAAGAGACAAGAATGCCAGAATGTCCACTCATGCCACTTCTGTTCTTACTGATCTCTTTGCCTCTATATTCTCCTCACCCACTCCTGTTTTTCTAGACTGTTGAATACATCTGTAAAAACTCTTACTTAAGGCTGGGTCTAGTGACTCATGCCTGTAATCCTAGCTCTTTGGGAGGCTTAGGTTGGGGGAACATTTGAGGCCAGGAGTTCAAGACCAGCCTCGGCAACAATATGAAACTCCATCTCTACAAAAAAAATAATAAACTGGACATGATGGTGTGCGACTGTAGTCCCAGCTACCTTGGAGGCTGAGGCAGGAGAAAGGATCACTGGTACCTAGGAGTTTGACGCTGCAGTGAGCTGCGATCGCACCACTACACTCTAGCCTGGGCCACAGAGCAAGACCCTGTCTCTTATAGTAAAAAACAAATGGGCTGGGTGCGGTGGCTCACGCCTGTAATCCTAGCACTTTGGGAAGTCGAGGCGAGCAGATTACCTGAGGTCAGGAGTTCAAGACCAGCCTGGGCAACACGGTGGAACCCCGTCTATACTAAAATACAAAAAATTGGCATGGCAGCGTATCCCTGTAGTCTCAGCTACTCAGAAGGCTGAAGCAGGAGAATTGCATGATCTCGGGAGGCGGAGGTTGCACCGAGATTGCACCACTGCACTCCAGCCTGGGCAACAGAGCAAGACTCCATCTCAAAAATAGAAAGAAAGAGAAAAAACCCTAACTCCTACTTAAGTCACAACATAGCATAAGGTAAAAGAAGTAACATATAACCAGCATAGTATCACCTTTCTTTAAAATGTGTACATATTTGCAGTAGTCACATATTAAACCCATGCTGTGTAACGTGTATGTAGACATAATACTGGAAAAAAATTCACATTGTTAATACTGGTTATCATTGAGTTGTAAGATTTAAGATGATTTTTATTCTGTGTTCTGGGTTTTCTATTGTAAATATTTTTGTAATTAGCAGAAATCTAGTAAATAGTAATTAATCAAACTACGATTTCAAGTGATTTCTTTTGGATATATATCCAAGTGAAAACAACAACAAAAATTGGTTTTCCCCATAAAACCCCATGAGTAAGTTTTGGGTCCTTTAGTATTCTGTTACCATTGGCCTGCATGATAATTTTGTGGAAATCAGCCAAAAGTACCCTCACCCTCTACCACCACCTTCATATGGTTGCCTTTCAAAGGTCTTCCATCTTCTGAGGGCAAAAGCCTCATTAGGGCTTGACAAGTGGACTGAATTTCAGCTCCCAGTAACTCCCTTGGCTGGTTAGTTTTGTGCCATGCAAAACTGCACAACTCTGTGACATGGCCTTATTCAGTCTATCTTTCCCCCAGTATGTGATTTAGCTCTATCCTAAGTCTCTCAACTTGTTTAGCCTTTCATTCACGGAGTGTCATCTGCGTGACATCACTCATTGCCGTTATATCAGATAACCTTTTCCCTCCTCACATGTCACAGTTACTCTCACATTAATTAGTTTGCTCATTCTGGCTTTTTATTTTTGGGCTACACTCTCCCCTGTCCATCTAGACCCTGCTATCTCCCCAGTAATTATTTTCCTTGGAATCTTTGTGGCTTACTTCAGTCAATGTTATTCTTCCTGTCTTCAGTCCTCTGTCCCATTTATTCTTCATGTTATTTATCTTATAGTTATCTTTCATTCTAACAAGTAGTTATTGATGTTCATTCATGGACCTGGCACTATTGTAGGCACTGAAGATACAGTGGTGAAAGAAACAGACTTCTGCCCTTAAGGAACTTGTATTTTAGTGGTAAAATAGATAGTAAGCATACTTGATTATTTGAAACACATGTTCAGTTTGTCTTACCAGCTATAGAATTGTTAGCCCCAGGACTAGAAATTATATTTAAGAACAAAAAAGCCGGGCGCGGTGGCTCACGCCTATAATCCCAGCACTTTGGGAGGCCAAGGTGGGCGGATCACAAGGTCAGGAGATCGAGACCACGGTGAAACCCCGTCTCTACTAAAAATACAAAAAATTAGCCGGGCGCAGTGGCGGGCACCTGTAGTCCCAGCTAGTCAGGAGGCTGAGGCAGGAGAATGGGGTGAACCCGGGAGGCGGAGCTTGCAGTGAGCCCAGATAGTGCCACTGCATTCCAGCCTGGACGACAGAGAGAGACTCCGTCTCAAAAAAAAAAAAAAAAAAAAAAAAAAAAAGAACAAAAAATTGTTTTAGTATCTAAGTATAAGATGTTTCCTAGATACTCATTAAAACTCTCAGAAGCTTGTGGATGACCTTCATTTTAATTTACTTTAGCTGTGAAGTATTTTCTTGTATATATTTGTTTTTTAGTGTGGTCCTCGCTATTTATTGCAAAAGATTGAGGACAAGTAGTATAACGATATTTTGTTAGTGAGGTGTTATCTCATTTTAATTTACATGAATTTTTTCAGTTATTTATTTACTTTTATTTATCGTATCTTTTTTCCTCTATATTCAAGAAGGTACGGGTATTTGGGGCATAATACTGAGATTCTCTTCAAGTCAAAGGATGTTAACTGAGTGCGTGTTGTGTGAATATCCTATAACAGGTGCCAAGGGGGATAAAAGTATAAAATAAGATCTAGTACCTGCTTTCAAGGAATTTAGAGTCTATAAGGAGGAACAGATAACAGATATGGAAAAAAAACTCTGGCTTCAGTTTTTCTCATTTGTAAAAATGATCAGATACCTCATTTAGTTAAATGAAAGTGGAAAATAAGTCTAGAGTGAGATTTCGGTTATTACCTCAGATAAGTGGGCACAAGACAAATGAGCTCTTGAATTGGAAGCTTATACAAAGCCCCCACTATATACTAGTTGCGCCTTCACAATAGAAACCTTGATGGAAGCAAAACAGTCAAGTTAATAGATAATGAAAATGTGTGTGTGAGATACCAAGCTTCGGAGTTATGAACCTCTTGATCAGAAATTTCATTATCAGGCATACTGGTGTATTTTAAAATGCCAGGTAAACAGCAATATTAAGAGCTAATTAAAAGAATGTTAATATTTGCTGAAAATGCATAATTGGAGAAAGTTAAAGTTAAGTTTAATCTGAGACATTGGTAGAGAAAGTTAAGCTTTGCTTGTTTAGGCCAGTGCAGGAGCATGTTTACCAACAATCCCTGTGGTAACTTAGAAGGCACGGAGATAATGATAATAGAAAAACAGAAGTACTGGCCAGGCACGGTGGCTCACACCTATAATCCCAGCACTTTGGGAGGCTGAGGCGGGTGGATCATGAGGTCAGGAGATAGAGACCATCCTGGCTAACATGGTGAAACTCTGTCTCTACTAAAAATATTAAACAATTAGCTGGGCATGGTGTAGTAATCCCAGCTACTCAGGAGGCCGAGACAGGAGAATCACTTGAACCTGGGAGGCAGAGGTTGCAGTGAGCTGAGATCATGCCACTGCAGTCAAACCTGGGTGATAGAGCGAGACTCCATCTCAAAAAAGAAAAAAAAAACAGAAGTGCTTCTACTCCTAGCAACTCTCAAGACTTGATGCTCCCACAGTATTGCTGAGTTACCCACAACAATACTGAAATACTTTATTTCTGTTTTCTTCAATGCCATGCTCACTCTTATTTAGGCCACTGCATGTGTTTTTCTTCTTGTCCTGGAGTATCTTTCGCAATTCACTCTCCCTTTCCATGGCTTATTCCTATTCATTCCCACTCATCTTAGGTGCCACTTTACCCGGAAAGTCTTTTTTGGTTCCCAAATTTGGGTTAGATTCTTCCTACCAGAGGTATTTTTAAAATACTGTATACTCTCTCATTGTAGCTATTTAATTCTTAGTAACTGCTTCCTTACTAATAACCCTGACTAGACTGTGATATCCATTAGGGCAAAAATTAGATTGGCTTGCATCTCTAGTACTTCGCACAGTGCAGGTATTTAGCAAATGACACTGCTTTGCTAGGCACATACATTTTGATATGGCTATTTTTCTTCTTGCAGGATTTTGTTTACAGGGGATTTGGGATATTATTTATAAAGCTGTGCTCTTGTCCTCGAGTTTATAGTCTAGCTGGAGAGCCAAAGTGAAAGTACATAAAAAAGTAAAATAATAGGGCCAGGGTGTTGGCTCACACCTATAATCCCAACACTTTGAGAGGCTGAGGCAGGAGGGATCACTTGAGGCCAGGAGTTTGAGACCAGCCTGGGCAGCATAGTGAGACCTCATCTCTACAAAAATTAAAAAAAAAAAAAAAAGCTGGGTGGGGTGGTACAGACCTGTGGTCACAGCTCCTTGAGAAACTGAGGCAGGAGGATCTTTTGAGCCCAAGAGAGTAGAGACTTCAGTGAGCCATGATTACCCTAACTGTACTACAGCCTAAGCAACAGAGTAAGACACTGTCTTAAAACACACACACACACACACAAAATAATAAAAGATAAAGGCCAGTATGAGTAGGTTAAATGTTGGCCCAAGGCAGAATAAATAGCCCAATTTAAACATTTTCAATTTAAAAATGAACTTTTGACTCATTTTTTATTTGTGAAATGGAAATGATATTGCCTGCCTTGCCAGTCTTACAGATTTGTCATGTTGACGTATGACAAAAAACGAGATAACACAGTAAAATGTATTTGAAAAAATAAAAAAAGTTCTAGAAATAAGTGCTACAAAGGAGAAATTTGAGTGTTTGACAGCGATCCAAATAACATGACCTCAGAAGTTAGGAAACGATTCTGTAAGAAAATAACATTTGAGCTGAGCTTTAAAAAAAGCCTTTCTGCACCTACCTGAAGATATGACTAAAATTAGAGCCTTAGAACCACCCCCTTGTAACTACATAGCACTCTGGAGGAGTTGAGCTGTTTACCTCATTTGCTCTGATGCAAAAAAGAATGAGAAAGGGTCTTTTAAAGTCTAGTTCACTTGTTTTATGCTCTTTTTCAGTGTAGGAAAGGAGCCCCAGAAAAATTTGACTGATTTGTCTAGAGGGTTTTTGTTTGTTTTTTTTTAAGATTTAAGTCGTGTAAATGAAAAGATGTATTTCTAAAAAGGGTTTTGATGGTCTGAAAAACCCATTAATACACTAGAAATTTTCCTTCTATGAAAAAAATGATGTTAATGTAGCATTTGTGTTTAAAACAGTTCCTGAACTGGCCTCCTTTAGACCCACTGACAGTGAGGATAAGCCATATGTTTTACTATCTGTAACCAGAGTGACCCAGCTGTGGTCATAGGTACTAGGGGAAGACAAGAACAGGAAAGAAAAAAAAGATAATAATACTTCAGGTAAAAATAACCTGAGATTATTATATATAATTTGAATCATCTATATGGTAGCAATGTTAGTAATTTTTTTTAAATGCGAAAATGTTTCTATCTATATTGAGACTGTAGTAGAACTTCCTTATAGTGTCTGTTCCCTTTTTAAATATTTTCTTATGTGAAATATTCATGCCAGAAGACTCATTCATTAGCAGGAGAAAATTATGTCTCTAATTTTTGCTTCATCAAGAAGTTTCACATTATATAACAAAGTTTACTGAAAAGTCACCATTTTCTTTTTGACTTAGTCATCTCATTTTTGATAGATTGCAAAGGTCGACTGCAAGGAAGTACTAGACATCATTTGTAATCTGGAATCTGAGGGGCAGGATAACACAGCATTTGTTCTTTGTACGACTTACCTTACCCAGCAGCTCCAAACTGCAAGTGTATATTGTTCTTGGTAAGTATATTTAGTTTTACACTCTTTATTTGTTAGCACATAGTATATAGCATTTAGGGTTTATGTAAAATGTTAATTTGTTTCTAATTTAAAACCTAGCATGAACTGTGAATAGCTTCTTGCTTCCACACAAAATCATTTAATTAAAAATATCATTGGTTTAATCTAGTCAAGAAAGGATAAAATATTCCTCTTGATTATCCCATAAAGGGTTGTCTGTTAACTCCAATATATGTCTTCTATCTTGAAGATAAAATTTTGTCAATATGGCCGGGCGCGGTGGCTCAAGCCTGTAATCCCAGCACTTTGGGAGGCCGAGACGGGCGGATCACGAGGTCAGGAGATCGAGACCATCCTGGCTAACACGGTGAAACCCCGTCTCTACTAAAAATACAAAAACTAGCCGGGCGAGGTGGCGGGCGCCTGTAGTCCCAGCTACTCCGGAGGCTGAGGCAGGAGAATGGCATAAACCCGGGAGGCGGAGCTTGCAGTGAGCTGAGATCCGGCCACTGCACTCCAGTCCGGGCGACAGAGCGAGACTCCGCCTCAAAAAAAAAAAAAAAAAAAAAAAA
The DNA here is from genome assembly GCF_002776525.5 of Piliocolobus tephrosceles. Classification (NCBI taxonomy): domain Eukaryota; kingdom Metazoa; phylum Chordata; class Mammalia; order Primates; family Cercopithecidae; genus Piliocolobus; species Piliocolobus tephrosceles. The sequence continues at coordinate 182,207,254 of NC_045434.1, read as the reverse complement.
AATTTTGTCAATATGAAACAAACCTATGTTAGATTGTTTTTCTTTTCATTTTTTTAGTATCTTCTGGGTAGTCCTTCCCATTCTTATTTGGGAACCCACACATGAAAAGGATCGAATTATCTAGGTTTCTAGGTCAAACTATCACTAAAAAAGAAATTCATTTGAATAGTAATCTCTTTTGCAGCTTTGGAACTATATAGTTGAATTGCATTATTTTGGTTTTAATTCAATTTATATCTTGTTTGCCTACAGAATACTTAGTTGCTAAAAAGGAAACAGTAAGTGTATCCATGGTTCTTTCATTCTAACTGTATTGAATCTATTTAGGCCAAAGGGACAAACCTGATACACAGGAAACCTCTAAAATGTAAGACTCTCTGTCAGTAAGTATCAGATTAGTGGTATGGATAATGCTATAGGAGATCAGAGAGAGGTGCTCACTGTATACCAGAGTATTAAAGGTGTCAGGGAGGAAGTAATATTTGAGATTTAATTCTAAGAATGGGTTGGATTTGCATTATCTTGATTAGAGGAACTCTGAGTGTTTCAGAACCTAAGGATGGCTTAAAATTGGAAATGAGCATTTTGTTTATAGGAAAACCTAGTAAAGCCTTTTGTGTACTTCAGCCCTCATTGATCTCCCTCTGGATCGTCTGTCTATTTTAATAGTTTTATGGTTAATAATGTTGTATGTTACTATATTTCTTTTTGTTTATTATTTTATGTAGAAATTTTGTGTGCTGTAATCTCACCCAGTCCTCATAATAATCATTGCACAGGTGAGGCAGTTGGGGGATCAATAGGGACCAGAGAAAACTTGTAATTGTCCGTGGTCTCAAAGCTAAAGTGGTAGAGCTGAGATTCAAGCCCAGGTTTTAAACTTCTAATCTAGTGCTTTTCTTCTGTATACGTGTTTTCTTGGCATAGGCCAAAATTCAAATTGTAGTTTTTGCCACCAAATCCACTATGCCAGAGTTATACCTCCTGTGAGAAAGAAGATAGTGAGATGGGGACTTAAATATAATTTCTTTATAATGAAAAAAGTATCTACCATTATAGCTAGATTTTCAGTACAAATAATAAATCATATATGGAATGTGTTATAGATTGTGTTTAAAATTTTTCTTCCCTTCTTTAGTCGCCCACCAATCACTCTTCCAGAGCTGTTAGTGGCTCTAGGATTAATGCTGTTCTTCTATAGCAGGAAGGGATTAATAGAGATTTCCCTTTGTGGCCTCCTCAGGAGCTATAATGAGTAAAGGAAAGAAAATCTTAGTCATTTCACACTTTGTTAAAAGTAAGCTTCTTTCAGGCAATTCAAGGAGAAATCACAGCTTTTTTTTTTGTTTTGTTTTGTTTTTTTTGAGACCGAGTCTTGCTCTGTCACCCAGGCTGGAGTGCAGTGATGTGATCTCGGCTCACTGCACCCTCCGCCTCCCGAGTAGCTGGGATTACAGGTGCAGGCCGCCACGCCCAGCTAATTTTTGTATTTTTGGTAGAGACTGGGTTTCACCATGTTGGTCAGGCTGGTCTTGAACTCCTAACCTCATGATATCTACCCGCCTCAGCCTACCAAAGTGCTAGGGTTATAGGCATGAGCTACCACGCCTAGCCACATCTTTTTTTTTTTTTTTTTAACCCTTCCATTGTTTTCGAAAGCTTTTTTTTTTGGTAGTGGGATGCTGGAGTTAGAATATTAGAATAACATAAAACGTTGAATTTTGGCCAGGCGTGGCTCACACCTGTAATCTCAGCACTTTGGGAGGCTGAGGTCGGTGGGTCACCTGAGGTCAGGAGTTCAAGACCAGCCTGACCAACATGGTGAAACCCCATCTCTACTAAAAATACAAAAATTAGCCATGCATGGTGGCAGGCACCTGTAATCCCAGCTACTCAGGAGGCTGAGGCACCAGAATCGCTTGAACCTGGGAGGTGGAGGTTGCAGTGAGCTGAGGTCATGCCAGCTCAGGAGACAAGAGCAAGTCCATCTCCAAAAAACCACAAGAAACATTGAATTTTACTAAGGAAAATTAGTCACAGGAATTCTGTTCAAATGAGATAGATTATTTTGTTATGCTTGAGGTAGTGGGACATAAGGAGTATTTGTTTTAAAAAACACTTTTAAATTAAGTGGTATTTTGGATGAGAGAGATATCAGTATTTTTTAAATGTGGCAATAAAGTTGAAATACAAAGTAATAAAAAGTAGTCATGCTTATTTTTAAACACATATGCTAGAATTTATTTCTTGGGAGTATCATTCTTGAGTGTAGTTACCATGAAGATAATATTTGGAATGTAAACTATATAGCTATCGGCCGGGTGCGGTAGCTCATGCCTGTAATCCCAGCAATTTGGGAGGCTAAGGTGGGTGGATCATTTGAGGTCAGGAGTTTGAGACCAGCCTGGCCAACATGGTGAAAATCCATCTCTACTTAAAATACAAAAATTAGCCGGGCGTGGTGGCGTACGCCTGTAATCCCAGCTACCCTGGAGGCTGAGGCAAGAGAATTGCTAGAACACGGGAGGCAGAGGTTGCAGTGAGCCGAGATCATGCCACTGTACTCCAGCCTGGGCGACAGAGCAAGACTCCGTTTCAAAAAAAAAAAAAAAGCCGGATGGTACTGGTGCACACCTATAATCCCAGCTACTCAGGAGGCTGAGGCAGGAGAATTGCTTGAGCCTGGGAGGTGGAGGTTATGGTGAGCCAAGATCACAACACTGCATTCCAGTCTCGGTGACACAATGAGACCCTGTCTCAAAAAACAAAACAAAAACAAAAACCTATGTAACTGTCACTCAGAACATTTTTTATTCTTTTAGAAATTTCACTCAGAGACATTTACAAACCACAGTAAAAAGTAAAAATGTTTTAAACTTTGCAGCTGTTATTGTTTAACTTACTTGTTAATCTTGACCCCAAAAGATTTTTGACTGTTGGAGAAAATTAAAGAAGTGCTAGAAGAGGCCAGGCTCTGTGGCTCACGCCTGTAATCCCAGCACTTTGGGAGGCCAGGGCGGGCGGATCATGAGGTCAGGAGATCGAGACCATCCTGGCTAACACGGTGAAACCCTGTCTCTACTAAAAATACAAAAAATTAGCTGGGCATGGTGGCGGGTGCCTGTAGTCCCAGCACTCGGGAGGCTGAGGCAGGAGAATGGCGTGAACCCGGGAGGCGGAGCTTCCTGTAAGCCGAGATCGTACCACTGCACTCTAGCCTGGGCAACACAGCAAGACTCCATCTCAAAAAAAAAAAAGAAGTACTAGAGGAGTAAGCTCCCTGTAGATGCCTCTCAGTGGTAATATAATTGGAATAGCCATGCATTTGGAAAAGGTGACCATTTTGAGGGAGATGATGTATATATAGAGAGGTGTAATTACTGCAGCCATTTTAAAGTCATAAAGTTGAACTTTGAACCTCCACAGTAAGCTTTCATTGAGTATTTGATAGACTGGCCTTTGCTTTCTGTAATGTGTCTGAGCTTAAATTTTGTGTTACACATTTGTGTTTCTTCAGATGTAGTTACATGTCTGTTCTGCCCCAACTAGACTGATATACCAACCAATATGTTGTTTAATTCACAGTTGTGTCCTCAGTAACTGGCGAAGACTAGCGTATGTGTTTTATTTAACAGAATTTTGTGGGAGAGAAAAGAGGTCATGGGGGTCAATTACTATGGTATTAGCTTAAAAACTTTTTTTCTGTAATAGCCTTTTTTAGGGGATGGCCATCCCTTGATTCCACAGTTTTATTTACTTCATTCCTAAAATACCTAAATTCTGAATCCCAGTGTAACATGTTAACTTGACTTCATGGGCTTCTTGCTATGTAGAAACACAGAGTAATGTTTGTATGCATATATGTATGTATTTATTTTTGAGACAGAGAGTCTCGCTCTTGTCACCCAGGCTTCAGTGCAGTGGTGCAATCTCAGCTAACTGCAGCCTCCGCCTCCCGGGTTCAAGCGATTCTTCGCCTCAGCTTCCCGAGTAGCTGGGATTACAGGTGCCAGTCACCACACCCGGCTAATTTTTTGTATTTTTAGTAGAGACGGGGTTTTACCATGTGGGCCAGGCTGGTCTCAATCTCCTGACCTCAGCTGAGCCACCACGCTGGCCAAAACACAGAGTAATTTAAAGTTCTTGCTTAGTAGCTAAATTCCTACCAAAATGTGTTTCTTGCTGTTAACAGAGCTAAATTTCCTTTCCAATTTTTATAAATTTATATATAATTTGTTGAAATGAGCTAGGTAATGGGCAAAATCGTGGGCACAGTAGATCATCTCAGCATTGGAAGCATACATACAATGGAATCATTTTCCGTGATTTTCAATGGTTGGCTTTTTTTAAAAAGTCACATTATTGTAGTAATTGAAGAAGGACTTATCCTAGTGCATGTTTGATCTATCAGACTGTCGGTTACTATTGGATGTTGGTTTCAGTGTTCCAGTGTACAGATTTGAATGGATGACTGAAGTGACATCTTGCATCCTCATGAGTAATATACTGGCTGTCATGATTTCAGGCATGTTTATATATTTGGGTGGGTAATCATTTTATATCGATTTATAACTATGCAAATATTTTTACAAAATACACCATAAATGCCCGTTTTTGATCATGCTTATTTGGAGTTAACATACTTGGAGCCTGAAATACTTAATTTGGAATACCAAGCCCTGGACATTCTGACTTACTGTTTTAAAAGTTATTTGAGCAGCCGGGCATGGTGGTTTACGCATGTAATCCCAGCATTTTGGGAGGCCGGCGCGGGTGGATCACGAGTTCTGGAGTTTAAGACCAGCCTGACCAAGGTGCTGAAACCCCTTCTCTACCAAAAATAAAAAAATTAGCCAGGCATGCTGGCAGGCACCTGTAATCCCAGCTACTAGGGAGGCTGAGGCAGGAAAATCGCTTGAACCTGGGTGGCAGAGGTTGCAGTGAGCTGAGATTGCACCACTGCACTCCAGCCTGGGTGACAGAGCAAGACTCCATATGGGGGGAAAAATTATTTGAGCCTGTAATCCCAGTACTCTGGGAGGCTGAAGTGGATAGATCTCTTGAGGTCAGGAGTTCGAGACCAGCCTGGACAGCATGGTGAAACCCCGTCTCTACTAAAATTACATAAATTAGCCAGGCATAGTGGCATGTGCCTGTAGTCCCCAGCTACTCAGGAGGCTGAGGAAGGAGAATTGCTTGAACCTGGGAGGTGGAGGTTGCAGTGAGCCGAGATCGTATCACTGCATTCCAGCCTGGGCAACAGAACAAGACTCCGTCTCAAAAAAAAAGGCCAGGCTCAGTGGCTCATGCATGTAATCCCAGCACTTTGGGAGGGCAAAGTGGGCGGATCACCTGAGGTCGGGAGTTCAAGACCAGTCTGGCCAACATAGCGAAACCCCATCTCTACTAAAAATGTAAAAATTAGCCAGGCATGCTGGCAAGCATCTGTAATCCCATCTACTCGAGGGAGGCTGAGGCAGGACAATCACTTGAACCTGGGAGGTGGAGGTTGTAGTGAGCCAAGATCGTGCCATTGCACTCCAGCCTGGGCGACAGCGTGAGACTCTGTCTCAAAAAAAAAAAAAAAAAATTATTTGAGAGACTTTAATTCTCAACCTGCCTTTTTACCACTTTAATGGATTTACCTAACTTTGTTGCCAGGCTGGAGTATAGTGGCAAAATCAAAGCTCACTGCAGCCTTGAACTCCTGGGCTCAAGTGATTCTCCCACCTCAGCCTCCCAAGTATCTGGAATTATAGGCTTGAGCCTCTGTGCCTGGCTTTAGTTAGTGAATTTTATTTTATTTGAGAGAAGATACTACTCTGTCACCTAGGCTGAAGTGTACTAGTGAGATCACAGCTTAATTCAGCCTTAAATCCTGGGCTCAATGACCCCACCCCCCATCTCCGCCTCCTCAGTAGCTGGGACTATAGGTGTGCCACCAAGACTGGCGAGGCTTTTTTTGTTTGGTTGGTTTTAGGGTCTTACTGTGTTGCTCAGGCTGATCTTGAACTCCTAGCCTCAAGTAATCCTCTGCTGAGGTTATAGGTATGAGCCACTATGCCCAGCCCTTTAGTAAATTTTAGATAGTTGACATTGTTTACTCGTGTGTATCTTTATAATCAGGATTTACTGGCTTTGATAATTTTTGTTCTGTTCAAATAGGACAGATTTCACATACATATGACAGATTACAGAAGTTTTTATTACTTAACATGCTTAAATCTGAGTAAAGTAATTTATTACTTTATTACTAAATAAACTGTTTAAAATGAACAGTTATCCCAGCTTGCCTGGCTGGTGGCTATTTTCACAGCTGGCCTATCTCAATTTTCACTTCTTGTGGTTAGGAAAGTGGCACTAGCCAAATAAAGGCAATTTTTTTTTTTTTTTGAGACAGTCTCGCTCTGTTGCCCAGGCTGGAGTGCAGTGGCACGATCTCGGCTCACTGCAAGCTCTGCCTCCCAGGTTCATGTCATTCTCCTGCCTCAGCCTCCCAAGTAGCTGGGACTACAGGCGCCCACCACCTCGCCCGGCTAGTTTTTTGTATTTTTAGTAGAGACGGGGTTTTACCATATTAGCCAGGATGGTCTCGATCTCTTGACCTCGTGATCTGCCTGCTTCGGCCTCCCAAAGTGCTGGGATTACAGGCGTGAGCCACTGCGCCCAGCCCCAGAAAGGCAAATATTTAAAGGCATTTTAAATTAATTGTATTTGTTATAGCTCAAATTTGCCATCCTATTAAGCTTCATTAATTTCTCTTTTTTTTTTGAGACGGAGTCTTGCTGTGTCATCCGGGCTGGAGCACAGTGGCGCAATCTCGGCTCACTGCAGCCTCCACCTCGACCAATCATTTATCTTTTGAGACACCATATATTCATTTCAATCTTTGAAGCAAGTTTTATAACTACTTAACAATTTCACCTTATGCTGGGCACAGTGGCTCATGCCTGTAATCCCAGAAATTTGGGAGGCAGAGGCAGGTGGATCACCTGAGGTTGGGAGTTTGAGACCAGCGTGACCAACATGGAGAAACCCCATCTCTACTAAAAACACAAAATTATCCGGGCGTGGTGGCACATGTCTGTAATCCCAGCTACTTGGGAGGCTGAGGCAGGAGAATTGCTTAAACCTGGGAGGCAGAAGTTGCGGTGAGCCAAGATCTGCCATTGCACTCCAGCCTGGGCAATGAGAGCAAAGCTCTGTCTGGGGAAAAAAAAAAAAACTCACCTTACAAGAGCTCCAGTTACCTCTTTAGAAATATAAGAAAATAAATTCTATTAAATATATTTACTTTAAATTACATGTTTCCATTTCTTTTTTTTTTTTTTTTTTTATACGGAGTGTTTCTCTGTCGCCCGGGCTGGAGTGCAGTGGCCGGATCTCAGCTCACTGCAAGCTCCGCCTCCCGGGTTTACGCCATTCTCCTGCCTCAGCCTCCGGAGTAGCTGGGACTACAGGCGCCCGCCACCTCGCCCGGCTAGTTTTTGTATTTTTAGTAGAGACGGGGTTTCACCGTGTAGACCAGGATGGTCTCGATCTCCTGACCTCGTGATCCGCCCGTCTCGGCCTCCCAAAGTGCTGGGATTACAGGCTTGAGCCACCGCGCCCGGCCACATGTTTCCATTTCTTAAGCTTTGGATTTGTAGCCAACTTTCTGGGAGACAGTCTGTGTTAATAGCAATATTTTAAATTGGCTTATGAAAATAATACAGCTTTTTAAATGAAAATTATTTAATCAGTATCCATTGATTTACTTAAAAGAGCCACATTTTTTAAGTGATAGCATTCTTTTTAGTTTGTTTTTTTTTTTTTTCTTTTGAGACGGAGTCTTGCTCTGTCGCCTAGGCTGGAGTGCATTGGCGCTATCTCGGCTCACTGCAACCTCCACCTCCTGGGTTTGAGCGATTCTCCTGTTCTCAGCCTCCCAAGTAGCTGGGATTACAGGCATCCACCACCATGCTCAGCTAAGTTTTATATTTTTAGTAGAGAGGAGGTTTCACCATGTTGGCCAGCCCGGTTTCGAACTCCTGACCTCAAGTGATCTGTCCCCCTTCACCTCCCAAAATATTAGGATTACAGGCATGAGCCACCTGCCATGCCTGGCCTCTTTTTAGTTTTGCTATTAGAAGTGATAACATTCGGCTGGGCGCGGTGGCTCAAGCCTGTAATCCCAGCACTTTGGGAGGCCGAGACGGGCGGATCACGAGGTCAGGAGATCGAGACCATCCTGGCTAATACGGTGAAACCCCGTCTCTACTAAAAATACAAAAAAAAAAAACTAGCTGGGCGAGGTGGCGGGCGCCTGTAGTCCCAGCTACTCCGGAGGCTGAGGCAGGAGAATGGCGTAAACCCGGGAGGCAGAGCTTGCAGTGAGCTGAGATCCGGCCACTGCACTCCAACCCCGGGCGAAAGAGCAAGACTCCGTCTCAAAAAAAAAAAAAAAAAAAAAAAAGAAGTGATAACATTCTTTTTATTTTCACTATTAGCTTTCCTTGCATTCACATTTTACATTCTCATTAGCACTTCTATTCTTGGCATTTTTGAGTTTCTAATGCTTTTTTGCTTGAGTGTTTTATTCATTAAATGTTTTTGTTTAATTTATTATTTTCAAGCTTTCCTTTTGTTTCCATGATAAATCTTTGTGAGATTCCTGTATTTTAGCCATTTCCAAAAAGTGCCATTTTACTTATTTCACTGGAAGTATTTAAACATTCCAAACTACAGGCTCTAAGTAGCATCCTGGTATTTTAGATCTGGAAAGGGCCCTTAAGATCACTGTATAGAAGTGTACAATTAGAGTATCCATTTGTTGTATATATATTTCGTTGTTAGTTTAGTGATGTCTGATTATCTCTGCCCATTAGGACAGGGCTTAATTCAATCAGTATAATAATTATCAGTGTGAAGGATAAAACCTTTTAGAACAACATGGGATCTAAATAAGTTTTTTAAAAATGTCACCATAAAGGAAGTAGTGTTTTGTTTTTATTTTTCCCCCCAAACACAAGAGAAGTCAGGGAATCATTATGGAGGATTCTTAATATTTTTACCAGTTTGGGAGAAAGCAGTGGTGAATATAGATAGTTTTTAATCTAGTTTTTGTTTTCTCTACTGTCAGCTTTCTACAGATCAAAAAATTGGGTTGCCGGGGGCAGGGCAGCAAATATCAGTTACTTTAAATGTTTTACTGTGATCTTCTTTTTTTATAGGGAACTGACTCTCTTTTGGAGTAAACTGCAAAGAAGAATTGACCCTTCTTTAGATACTTTTTTGGAGCGCTGTCGTCAGTTTGGTGTCATAGCTAAAACGCAGCAGCATTTATTTTGCCTCATTAGAGTTATACAAACTGAAGTGAGTACTTTATGCCTTCTCTGCTAATTGTAGCTGGAGGAAAGAAATGCGTGAGAAGATAATGTCTCAGGAAATTCCCTTTAGATAAAGGAAGATAAGAAATAATGGGTTTTAATAAGATTAATGGAATTGACCACATATGACTGCTTCTCCAGATTGACTTCCTATAATCAGAAACAAATTGATGGCCAAACAAGTTAGGTGGTAATTATTTCTAATTACTGTGAATGAAGTTGTGTCTCCTGTCACATTAAGAACATTTTAAGAGGCCAGGCACAGTGACTCAAGCCTGTAATCCCAGCACTTTGGGAGGCCGAGGCGGGTGGATCACTTGAGCTCAGGAGTTCGAGACCAGCCTGGCCAACCTGGTGAAACCCTGTCTCTACTAAAAATACAGAAATTAGCCGGGCATGATGGCGGGCGCCTGTAATCCCAGCTACTTTGGAGGCTGAGGCAGGAGAATCGCTTGAACGGGGAAGGTGGAGGTTGCGGTGAGCCAAGATTGCACCACTGCACTCCAGCCTAGGCGACAGAGTGAGACTTGGTCTTTTAAAAAAAAAAAAAAAAAAAAAAAAAAAAGAACATTTCAAGGTAACTATAGAACTTGCCCATTTAAACAATTACTTTATAATTGGCCGTTAGAACATTTTGTTTTGTTTAAATCTTTAATAAAGGTACTAATTTTCTATTGTTGAATAACATATCATGAAAATGAATATTAAAACAATGTCCATTTTTATTAGTTCAGTTTTATAAATCAGAAATCCAGCACAATGTGGCAGGATTCTCTTCTAAGATTATCACATTGGCTAAAATGTAGTTGGCTAGGCTAAGTTCTTATCAGAAGCTCTGTGGAAAATCCACTTCAAAGCTTGTTCTTATCATTGACAGATTTCAGTTCCTGTGATTGTAGGACTAAGGTCTCTGTTTTCTGGCTGGCTGCCAGTCAGGGTCTGTTCTCAGGTCCTAGAAAGCTATACTCAGTCTTTGCGTCTATTTTCTTTCTTTCGTTTTTTTTTTTTTTTTTTTTGAGACGGAGTCTCGCTCTGTCGCCCAGGCTGTAGTGCAGTGGTGTGATCATAGCTCATTACAGCCTCAAACTCCTTGACTCAAGCAGTTCTCCCATCTCAGCCTCCAGAGTAGCTGAGACTACAGGCATGTAGTTTTTTTCTTTTTTGGCGGGGAGCAGTGGTAGATACAGGGTCTTGCTTTGTTGCCCAGACTGGTTCTCAACTCCTGGCCTCAAGCAATTCTCCCACCTCAGCCTTCCAAAGTGCTGGGATTATAGGTGTAAGCTGCCACACCTGTCCGCTTGAACCTGGGAGGCAGAGGTTGCAATGAGCCGAGATCACACCATTGCACTCCAGCCTGGGCGACAGAGTGAGACTCTGTCTCAAAAAAAAAAAAAAAAAGAAAGAAAGAAACAAAGGTTAAATGACTTGGCTACATCCTATGTGCGCTTGCATCAATGTGCCAAGTCACTCTTGATCCCTCACCTTCCTAGTTTAAGACCCACCAGTTTCTTCAAAATTCAGCTCCACATTCCATATCCTAATTCAAATTTATTCACTACTCCTTTCAGTAACTTTTTGGCCTCTCTGTTCAGAATATATAATGGTATTTCTGGTTACTTTTCTTTGAAAAGTGTTAGTGATTTTTCAAATGTTACCATCCCAACCAGATTAGGCTGTTGAAGAAAGAATGGCCATTCTTTGCTGTCCACCTCACAGTCTTCCAAAAGGAGTTAATAACTTGTGGAGAACCTGAATTATTTTAAAATTTAGCTGACTTTCCCCAAGTCCTCTCTGCTCTTACTTACAAATGATAAACTTGTATCACATCATCCTAATAAGTCAAGAGACCCATGGTCTAGTCCTGTGGAGCCACTGAAGCAACATGGCCTGTTTACTTGGACTACATTCCAAATGAAAGGGAGAAACTTCTATATTCTTTAGGCCACTACTGTTGTGGGATGTCTGCCATTCATAACAGAACCAGATCCTAGCTGATACAGGCTAAGTAATGCCTCTCTTTCAAAAAAGCTAGTCTTGGCTCGTCTGAAAGGTAAACAGTTATCTCAATTGATTGTTCACAGTCAGTTATGGACTGAACTCTGTTCTACTCTTTTTCCCCTTCTCACTATTACACTTGACTAGTTTTAAAGGAAAAAAATGTTGGAGTCTCAGTTTGCAAGGGCTTCTACACTCACTCACTCCCTTTCCACCTACCAGTCCATATCTCTTCTACTCTTCAGGCCAAATTTTTATTTTATTTATTTTATTATTTTATTTTTTTTTGGAGACGAAGTCTCACTCTATTGCCCAGGCTGGCGTGCAGTGGTATGATCTTGGTTCACTGCAACCTCTGCTTCCCAGGCTCAAGGGATTCTCAGTGCCTCAGCCTCCTGAGTAGCTGGGACTTTGGGCCTGCATCACCACGCCTGGCTAATTTTTTGTATTTTTATTAGAGATGGAGTTTTGCCATGTTGGCCATGCTGGTCTTAAAACTCCATGCCTCAAGTGATGTGCCTAGCTCGATCTCCCAAAGTGCTGGGATTACAGGTGTGAACCACCGTGCCCGGCCTAAATGCTTTTAAGTCCTTGCTCGTCTGCTCACTAGTCAATGACACTGGGCAACTTAACCTTCTGAGTGTTGGGGATATTTTGTCTATAAAATGAGGATATGTGCAAAAAAGTTTATTACAAATAAGTGCCTAAGTTGTAGTAGGGGTTCTGTAAATCAATGACAGTGATTTCTTTGTGTTCCCAGCATTTAAAATGAATGATGCCCAACACAGAATTAAATGCCTGGCAAATTGTTGACTGATTTAAACAGTGGAATTTACTCCGTTATTTTACATCGTATTCTGTTGAACAGTTACAATGTGCTAGCGTTACTATTTCATCTTTATAACCTTAGGAGGAGGAAAATCTGGCATTACCATTACCGTTATCATTTTACCAATAAGGAAACTGAAGTTTAGAGGTTGAGAACCTGTTACTTGTTGTGAAGCTGGGGTTCAAAGGCAGTCACAGTCTGATTCTAAAGTCTCTGCTCTTAGCAGTGCGTTTTAAGCCACTCTGACATATCTTGCTTTTCTTTTTTCATGTCATTTTCACATTTCAGCCTCTCAGATAAAAAAGAGTTATCTTGTATGTACCAAGCTTTTATCACATATGACCAGGTCTTCCTAATTTTAAACTAGTTGCTGAGAACCTGCTGCCGTAGCAAGATTTTCTGATTTCTCTTTTCTCCCTGGAAAGCTGAGATTCAGTACACCTGTGATGGTGATGATAAATTACTAAATTCTTTCAGGAGGAAATGGAAAGAATCATTTATTTTATCTTTAAAGTTTTGAAAAATCCAAGTGTTCATGATACAGAGAATTTTTTTTTTTTTTTTGAGATGGAGTCTCACTCTGTCGCCCAGGCTGGAGTGGCAGTGGCCGGATCTCAGCTCACTGCAAGCTCCGCCTCCCGGGTTGATGCCATTCTCCTGCCTCAGACTCCCGAGTAGCTGGGACTACAGGCACCTGCCACCTCGCCCGGCTAGTTTTGTGTATTTTTTAGTAGAGACAGGGTTTCACCGTGTTAGCCAGGATGGTCTTGATCTCCTGATCTCGTGATCCGCCCATCTTGGCCTCCCAAAGTGCAGGGATTACAGGCTTGAGCCACCGCGCCCGGCTTTTTTTTTTTTTTTTGAGACGGAGTTTTGCTCTTGTTGCCTAGGCTGGAGTACAATGGCGTGATCTCGGTGCATTGCAACCTCCACCTCCTGGGTTCTTTGAACATCAGCCTCCCGAGTCGCTGGGATTACAGGCATGCACCACCACACCTGGCTAATTTTATACTTTTTGCAGAGACAGGGTTTCTCCATGTTGGTCAGGCTGGTCTCGAACTCCCGAACTCAGGTGATAATGCCTGCCTCGGCCTCCCAAAGTGCTGGGGTTATAGGCATGAGCCACCGCGCCCGGCCAGAGAATTTCTTAAATTGAATTTAATCTTAGACTCACATCTATACCTGTGTTTCCTGTTGCTGCCTTTTTAAACACTGCCCCTCTGCTCAACATCATTCTATTTTGAATCCTTCAGTGACCTTACTTATCCTGAATTTCTTTGGATTCACATGCATTTATTGTTTATGCATTCGGGGTACAGATAAATTCCTTGAAAGTAAGGAACTGCTTTAACACACAGTGCCTAGTAAATGTACATTGTTCATAGTTGTAGCATCTAATTCAGTTCTTTGCATGTTGAGACAAGAAATATCTAAATGTATCTTTCATGAAGAAAGATTTAAGATAAAATTTAGGAACTCTAAAAGTTTTTACAACCTAAAATTTCGTATCAGTGAAAGTTATATAATCTTTCTGTATGCAAAAAAAAAATTTTTTTTATCCTGTTTTACTTACAGGCACAAGATGCTGGTCTTGGGGTGTCAATTTTACTGTGTGTCAGAGCTCTTCAACTCAGATCAAGTGAAGATGAGGAAATGAAGGCATCAGTTTGTAAAACAATTGCCTGTCTTTTACCAGAAGATTTAGAAGTTAGACGAGCCTGTCAGCTTACAGAATTCTTAATTGAACCCAGTTTGGATGGATTTAATATGTTAGAAGAACTGTATTTGCAGCCAGATCAAAAATTTGATGAAGAAAATGCACCGGTTCCAAATTCTCTTCGATGTGAGCTCTTACTAGCTTTAAAAGCCCACTGGCCTTTTGATCCTGAGTTTTGGGACTGGAAAACTTTAAAACGACACTGCCACCAACTTTTAGGACAAGAAGCCTCAGATTCTGATGATGATTTAAGTGGCTATGAAATGTCCATTAATGACACAGATGTTTTAGAGTCATTTCTCAGTGACTACGATGAGGGTAAAGAAGATAAACAATATAGAAGAAGAGATTTGACAGATCAGCATAAGGAGAAAAGAGACAAAAAACCCATCGGCTCTTCTGAAAGATATCAGAGGTGGCTTCAGTATAAGTTTTTCTGTTTGTTATGTAAGCGGGAATGTATAGAGGCTAGAATTCTTCATCATTCTAAGATGCATATGGAAGATGGAATTTACACCTGTCCAGTTTGTATTAAAAAATTTAAGAGAAAAGAAATGTTTGTTCCTCATGTGATGGAGCATGTTAAAATGCCACCAAGCAGAAGGGACCGCTCTAAAAAGAAATTACTGTTGAAAGGCTCTCAAAAGGGTATTTGTCCCAAGAGCCCCTCTGCAATCCCAGAGCAAAACCATTCATTGAATGAACAAGCCAAAGGAGAGTCTCATGAATATGTCACATTCAGCAAATTAGAAGATTGCCACCTGCAAGACAGAGATTTGTATCCATGTCCTGGTACAGACTGTTCCCGTGTGTTTAAGCAATTTAAATACTTAAGTGTGCATCTTAAAGCTGAACACCAAAATAATGATGAAAATGCCAAGCACTACTTGGATATGAAAAATAGAAGAGAGAAGTGTACTTACTGTCGACGACATTTTATGTCTGCTTTTCACCTTCGGGAGCATGAACAAGTGCATTGTGGGCCTCAACCTTATATGTGTGTATCTATAGATTGCTATGCTAGGTTTGGATCAGTAAATGAACTACTTAACCATAAACAAAAGCATGATGATCTGCGTTATAAATGTGAATTAAATGGCTGTAATATTGTTTTCAGTGACTTGGGACAGCTTTACCACCATGAAGCACAACACTTTAGGGATGCATCTTACACGTGCAACTTTCTTGGCTGTAAAAAGTTCTATTACTCCAAAATTGAATACCAGAATCACCTCTCAATGCATAATGTTGAAAATTCAAATGGTGACATAAAGAAATCAGTGAAACTTGAGGAGTCTGCAACAGGTGAAAAGCAAGATTGTGTTAATCAGCCCCATCTACTTAACCAAACTGATAAATCACATTTACCTGAAGATCTTTTCTGTGCAGAATCAGCTAATTCTCAAATAGATACAGAAACTGCAGAAAACCTGAAAGAAAACAGTGACAGTAATTCTAGTGATCAGTTAAGTCATAGCTCTTCAGCTTCAATGAATGAAGAGTTAATTGACACACTAGATCACTCTGAAACCATGCAGGATATATTGTTATCTAATGAGAAAGTCTTTGGGCCCTCCAGTTTAAAAGAAAAATGTTCCAGTATGGCAGTTTGTTTTGACGGGACTAAGTTTACCTGTGGTTTTGATGGCTGTGGTTCCACATACAAAAATGCAAGAGGAATGCAGAAACATTTACGGAAGGTTCATCCATACCATTTCAAGCCCAAAAAGATAAAGACGAAAGATCTGTTTCCCTCTTTGGGTAATGAACATAATCAGACAACAGAAAAGTTGGATGCAGAACCTAAACCCAGCTCAGATACAAACAGTGACTCCCCAGATGAAGGTCTAGATCACAATATTCACATTAAATGTAAACGAGAACATCAAGGTTATTCCTCAGAATCCTCCATTTGTGCTTCTAAAAGGCCCTGTACAGAGGATACCATGTTGGAACTTCTGTTACGCTTGAAACATTTAAGCTTGAAAAACTCAATAACACATGGCTCTTTCTCAGGGTCATTGCAGGCGTACCCATCCAGTGGTGCTAAGTCTCTTCAATCAGTTTCATCTATCTCAGACCTTAATTTTCAGAATCAAGATGAAAATATGCCAAGTCAGTACCTTGCACAGTTGGCGGCTAAGCCGTTTTTCTGTGAGCTTCAAGGATGCAAATATGAATTTGTGACCAGAGAGGCTCTGTTAATGCATTATCTTAAAAAGCATAATTATTCAAAAGAAAAAGTCCTTCAGTTAACCATGTTCCAACATCGGTATTCCCCATTTCAATGTCATATTTGCCAAAGGTCATTTACAAGAAAAACACACCTTAGGATTCATTATAAAAATAAACATCAAATTGGCAGTGACAGAGCAACTCACAAACTATTAGATAATGAAAAGTGTGATCATGAAGGCCCATGTTCAGTAGATAGGTTGAAAGGTGATTGTTCTGCAGAACTTGGAGGTGATCCCAACAGTAACTCCGAGAAACCACACTGTCATCCTAAGAAGGATGAATGCAGTTCTGAAACAGATTTGGAATCATCTTGTGAAGAAACAGAAAGTAAAACATCTGACATTTCATCACCAATAGGCAGCCATAGAGAAGAACAAGAAGGAAGAGAGGGCAGAGGTAGCAGGCGAACTGTTGCTAAAGGAAATCTGTGTTATATTTTGAATAAATACCACAAACCATTCCATTGTATCCATAAAACTTGCAACTCCTCATTCACCAATCTAAAAGGCTTAATTCGCCATTACAGAACTGTACATCAGTACAACAAAGAACAGTTATGTTTAGAGAAAGACAAAGCAAGAACCAAAAGGGAACTTGTCAAATGTAAAAAGATATTTGCTTGCAAATATAAGGAATGTAATAAACGCTTCCTGTGTTCCAAAGCTCTTGCTAAGCACTGTAGTGACTCTCATAACCTAGACCATACTGAAGAGCCTAAAGTACTTTCCGAAGCTGAATCTGCAGCAAGGTTTTCTTGTAACCAGCCTCAGTGCCCTGCTGTTTTTTATACATTCAACAAGTTGAAGCACCACTTGATGGAACAGCATAATATTGAAGGGGAAATACATTCAGATTATGAAATTCATTGTGATCTTAATGGCTGTGGCCAGATTTTCACCCATCGCAGTAATTACTCACAACATGTATATTACCGACATAAAGATTATTATGACGATTTGTTTAGAAGCCAGAAAGTAGCAAATGAGAGACTACTAAGGAGTGAAAAGGTATGTCAAACAGCTGACACTCAGGGGCATGAACATCAGACCACCAGGAGATCATTTAATGCTAAAGCTAAAAAATGTGGCTTAATCAAAGAAAAGAAAGCCCCAATAAGTTTTAAAACCAGAGCTGAGGCTCTCCATATGTGTGTGGAGCACTCTGAGCACACACAGTACCCCTGCATGGTTCAAGGATGCTTATCTGTGGTGAAGTTGGAGAGCAGCATTGTGAGGCATTACAAACGCACTCATCAGATGAGTAGTGCCTATTTAGAGCAACAGATGGAGAACCTTGTTGTTTGCGTTAAGTATGGTACCAAAATTAAGGAGGAACCCCCTTCTGAAGCAGATACTTGTATAAAGAAAGAAGAAAATAGAAGCTGTGAATCAGAGCACACAGAACACAGCCATTCCCCGGGTGACAGTAGTGCACCCATCCAGAACACTGATTCCTGTCATTCAAGTGAAAGGGATGGAGGTCAGAAAGGGTGCATAGAAAGCAGCTCAGTATTTGATGCAGATACTCTGCTTTACAGGGGAACTTTGAAATGTAACCATAGTTCAGAAACCACTTCCCTGGAACAGTGTAATATAGTTCAGCCTCCTCCTCCTTGTAAAATAGAAAATTCCATACCTAATCCCAGTGGGACTGAAAGTGGGACTTATTTCACAAGTTTCCAGCTGCCTTTACCAAGGATCAAAGAAACAGAAACTAGGCAACATGGTTCAGGGCAAGAAAACACTGTAAAAAGTCCAACCCACGTCCCAAAAGAGAATTTTAGGAAACATTCACAGCCCCGGTCATTTGATTTGAAGACCTACAAACCTATGGGATTTGAATCTTCATTTCTGAAATTTATTCAGGAAAGTGAAGAGAAAGAAGATGATTTTGATGATTGGGAGCCTTCAGAGCACTTAACATTAAATAATTCTTCACAGCCCAGTAATGATTTAACAGGGAATGTTGTGGCAAATAATATGGTGAGTGACAATGAACCTGAAGTTGACATACCTCATTCTTCCAGTGACTCTACAATTCATGAGAACCTGACTGCAATCCCACCTTTAATAGTAGCTGAAACAACAACAGTTCCTTCCTTGGAAAACCTGAGAGTCGTATTGGACAAAGCATTAACAGACTGTGGAGAGCTTGCCTTAAAACAGCTTCATTATCTTCGCCCAGTGGTTGTTCTTGAAAGATCTAAGTTTTCCACACCAATTTTAGACTTATTTCCAACAAAAAAGACAGATGAGCTTTGTGTAGGAAGTTCATAAGTAGCAGTTTTGTTTTAGTAACAGACTGGCTCCAACACTGCAACATGGGGATATTTGCCAACTCGAACAAAGGCTGAGAAGCAGCCACACCGTTGTTTAGGTAGAATAGGCTGTGTATTTACATGAATGTATAATATCTATGTCAGCAGTATTGGCTGAATCCATTAGCTCTCCAGTTGGTTTAATGATTGGGTTTTTTTGTTTATTAAAAAAAAAAAAAAAAGAACTGTACTCTTGTTTGGTGCTAATTAATACATCAAAATATACTGGGGCTTCCTTTTTCAAATTAAGTGTGCATGATTGTATATGGAACAAATACTAAGGTCCCAGGGTGGGAGGGTTAGGGAAAGGGATATGGAGTTCTTACTTGACTTGAATGTGCACCTGAGGGTGCTTTGTGTAATATATTGTACACTACAGCATCTTATATTTTTTGAGTTGAGTTTCAATAAATTACAATTTTTCACCCATTTGTTGTTTACTTATAATGAGTTTTCATGCCACATGTAAACCGAAATTGTACTTGTATTTTCTGAAATATGCCACTCACATTTTACCCCAGTAATTTTTTTATTATTAACAATCATTCAGAACAAGGTTTTTTTGTTTTTTGTTTGTTTTTTGTTTTTTTTTTTTTTAAGACGGAGTTTCACTCTTGTTGCTCAAGCTGGAGTGCAATGGTGCAGTCTCGGCTCGCTGCAGCCTCCCCCTCCTGGGTTCAAGTTATTCTGCTACCTCGGTCTCCCAAAGTGCTGGGATTACAGGCGTGAGCCACCACGCCCATCCCAGAACAAGGTTCTTTTTATCTTAAAATTTTTGTTTTTGTGGAAGAAGGTTCTGAGATTAATTAGCTGTGGGAGTGAAGATAGCTCCCAGAGGATGTCCAGATGTCCGAGTAGAAAGGAGAGGATATGCCAACCAGAACATGAAGGACATAGCAAATTCAGAGGGCATGTTTCTAGGAAACTACAAATAATTTGATATGCTGGCAATAAAAGGGGAACAAGAGAGTGACATCGTTGAAGAGACAGCATGAACTAAATCATGAACACTAAGGAATTTGGACTTGAGTCTATAGGCATATATCACTGGAAGTGTGGAGTGCTGACTTGATTTGAGGAGCTGAAATTGGAAACAGTAGACTTGAAGTAATTGAGGAAAGCTTGGTGAGTGTATGTACTGATGCAGCAGAGGGCAGAGTAGATGAGATTGAGATATTTAAGGAGACAGGATTTTGGGGGTTTAGAGAGTCAAGGAAAAGATTTGGTACTCATGCAACCATTTGAGGTAGGTATACAAAGGAGGATTGATTGATTGGGAAGATAATGGAAACCAAGGTGAGTTTGGCTTTTAGATGTGTTGAGTTTTATTAGACTGTGGGATGTCCTTTTAATACAGTTTTATTTCCTGTTCCTTGTGAAGTTTTCAACCACTTTCATTAGCTAGATATGAAGTGACTCAGACAACTAACATCTCTTTATCATCCTTGTGGTTAGAATTCCCCCCCCCCCCGCCCCCCGCAATTGAGTCTTGCTCTGTTGCCCAGGCTGGAGTATAGTGGGGCGATCTCGGCTCACTGCAACCTCTGCCCCTCCAGGTTTAAGCAGTTCTCTGCCTCAGCCTCCAGAGTAGCTGGGATTACAGGCGTGTGCCACCACGCCTGGCTAATTTTTTGTGTTTTTAGTAGAAACAGGGTTTCACCATCTTGGCCAGGCTGGTCTTGAACTCCTGACCTCGTGATGCACCCGCCTTGGCCTCCCGAAGTGCTGGGATTACAGGCTTGAGCCACCGTGCCTGGCCTATTGTGGCTAGATTTTCAAGATCTTTTCTCTGACCCTTAAACCTTATTTTCTTGTTTTGTCAGCTCTTCAGGAATTTCATTCTGTCACCTTACCCTGAGTCTAAAGCACGCCCATAACCAAGTCATTTCTTGTCTCAGATCCCAGTAGGTAACAGAGGATTCTGAGAAATTGGAATGATCTGAGTAAGACTGTTGAAAGAAGTGGCAGAAACAAGGATCTTAGAGACTGAGACCACTATTGTTTCTTTGGAATCCAGCTAATTCTTCAGTGACTTGAATTTCCTCACTTAGGAAGGGAGGGGGTATAGGTGAAAGGTCCCTTTTTGTGATTTGATCATGAGAAGCACCTGTAGGCCTAGTAAAAATTCCTCATACTAGAGAGATGGTTAGTCCAGAATAAGAAAAAGCTAATTTATCTAAGACTGAACTATATCCATTCAACCAAAAAGAACTTGTAGCCCCTGGAAGGACCAAGTGAGGCCATTCACAGTGAAATTAAACCCAGATTTTAAGAGCCCAATTAGGCCGCGCGCGGTGGCTCATGCCTGTAATCCCAGCACTTTTGGAGACTGAGGTGGGCAGATCATGAGGTTGGGAGGTCAAGAGCAAACTGGCTAACACGGTGAAACCCCGTCTCTACTAAAAATACAAAAAATTAGCTGGGCATAATTGCACACGCCTGTAGTCTCAGCTACTCGAGAGGCTGAGGCAGGAGAATCGCTTGAACCCGTGAGGTGGATGTTGCAGTGAGCCGAGATCATACCACTGCACTCCAGCCTGGGTGACGGAGCAAGACTGTCTCAAAAATAAATAAAATCGTTCAAGTACAAGCCTAAGTAATTGATCCTAAGATCACTGTCTATCCCAGTTAGAGCAGCTTGCATCATTTGATCTTTATTAAATACTTTTGGCTGGGTGCGGTGGCTCGCACCTATAATCCTGGCACTTTGGGAGGCCGAGGTGGGTAGGTCACCTGAGGTCAGGAGTTTGAGACCAGCCTGACCAACATGGAGAAACCCCATCTCTACTAAAAATACAAAAATTAGCTAGGTGTGGTGGCAGATGCCTGTAATCCCAGCTACTCAGGAGGCTGAGGCAGGAGAATCGCTTGGACCCTGGAGACGGAAGTTGCAGTGAGCTGAGATCGTGCCACTGCACTCCAATCTGGGCAACTGAGCAAGACTCCGTTTCAAAGAAAAAAAAACTTATGTTTAAACCAGCATGAATGACTATATGATAATACAGGGCAAAGGGGTTTTTTTTTTTTTTAGCTTGTAGTAATCATTTTAACTTGGTATCTCTGGAATTTGTCCCAACCCTGGCACAGACCTGAAAGCACTGACTTTGTTTTCAAAGCTTTTTCAATTCAAGAGTGCCTCCAAATGTTGAGTAGGAATGAAGACTTCCAGACGCTTCTATTCTTGCCTGTACCCAGAATTCTCTTGCTTCAGTGTTTTTCCCATTTTCATGAGCCCATGTATGAAAAAGGGTAAGGAACTGTGGAGAAGAAAGTTTTTTATTAGCCTTCCTCGGGGTATTCCATGCTCAATCTATCCTTTCTGAGTCCCAAATAGCCTACTGAGCTGAACTGCCTAAGACATAGTCATTCACCAAATATTTAAGTACACACATTTAAAAAGATACAGGCCGGGCGCAGTGGCTCAAGCCTGTAATCCCAGCACTTTGGGAGGCCGAGACGGGCGGATCACAAGGTCAGGAGATCGAGACCATCCTGGCTAACCCGGTGAAACCCCGTCTCTAGTAAAAATACAAAAACTAGCCGGGTGAGGTGGCGGGCGCCTGTAGTCCCAGCTACTCCGGAGGCTGAGGCAGGAGAATGGCGTGAACCCGGGAGGCGGAGTTTGCAGTGAGCTGAGATCCGGCCACTGCACTCCAGCCTGGGCGACAGAGCAAGACTCTGTCTCAAAAAAAATAAATAAATAAATAAATAAATAAATAAAATAAAAAGATACAATTCCAGGTGCAATGGGAGGAAAAACAGTAAAATTGTCAGGGCCATTAAGAAGCTTTCACAAGGTGAAGGGAGGGCTGGAGTTTCTCAAAACATTGTTACTTAAAGTGTGGTAGTGGGCCAGCAGTATGGGCATCACCTAGGAGATTGTTACTAATAAAAATGCATAATTTCAGGCCCTACTCTAGACCTACTGGACCCAAATGTGCGTGTTAGTAAGATCTCCAGGTGATTCTTAGGCACAGGAAAGTTCTAGAAGCACTGGCCTGCAGTGGGAAGTACTGTGAGAATTCAGGGTGGTGATGCTTTTTCGCATTTTACATAAAATTATCTTGTTGAATTTTCATAATCCAATGAAGTAGGTGCTGTTATTATCCTTATCTGACAAAGTACTTGAGACAAAGCATCTTGCCTGGCTGGCACAAATAGAGATGGAGCCCAGTTTCCAATCTCTTCTGACTGGAAGAATGTCAGAGAGGGACATTTAGTATAAAGGAATAACAGATGGAAAGTTGCAGGTGGTATTTGAAGTACCAAAAATACCACAGTTCTGTAATGTGAGTGTTTGTGAAGGTGAATAGTGGGAAATACAATTTGAAGTGTAGGTGAAAGCCAGGTTATTCAACTCAGACTCCACAGTCATGGTGTTGACATTTCTTCATTTTTGAATATAGAGATGGGAAACTGGTGCATATTTTTTTCTGTGAATAACATGAAAGCTATGAAAAAGGCAAGTTTTCTGAAACTTTTACTAACTCGTTTTTGTTATGTTTTGAGACGAGATCTCATTAGGTTGCCCAGGCTGATCTTGAACTCCTGAGCCCAAGCAATCCTCCCACCCCAGCCTCCCAAAGTGCTGGAATTGCAGGCATGAACTACTGCACCTGGCCAGAAACTTCTAAAACTCAGAAACGTTGCTCCTCCTCACCTCCTACCCCAAGGTAAACTGTGATACCTCCTGGCTTTATACTACTGATTTTATACCCTATTATGTAGAACTGTGTCTAGAAAGAGTGGCCTATCCCTCTGTGACCTTGGTCTACTCCTGCAGGAGTGGTTTCTGTGACAGACTGCATTTGGAGGTTTGATTCACTCTGGGGAAGGTAACCAGGATAGGCAAGAGATTTAAAAATCTGTCAACATGTATTTGGCAGGTAATAGCCTGAAAAAAAAAGACCAGAGGCGTAGGAAAGCTATCTAAATGGTTAAGAAGCCAAATATTTAGAAAGCATATACCATCTGCTAGCCCCTGGGTGGTAAGTATTAAACAAGACTCTTTCCTGCATCATAGAGATTTAAGAATCCAATAGGGGACTGGTTGTGGTGACTCATGTCTGTAATCCCAGCACTTTGGGAGGCAGAGGCAGGTGGATATTTGAAGTCAGGAGTTTGAGACCAGCCTGGTCAACATGCATGTTGGTGAACATGCAACATGGTGAACATGCAACATGGTGAACATGGTGAACATGCAACATGGTGAACATGCAACATGCAGCATTGTGAACATGCAGCCTGGTCAACATGCAACATGGTGAAAACAACATGGTGAAACCCTGTCTCTACTAAAAATACAAAAATTAGTTGGGCCATGGTGGTGTGCGTTCCTGTAATCCCAGCTACTAGGGAGGCTGAGGCAGGAGAACTGCTTGAATCCAGGAAGCAGAGGTTGCAGTGAGCCGAGATCAGGCCACTGTACTCCAGCATGGGCAACAGAGTGAGACCCTGTACCCCCCCAACCTCCCCCCCTCAAAAAAAAATCCAATAGGGAAGACAGACATTAAAACAGTACACATAAGTAAAAGTGCTTTTATTTTTAAACAGGGGGAATAGAGGGGCTTGTGAGAAGTGGACCAAAAAAGGACAGCAAAAGCTTCATTGAGGATAATGTTTAAACTGAAACCTAAAGAATCAATAGAAGTTAGCCAGGCAATAACCTGTAGTGCCTGCTACTTGGGAGGCTGAGGTGGGAGGATCACTTGAGCCTAGGAGTTAGAGGCTGTAGTGTGCAATAATCACACCTGTGAATAGGCACTGAACTCCAACCTGGGGGAGGACGGGGAAGCCAGGCGAAGAATGCGAGTAATCATAATCCAATTATGTGTCAAGGCTTTGTGGTTCAACAGCTTGGTGTGTTGGTCGCATTGATAAGACTACTATAGCTGGAGTTGAAAGAACAAATGGCAGAGGAAGAGAAGACTTGGTACGCAAGCAGGGTCCAGGCATTTTAGTGCCCTGTTAGCCATGTTACAGATTTTGGATTTTGTTTGAAAGGCAATGAAAAACCTGTAAGAATTTATCAAAGGCTGACTAGGTGCTATTTCTCATGCCTATAATCCCAGCATTTTAGGAGGGCAAGGTAGGAGGATCAGCTGAGATCAGGAGTTCGAGACCAGCCTGGCCAACATGGTGAAACCCCGTTTCTACTAAAAATGCAGAGATTAGCCAGGCGAGGCGCGTGCCTAATCTCAGCCACTCAAGAGGCTGAAGTAGGAGAATAGTTTGAACCCAGGAGGCAGAGGTTGCAGTAAGCCAAGATCGCACCAGTGCACTCCAGCTTGGGGAACAGAACGAGACTCTGTCTCAAAAAAAAAGAATTTATCAAAGGCTTGAAAGTAGGCATTGCATAAGTCAGTAAGTCCTAATAGGGCATGATGCGACTACTGAGTAGAAGTGACTGACAGATGAGTGGGTGGATGCCACTATTAAAGGTGTACTGAAGGCCAGGCATGGTGGTTCATGCCTATAATCCCAGCACTGTGGGAGGCCGAGGCAGGTGGATCATGAACTCAGGAGTTTAAGACCAGCCTAATTAACATGGTGAAACCCCATCTCTACTAAAAATTTAAAAATTAGCTGGGTGTGGTGGCACATGCCTGTAATCCCAGCTACTAAGGAGGCTGAGCCAGGAGAATCACTTGAACCCAGGAGGCAGAGGTTGCAGTGAGCTGAGATTGCGCCACTGCACTCCAGCCTGGGCGACACGGTGAGACTCCAAGACTCGTCTCAGAAAAAAAAAAAAAGCCCTGTTTATATCCTATTTCCTTGCTGGGTGCGGTGGCTCATGCCTGTAATCCCTGCACTTTGGGAGGCTGAGGCGGGTGGATCACTTGAGGTCAGGAGTTCTAGACCAGCCTGGCCAACATGGTGAAACCCCATCTCTACTAAAAATATAACAAATTAGCCAGGTGTGGTGGCGCAAGCCTGTAATCCCAGCTACTCAGGAGGCTGAGGCAGGAGAATCGCTTGAACCTAGGAGGCACAGGGTGCAGTGAGCTGAGATCATGCCACTGCACTCCAGCTCAAAAAAATAAAAATAAAAAATCCTATCTCCTCACATTTCCATTCAACCTCAATACACCTCAGCTTTTTTTATTATGTGAAAACAGCTGCAACAGCTGCTGTCCATGTGATGAATTGTTGGAAATGTAGATCTACACTAAATAAGAGAGAAGCCACTAGCCACATGTGGCTATTTAACTTTTTTTTTTTTAGACGGAGTCTCATTCTGTCACCAAGGCTGGAATACAACATCAGCTCACTGCAACCTCTGCCTCCCAGGTTCAAGTGATTCTCCTGCTTCAGCCTCCCAAGTAGCTGGGACTACAGGTGTGCACTACCATGCCAGGCTAATTTTTGTATGTTTAGTAGAGACAGGATTTCACCTTGTTGGCCAGGTTGGTCTCAAACTCCTGGGCTCAAGTGATCCACTTGCGTCGGCCTCCCAAAGTGCTGGGATTACAAGCGTGAGCCACTGTGCCTGGCCAAATTTAGTTAAAATGCAAAATTCCATCTCTGCTGCACTATTCACATTTCAGGTAACTAGTGGTTACCATATTGGACATGGCAGATAAAGAACATTTTCATTATTGCAGAAAGTTGTACTGGACAGCACTTTGCTAGAGCCAGAACTAGCCAAAGATCAGATAAAGCAATATGAATGAACTGAAAACCCAGGCCGGTGCCTGGTTGGTTTTGAGTAAGATTCACTGGTTGAGTGAGTGGGAAGCAAGCTGACCTTTGGAACAGTGACATCACAAAGCACAGCACACAATGGCTCCAGAATATGTGGGCCCCCAGGCCACTACCCCTAACTGATATCTAGATTCCTGAAGCTTCTGCACATGTAGTTCCTGGAGCTGCTACTTATTAAAATGTCAACATCTTCCTCTTCTAACTGGGACAACCTCTTAGATTCTCTGAGCACAGTATGGAATTGGATACAAGCAAGTTTTTTGGGAGAGACTAGTGCACCTCAGCAAACAAATTTGGGACTATTAGATAATCTTGCTCCAGCTGTGCAAATCATCTTGAGGATTTCTTTCTTGATTTTGTTGGCAATAGGAATATATGCCTTATGGAAACGAAGTATTCGGTCAATTCAGGTTATACTCTTTTGTTACAAACATTTCTATAGTTATAAATTGAAATTTGATTAGTTCTCTCCCATATTGCTGCCACCAGTTTTAAGATCATGCAGATGTGCCAAGGCAAACCTTTGTCTCTTAAGTTGGCAGAAAGTAGGTTATCCTTGAAAACCTCCATCAATTAGGCTTTGGGCATAAAAATGCTCTTTCTCACAGCTGTCTTCGGCTTGTCTTCTGTAATAAAATAGACCAAATATGTTTGTAAGCTGAAAAGACAGCCTTACCCTCAAAATGTTTTGGTCATTTATTCATCTTTGAGTGCTACTATGTTTCTAGAATAGGCAACAAAGTATAGCTAGGATCATGAGTATGGCCTTTCTTCCTATGCCATTGTTCTGTAACTGATAAGAAGGCATATGTATGAATTCATCACAATGTGCTCATTATTGTGTTTTAACAAAATAAGGCTCCGTAAGTATATAGGAGCTCTTTGGGGAGTAAGAATTTAACTGACTGGGATTGTGAAAGACAGGATTTTACATCTGTGTAGTCATCAGTAATAATAGTTAACATACAATATAGTCGAATGCTTTGAGAATCTCAAAAATTCCATGAAATGGACAGAGGTTATTTTCACATGACAAGTGAAGAAACTGAGGTGCACTGAGGTTTAGTGGAAACTTAAGGTGACAGGCTTTTAAAATGGCTTTCTTAAGAGTGGCAAGTTTACTTGATAAATGCAGAGAGAAGTTGTTACTGGATCATTTTTTAGCATTTACTTGTTTTCATATGGCACTATTGTTTAGTAATTATGGTCACAGGTCGTTTCTATTTTAAACCATCACAATCCTGCATAGTAGTCAGGGCAGATATTATTTTCTCCATTTTGTAGATGAGAGAACTTGATTATCACCCACCCAGGTTCACATAGTTTGTAAGAGCTGGCAAAATTGGAGTTTGAACCGAATTTCTAGGATTTAAAATTCAGTTCTTCTCCAAAATCTCATTTAATGTAAACCAACTGGCCTAAATCTTGAACAGGAATGTGTGTGTGTATATGTGTTTGTGCGTGCACACGCATATGTATGTGTATTGTGAGGATTACAGGAGATATTATATATATAAATCTTAGCACATATATTCAATAAGTGGTGCTACGGTGAAACCCCCTCTCTACTTAAAATACAAAAATTAGCCGGGCGTGGTGGTGGCACATGCCTGTAGTCCCAGCTACTCAGGAGGCTGAGGCAAGAGAACTGCTTGAACCCGGGAGGTGGAGGTTGCAGTGAGCCAAGATCGCGCCACTGTACTCCAGCCTAGGCGACAGAGACTCTGTCTCAAAAAAAATAAAAAGAAAAAAAAAAAAAAGTGGTGCTAGTTTTTATAAGGAACAAGATGATTTTTTTTCTTATCCTAGCAAGAATCTGTCCTATACATATGCATTTATTTTTTATTTATTTTGAGATGAAGTCTCGCTCTTGTCCCCCCGTCCGGAGTGCAATGGCGCGATCTCGGCTCACTGCAACCTTTGCCTCCCAGGTTCAAGCAATTTTCCTGCCTCCGCCTCCCGAGTAGCTGGGCTTACAGGTGCATACCACCATGCTCAGCTAATTTTTTGTATTTTAAGTAGAGACGGGGTTTCACCATGTTGGCCAGGCTGGTCTTGAACTCCTGACCTCAGGTGATCCACCCACCTCATCCTCGCAAAGTGCTAGGATTACAGGCATGAGTCACCGTGCCTGGCATATGCTTTTATTTTTTTTAATTTCTTTTTTATGTTTTAGAGATAGTGTCTTGCTCTGTCACCCAGACTGGAGTGCAGTGGTGTCATCATAGCTCACTGCAGCCTCAAACTCCTGGTCTCAGGTGATCCTCCTGCCTTAGCCTCCTGAGCAGGTGGAACCATAGGCATGCACCACCAGGCTTGGCTAATTTTAAAAACTTTTTTGTAAAGACAGGGTCTCGCTACATTCACTATGTTGCTCAGGCTGGTCTTTAACTCCTGGCCTCAAGCAATCCTCCCATCTCAGCCTCTCAAAGTGCTGGATGCAGTGGTTCACACCTAAAATTTATTTTATATAAATAAAATATATATATAAAATTTGTTTAAGAGACAGGGTCTGGCTGTGTTGCCTAGGCTGGAGTGCAGTAGCCATTCACAGGTGCCATCATAGCACACTACTCCTGGGCTCAAGTGATCCTCTCACCTCACCCTTCCTAGTAGCTGGGACTACATGTGTGTGCCATTGTACCCAGATCTCTCCTAGTATATTTTAAGAACCTTTTCTATGACCAGGACATCCAGTTTTTCAGACTACTATGTCCTAAAGTGTACTTGGAGGTGTAAATTTCTGGATTGTTGTCCTGGCTCTACCACTTCCAATATATAACCTTGGTCAATGACAGAGTTCAAACTGGAAGGTATATAGTTATCTAGTTCTGTTTTTTCTGCATAAATAGGTCATGCATAGGCAAAGTTACTTCCAGACATTCAGAAAATGGTTATCTATGATTACAATCTTGATTAAATGCAAATAATAGTCCTGCCTGACCTGCCTACCTGTGGTTTGCAGTGAAAATCAAAAGATGAAACAGATGTGAAAATATTTTGCTAAACGGGAGACTTGTTATTGGAATGAGGAACTACTGTTACTATTAAGTTTTTGTTTTGTTTTTCTTTTATAGATAGAAAACTGTAGCAACTAACATTCAACTTCTGTTGTTCCATTTTAGAAAACATTGTTGTTTGTAATCACACTCTACAAACTTTACAAGAAGGGCTCAGCTATTTTTCAGGCTTTGCTAGCCAACCCAGAAGGAAGTGTTCTCCTAAGTCAAGACAATAATAATATCTTCCTGTCCTTGGGTCTGCAAGACAAAATTTTGAAAAAACTTCTGACAGTGGAAAACAAAGTGAAAGACCTAGAAGGGATACTCATTGCTCAAAAACCTGCCAGGAAGACGGATTGTTCCTCTGAGCCCTCCTGCAGCTGCTCTGACTGCCAGAGTCCCTCGCCCACATCAGGGTATACTTCCCCATTTGAAATGTGATGGACTCCAATCTTTTCAAGAAAAGCACTGTTTCCCTCATGTGTGCAGTGGTGTATCAATAAAGATAGAGAACTCTATTGAAATTACCCTGCAAAGACTGGCTCTCTATTTAGTAGCGCTGAACTCCTACTTGTATGTATGGTGGGGTAAAGTGGGATACAGTGGTAGTTTAAAATGTCTCTAGGATTGTGGTGTACACTCAGCAGGCTGGAGACCATAAGCTGCCATAGAGGGAAGAGGATAGTTGAGCTGGAATCTAAGACTATAGAAAGAGAAGGGAGGGTGGTCAGATGTATGGCCTTGAGGTCCATGCCAACAAGGTTAGACTAAATATAATAAAAAGTGGGGGGTGGGCCAGGCGCGGTGGCTCAAGCCTGTAATCCCAGCACTTTGGGAGGCCGAGACGGGCGGATCACGAGGTCAGGAGATCGAGACCATCCTGGCTAACCCGGTGAAACCCTGTCTCTACTAAAAATACAAAAAACTAGCTGGGCGAGGTGGCGGGTGCCTGTAGTCCCAGCTACTCGGGAGGCTGAGGCAGGAGAATGGCATGAACCTGGGAGGCAGAGCTTGCAGTGAGCTGAGATCCGGCCACTGCACTCCAGCCTGGGCAGCATAGCGAGACTCCGTCTCAAAAATAACATATAACATAACATAACATAACATAACATAACATGACATGACATGACATAAAATATAAAATAAAATATAAAATATAAAATAAAATAAAATAAAAAATAAAAAATAAAATAAAATATAAAATAAAATAAAATATAAAATATAATAAAATAAAATAAAAAGTAGGGGGTGGGAATGGTGGTTCACGCCTGTAATCCCAGCACTTGGGGAGGCCAAGGAGGGCGGATCACAAGGTCAGGAGGTCAAGACCATCCTGGCTAACACAGTGAAACCCTGTCTCTACTGAAAATACAAAAATTAGCCGGGCGAGGTGGCGGGCGCCTGTAGTCCCAGCTACTCAGGAGGCTGAGGTAGGAGAATGGCGTCAACCCGGGAGGCGGAGCTTACAGTGAGCCAAGATAGCACCACTGCACTCCAGCCTGGGAGACACAGCGAGACTCCCTCTCAAAAAAAAAAAAAAAAACAAAAACAAACAAAAAAAAAGGAGGAAAGTGCTGTTTGAGGGCCCTGCAATGGACTGTCCTTTAGAGGTAGGCTGACCTCTGTGCTGGTCTTTGGCCTAAAGGTATATATGCAGTTCAGGGGGTCTCCTGCAATAATTACTCAAAAGTGAGCAAGGGTGGGAGTAGATACAGACTGACGTAAAGGAGACTGACTTTATCCAACTTTTACTGATACCTACCCTATGCTAAGCATTGTGATAATCCCTAGGAATCTTTCCTGAGTGCTTCAGGAGCACTCAGTTTGGCTAGACAGACAAGTAATTTCAGACCAGGGAATTATAATACAGTGGGATCATAACTTTTTTTTTTTGAGTCAGAGTCTCACTCTGTCACCTTATGTCTACAAATAATCAAAAAAAATTAGCTGGGTGTGGTGGTGCACGCCTGCAGTCCCAGCTACTCAGGAGGCTGAAGCAGGAGGGTCTCTTGAGCCTAGGAGATTGCTGCAGCAAGCAGCCTGGATGGCACAGTGAGACCTTGTCTAAAAATATATATACACATATAATATTTATATATAAATATTATATACATATTTATATATAAGTATATACATATATAAATATATACATATTTATATATAAATATATAATATATAAGTATATACATATATAAATATTTACATATTTATATATAAATATTTACATATTTATATTTATATATAAATATTATATATTATATATATATAGAGAGAGAGAGAGAGAGAGAAACAGAGAGCAGGCTCCAAAGTGGCATCTTCCTAAGGGAAGGGTAATCTTGACCATTTGTAATTTCCGCCTGATCCACTGGAGTTAAAATGCCACCCCTGGATGAGACTTCCCCGTATCGTGTACTAAATACAAAAACAGGTGGGTGAATACAGGGTGGGGCCAGGAAAGGCTTTGCAAAGGAAGTGACATTGAGGTGTCCCATAAATGATTACATAGGCAGACAAAGAAATGGAAGATATTATTCCCAAGGGGGATCATCATGGAAGTATATTTTTATTTTATTATTATTTCTTTTTTGAGACAGAGTTTTGCTCTTGTTGCCCAGGCTGGAGTGCAGTGGAGCGATCTCGGCTCACTGCAACCTCTGCCTCCCAGGTTCAAGTGATTCTCCTGCCTCAGCCTCCCGAGTAGCTGGGATTATAGGCGACCGCCACCACACCTGGCTAATTTTTTGTATGTTTAGTAGAGATGGGGTTTCACCATGTTGGCCCGGCTGGTCTGGAACTCCTGACCTCAGGTGATCCACCCGCCTTGGCCTGCCAAAGTGCTGGGATTACAGGCATGAGTCACTGCGCCCAGCCCAGAAGGAGATATATATGTGTATATATATATATATATATATATTTTTTTTTTTTTTAGACAGAGTCTTGCTCTGTTGCCCAGGCTGGAGTGCAGTGGCACAATCTCGGCTCACTGCAAGCTCTGCCTCCCGGGTTCAGGCCAGTCTCCTGCCTCAGCCTCCCAAGTAGCTGGGACTACAGGCACCCACCACCATACCTGGCTAATTTTTTGTATTTTTAGTAGAGACGGGGTTTCACCGTGTTAGCCAGGATGGTCTCGATCTCCTGACCTCGTGATCCACCCGTCTCAGCCTCCCAAAGTGCTGGGATTACAGGCTTGAGCCGCCGCACCCAGCCTCTCACCTGGTTTTTTTTCTTTTTTTCTGATATCCTTGGCAACTGCTAAATCATCTGGATTCTTGAAATGGCCTCCTAACTGCACTCCCTCCTTCCATTCCCCATTAAATTTATTCTCCACGTTGTAGTGAGGATTGTCTGCTGAAAATTCTGCAATGCTCTGCTCAAAATCCTGCAATGGGTTCTTCTTTCATTCTAAGTAAAAGTCTTTTAACTAAAACACTGCATGATGGCATGGATCTGTACTCCCCGTCTTCCTTACTCTTTCCACAGCCTCTTGCCATTCCTCAGATACGATAAGCACTGGCCAATCTCAGGGCCTTTGCACTTACCCTTCACTCTGACTGGCAGTTTCCTCAGATATTCACATGGCTTCTTCTCTTACTTTTTTGGGGGGCTCAAATGCCAGTTAATCTGAGAAGGCTTCCTTGACCAACTTATGTAAAGCAGCACCCCTCATACCAACATGCTGTATGGCTTTTTACTGCTTTTTTTTCATAGCACTTATCACCACTTCCACTTTTACTATTAAATATTTGCTTATTATTTATCAAACACTGCATCCACCCCAGCTAAGAATGTAAGCTCCAGGAGAGGGGCTTTGGTTCACTGCTATATCCCTGGCACCCGGAAATGCGTCTGGCATTTCACAGACATTCAGTATTGATTGAATGAATGAATTCCAGTCAGTCTTGGCTTTTTGAAACCTGGGCCTCCTACTCTCCTATCTCTTCAGACACATGGTGACCGATCAATGCTATGATGCCCCTCTCCGAAGCAGTAGCTAACCTTTATTGGGCACTCAGAGCCATCTACATTGCTAGGAGCTTTACATGAATTTTCTCATTTGATCCTAACAATACAAGAAAGTAAGTACATGCTATGTTATTCTCATGTTACTGAGGAGGATCTGATGCACAGATTAAATAACTTGCTAATACATGGTGCAGCCATGGCTGGCAATCAAGCAGCTTGACTCTAAACCTGTGCCCTTAGCCACAAAACTTGGGTGGTAGAAGCTCCTGTGAGGCTTTGGACTCAAAGACAGCTGAAGACAAGAGTGAAGAGGGCATAGCAATGATGGCCTGAGGGAGAGAAAATTTTGAAAAAGTGTTTACCCCTCATATTTTTAAGTTGGTATCTAACAGGTTTCATCATAAATTCAAATAGTTGCAATGGATGTAAATTCTTGAAAATTATAAATACTGACATTTTAAGATAAAACTGTTAAATCATTGCAACTTTTCAAGGTAAAGAATTTTAAAAACTTAAATCACTCTATAATGTATCCAAGAGAATCTACATAACTGAATAACCACCATTATCCATTAAAACATACACTAATGAGCTCTTCAACATTGTTCTTTTATTATCTCTAACATATTTAGATTGTACTCTAACAAAAAATGTTATTCAAATGTAATACTTTGATGTCTGAACAACCTTTAATTGATCACTTCTTGGCAATAAATTTCCTGTAACTTTATGGCTCTACGCTGGAATTCGTCTGAAGTGAGTAATCATCACAATAATCTTTAGTATGTAATGGATCAAAATGACACGATTACAAATATTGATAATATATAGTTATAAAAGGTGAAATTCTATTGGGAACACATCTCTTAGACAGATGGGGCTGATCCACCAATTAATTCATTTATCTGGATGAATACTTCCTACTGGTGGATTAACAGGGTTCAGTTTCAATTCTGTTGTTTTCACAGATACAAGTGCTGAGAAATGGTTTTACATAAACAAATAGGTGAGAATGCTAGTAGTTTTGTTGTAAGAATGTCAATCAATCGTTTGGTTTCTTTCTGAGTTGCATGCCAAAAACCAAATAGTGTTCCTTCATCAGCTGACAATTCAATAGGGCCACCATTAATTTTGTTGAAAGCAAAGAACTGGAAACCATCTGACTTGAAAAGAATTTGTTATCCTGTTATTAGAGTAATCCACTTTCTCTAGTGACTTTTAATTATACTAATTACTCTCAGAGGCATTTAGGCAGGGTTGAGAAATTTACATCTTTAGCATCACAATATCACGGTAATTTAAGTATATTTTAGTTGTAGCTATTTAGCTCACTTTATTGTAAATAATAATTATGCTAATTAGCAACGATAATATGTTTAACCAATTAATCATCAGATTAACTTTCGGTCAGAATAACTGACTTCACTTTTTAAGTCAAAGAAACGTACAGGTGTCCCAGTCACCATATTTCACTTCTGAATTCCAAGAGAGAAATGGCATTGCGCCTTATTGATGCAAATTTGTACCCTAAAGTAAGACGCTTTCATTTCAGGTACGTCTAACCCACGCTATCCTTGCTTTGTTCCAGGGCACTCTTGCAGGGAAAACGCCGCCTCTGACTACACTTGGGGTGGTTGAGACGAGATTTTCAAATGAAAATTCTCAACGCTACCGTCCACTCTCTCATACGCTTGAATTCCGAACACTCCAATACTGGCCAAAAGACTCCATTTCTAATGCCTGGTCTCGCTTTTGAGTTAGCTGTAATTCAGAGGCACGATTTTTAGAGACTGGGAAATCGGCTACTGTCGCGTCCTTCCAAGCCACCTCAGGCGGGAGCCGCGGCCCACTCTGTCCGGTCCCAGCCCCGACTACCTGTCGCCTTGTTGGGGGAAGGAGGGCAGATACTGCAGCCCAGTCAAGGTAAGCCGCTGACCCAGGGGATGGAACTGCGGCTCTGGAGATTAGAAAGCCGAGAACTTCGCCGCGTTCACGGGCCCAGGAGGAAAGCCAGAACCCTAGACCGGAACCCAGCGTTAAGAGGTGGCGGAAGAATGTTGATGCAACACAACTCAGCAGGGCCGGGAACTTGGCATCTGGGTCCCCGCCCTCTTTGGGCCGGAAGTGAGGAAGGTGGGGTTGGGCGATTTTTCTATAGAAACTAGGAGGGACTGGGTAGAGTCTGCAAAGGGAAGAGTGTGTCTGTGACACTGCCAGCAGCGCGCAGAGGGAGGGATGGGGGCGGGTATCGGAATAGGGGCCCTCGGAAAGAACGGATATCGCTGTGACACCGCGGGGACGCTCTGAGGGGACGAGTGTCGGTGTGGCACCGGTGCACGCTGAAGGAGCCGGCGGAATCGGGTGGCCATGGGGATGTGGGCATCGCTGGACGCTTTGTGGGAGATGCCGGCCGAGAAGCGTATCTTCGGGGCCGTGCTGCTCTTCTCCTGGACAGTGTATCTTTGGGAGACCTTCCTAGCACAGCGGCAGGTGAGCCTAGACAGGGTCCAACCTGACCCCCACACCCGGCCAGCCCTGGACTAGCCTTGACTTCGACCCTGAGACTCTTGATTGCTCCAGTCCCTGCTGGTCTCTGTGGTCCCTGCTGAGTCTTGTAACTTGGCCCGATGGCGGGCTGTGGCTTTGAGGGGGATCTTGGTGCGTCAAGGAAGTTTTCTGTAACGTTATCATGGGACCTAATCCCGTTAGGGCCTGGAGGAAGGCTTGGGCTCTCGTGCCCTCCCTGCAGCTTCCTTGGGATCCTTGGGCCCAGACTTGGCCTCCTTTATCTTTGGAATAAGCCTTCAAAAGGATTTAGACACCCAACTTCCTCATGACATTTATGTAATCGTGCCTAACCATAGGATTTTGCAGTCCTTCCAAGAACTTGCGCCCTTAAAGTGCATATATTATTTCTGCTGGGGAAAAAAAAAAAAACCTTATCGGGCTGGGCGCGGTATCTCATGCCTGTAATCCCAGCACTTTGGGATTACAAAGTGCTGGGAGGCCGCGAGGCAGGCGAATCACCTGAGGTCAGGAGCTCGAGACCAGCCTGACCAACGTGGCGAAAACCCCTCTCTACTAAAAATAGAAAAATTAGCCGGGTGTGGTGGCGTGCACCTGTAGTCCCAGCTACTTGGGAAGCTGAGGCAGGAGAATCGCTTGAGCTGAGATTGCACTACTGCACTCCAACCTGGGTGACAAGAGTGAAACTGGGTCTCAAAAAAAATTAAATTAAAAAAATATATATTTCTCGTTTTTCATAAAATCATCATTTTAGTTTAAAGTATTAAAATGGCAAAATAGAAAGTGAAAGTTAACAATTTACCTGAGATAACCATGAATTAGAGATCTGAACTTTTATTTGTTTATTTTTAATCTTTATTTATTTATTTCATTTTAGACGGAGTCTAGCTCTGTCGCCAGGCTGGAGTACAGTGGCGCGATCTCGGCTCACTGCAACCTCCGGCTCCCTGGTTCAAGTGATTCTCCTGTCTCAGCATCCCGAGTAGCTGGGATTACAGACGTGCCACCATGCCCAGCTAATTTTTGTATTTTTAGTAGAGATGGGGTTTCACCATCTTGGCCAGAATAGAATATTTATTTATTTCATTCAGAGACAGGGGCTTACTCTGCCACCCAGGCTGAAGAGCAATAGCGTCATCATAGCTCACGGCAGCCTCGAACTCCTGGGCTCAAACGACCCCTCCACCTCCACCTCAGACTTCTGAGTAGCTAGGACCACAGGGGCGGCTCACTGTGCCCGGCTAATTTTTTGATTGTTTTGTAGAGATGTTGCCCGGGATAGTGTGGAGTTCCTGGACTCAAGTCATCCTGCTGCCTCGACCTCCCAAAGGGCTGGGATTACAGGCGTGAGCCACCGTGCTCTACCTGCCCTCAGCTTTTATTGGCACACAACAATATATAGGGAAAGCATATTGTAGTGGCCCATTATTTTGTTTGGTATCCATTCTCTGTATTACATTTCCTGGACTGAAATTACCCTTACCTTTTAGAATTTAGTATAATGAGAAAGTTGATCTTTCTCCTAAAGAGATAGAGTCTCTGTCACCCAGGGTGTAGTGCTGTGGCACAATATGGGCTTACTGCAACCTCTGCCTCCCAGGCTCAGGTGATCCTCCCACCTCAGCCTCCCAAGTAGCTAGGACCACAGATGCACACCACCACACTCTGCTAATTTTTGTATTTTTTGTCGAGACGGGATTTCACCACATTGCTCAGGCCAGTCTCGAAATCCTGGGCCCGAGGAATCCTGCCCGTGCCTTCCAAAGTGCTGGGATTACAGGCGTGACCCAGTGTGCCTGACTGAAAGTTGGTCTTTTCTCACAGACCTGATATGTTTCCATCTGGTGCTCCTCAAGTTTCTGGCATTTAGGACCAAATTTAATGAGCAGCTTCAGTATCTGTTCATACTCACAATTAGCATGTGTGCTTCTCCTTTCCATGAATTTGTTTTCCATATTATAGGAGGTATGTAATACCCAGAATGAGTAGTACGTGTTACAAAGTTGTGATGTTACAACTTTGGTTTACATATACAAACTGAAGTGTGGTGACAACCCTGATTATATTTTTACCAGTCAGCTAACCTCAGGTTCTCTTGTTCTGCTTTTATTTTCCTGCATCAGTCGTTTCAGTGGTTAATGTACTTGATCAAGTGCAATATTTGTGTAGGTATAAAGCAAATTCAACAGAAATAAGTGGCAAGCCATACACCATTCAATGTTTGATCATAAATGACTATTATAATAATCGACTGTTTCACTAAAGTGTTTTCTTTAAAATATTTCAGAGAAGAATATATAAAACAACAACTCATGTACCACCAGAATTAGGACAGATCATGGATTCTGAAACATTTGAGAAATCTCGACTGTATCAACTGGATAAAAGCACTTTCAGCTTTTGGTCAGGACTCTATTCAGAGATTGAAGGCACTGTGAGTAATTTACTTCTTGGAGAGACAGTCTGTCAAATTGTTTAATACTTCATAATGGTTGTTTTCATTTTCATATTTTTGTAACACAAAAGAGGGGGCCACACTTACAAGTCCCAGCATGCTTTCTTAACCTTTGTTATTGGTAGTAATGGCTGTGGAGCAAAAAAGACAGAAACATAACTGCTTAGTCAGTTTAAAACTACAGAATATGGGAACTATTACCCTGAAGCCAGGTAGAAAAAAGATCCTCTTCCATTAGGATCCAGCTGAGATGTCATGTCTTCTAAGAAACCAATTGAAACTCCCTGCCTGATGAATGTGGGTAGGGTAGCATCCTATCATTATTCCTGTCAGACTACTTATCGCATTATGTTGAATTTACCTGGAATTTTTTTTTTTTTTTTCTTCTGGCACAGTCTCGCTCTGTCACCCAGGCTGAAGTACAGTAGCGTGATCTTGGCTCACTGCAACCTCTGCTTCCCAGGCGCAAATGATCCTCCCATCTCAGCCTCTCGAGTAGCTGGGACTACAGTTGCATGCCACCACACCGTCTCAAAGTTCTGGGATTACAGGCATGAGCCACTGTGCCTGGCCTGATTTGACTGTTTAATTGGCAGACTGGTAGTTCCTTAAAGAAATAGTACTTTAAGGTCTTGTTCATCATTTTATACCTAGTGCCTGGCATGTAATCAGCATATAGTTCCTATTTACTCAATGAAATAATGTGGGGTTTCTTTTTGTTGTTGCTTTTTTGTATTGTTTTGTTTTGTTTTGTTTTTGTTTTTGTCTTGCTCTGTCACCCAGACTGGAGTGCAGTGGCACGATCTTGGCTCACTGCAACCTCCGCTTTCTGGGTTCAAGCGATTCTCCTTCCTTAGCCTCCTGAGTAGCTGGGACTACAGGCATGTGCCACCACGCCCAGCTAATTTTTTTGTATTTTTAGTAGAGATGGAGTTTCACCGTGTTAGCCAGGATGATCTCAATCTCCTGACCTTGTGATCTGCCTGCCTCGTCCTCCCACAGTGCTGGGATTACAGTTATGAGCCACTGTGCCCTGCCACTTTTATTATTTTTATCATCCTGATCATCATCATCATCATTTCTCTAGCACTTTTAGATCCACTAGTACCACTAAGAGAAAGATTCCTAAATTTAAAAGAGTTATGATCAGATACCATCATTGTTTCATGAGTTAAAGAAACTGGCTTTATGTAGCTGTGTTAAATGACAGAATTGTCTAGCTCATCACAAAATTTTTCTTAACAAGTATGGAATAATAAGACTAGTGTGGTTAGATCCGAATTATTAGAAACTGCGCTTATTTCTTCAAGGTGATGGAAAATGGCAATGCTTCTAGAAGAGTTAAATTTTGGTATTTAGAAAAATTAATAAATGATTTGGAAAACAAAATCTCATTGGCTTTGGGGATACGCAACTATTGCTGTTAAGTAATCTTTTCAATAATGACTTGGCTTTAGTTCATTTATCTGAGCATTTCTTCTGTTAGGGACAGGTCACAAGTAGGAAATCATCCTTCAGGGACAGATGGAAGCAGAAGTGGTTAATTTAGACACTATTCTTTCTTTCTTTTTTTTTTAATAGATGAAAGAGAGTTTACTTATGTATTTATTTAATGGCCTTGGTCCAAAAAAGACTAATGGGAGCTCAAAAAAGAATTATAGTAACTTTAAAAAATACATTAAGCATATCCAAGATCTTAAATATATTATTCTCCCCAAAAGCTAGCTGCTTCCAAACTTGATTTAATATTTTGCATGTTTTCCCTCCATTGCTTGGTAAGTGTATTTACCTCTCCTTTCTGCAATCGATGTCTGACAGCTGAGTTTTGCTGTTTTGTCAACTGACATTTCCCCTTCTGTTTCACCAGTTCCAGAGAAATTGTTTTTTTTTTTCTTTTTCTTTTTTTTTTTTTTTTTTTGAGACGGAGTCTCGCTCTGTCGCCCAGGCTGGAGTGCAGTGGGCGGATCTCAGCTCACTGCAAGCTCCGCCTCCCGGATTTCCGCCATTCTCCTGCCTCAGCCTCCCGAGTAGGTAGGACTACAGGCGCCCGCCACCTCGCCCGGCTAGTTTTTTGTAATTTTTAGTAGAGAGGGGGTTTCACCGTGTTAGCCAGGATGGTCTCGATCTCCTGACCTCGTGATCCGCCCGTCTCGGCCTCCCAAAGTGCCGGGATTACAGGCTTGAGCCACCGCGCCCGGCCTCCAGAGGAATTGTTGAACAGCTTACAACACTACCTGAAGAAGTAATACTCAGAGTTCTTGTTCTATACTGATTAATAGCTCCCATATTTTTCTTCATCTCCGAAAGGTCTGAATTCTCTGTTTAATGATGACAAGGCAATTAGATGAGATAGACACTATTGTCTTTCTGATGTTTGCTTCTTGGAAGTCCTTTGACTTTACCCCCTACAGGGCCATAGTAAAATGATAGGAAAAGCATTTTCAATCTCCTTGGTTGTCCCTGGTAAATAGTGCCAGGAAAGATAGACAGTAGCTTGGTAATTGTGGTTGGTGACTGTTTGTTCTAGGAGATAACAGAAATAGGGAGAATATGTATATAAAGTGAGAGCTTTGTAATGTACTGTGGCTCAAACTAGAAGCAGTACTGATGGGCTAAGGTTGGGAACAGTAATAGTCGGCATGATTTTCACTTCATACATAGTTTTTATATTTATTGTTTGATGTTTACAACAGTGAAGTAGAAAGGATAGGCATTATTATTCCCTTTTTATGGCTGAGGAAGTAAAGGCTTGGATAAATTAAAGGACTTGCATGTTTAATGGTCAGGGGACATGCTAATAAGTAGGATAACTGGGTTTCAAACTCTGTTCTTCTGAGTCTTTAAAATGACATTGAAAAAACCATTCTTGAAACTCTGAAGACTGCACCATGAATGTGCTAAATTTATCTCTGGGGATTTTGTGGCTGCATTTACGCTTGGCAGGAAGAATATTTTGGGTAACTTTGAAACCTTGTTTTGTTTGGAAACAAGTTCATTAATTTCTATTTGATTAAAATTAATAGGTTTGTATGTTTTGATCACAGAGATCAAGTGAGAAGATTAGTTTCGACTTTTTTTTTTTTTTTTTGCCATAGTACTTTCTACCTGATGGAACCTAAATAGAGTCCTTGTGTGGCCAGTTATGGTTGCCACTGTTCACATAAATATGACATTGCATCCAGACAGAAAATGTCCAGCCTCTCTGAGACACTTTCTCTGATATTTCACAGATATCAATAAAGGGCCCACTGAAGAAATGGAGTGGTTGGGGAGCAGAGTAGGGCAGAGTTGAAAAGTTTAAATTGTTGCTTCTGTAATTTTTGCATGTTTCTATGTGAGCAGTTTCACCTTCTTGAGCCTAAGTTTTCTCATCCTTAAAATGAGAAGTGGGCTGGCTACGGTGGCTCACGCCTGTATTCCCAGCACTTTGAGAGGCCGAGGTGGGGCGGATCACCTGAGGTCAGGAGTTTGAGACCAGCCTGACCAACATGGCGAAACCCTGTCTCTACTAAAAATACAAAAATTAGCCTGGCTTTTTGGCACGTACCTGTAATCCCAGCTACTCAGCAGGCTGAGACACGAGAATTGCTTGAACCCAGGAGGTGGAGGTTGCAGTGAGCTGAGATTGCACCATTGTACTCCAGCGTGGGTGACAGAGCGAGACTCCATCTCAAAAATAAATGAAAATAAAATGAGAAGTGTGTGGATGTTAAGCCATACCTTGTATGGTTTGTGGCAAGGACTAAGCGAGTGAGGTAATGTAAATGAAGCTCAATGCATAGGAATTACTTAGTCATTGGGTTTCTTTGGACAAGTTACTTTAACCTCTCAGTTAAAGTAACCTTTCAGTTAAAGAGTTTCAGTTGCCTCATCTATTAAATAGAGATGATTATACCCTTTTCCCTGCCTGCTTTTCAAGACTGTAATAGTGAAGCCAGGCATGATGACTCAATCCTGTAATCATAGCACTTTGAGAGGCTCAGGTGGGAGGATCACTTGAGCCCAGGAGTTGGAGACCAGCCTGGGAAACATAGTGATACTCCATCTCTGCAAAAAAAAATTTTTAAAAATCAGCTGAGTGTGGTGATGTGCACCTGCAGTTCCAGCTCCCTGGAGGCTGAGGTGGGAGGGTTGCTGGAGCCCAGGAGGTCGAGGCTGCAGTGAGCTGTGATCACACCACTGTACCCCCACCTGGTGACAGAGTAAGATCCTGTCTCAAAAAAAAAAAAAAAAATGTAGTGAAATAATATATGTGAAAGCACTGGAATTATTTTTTCTGGGATCATTAATTTTGCCATAGAACAACCCTGGGAGCATACTTAGTGAAATTATCAACATAGAGACATTGTAGAGTTCACCATGCGTTGTTTCTCAGTCCCCAGAAGAAACTAAACAAGGTTTGCAGTATCAATTTTCAAATGCATTTATAGATAATTCAAAATTCACATTAAAACTATCCTTAATGCTCATTTAAATACTGGACTTTTAATAATAGTTGCTCTAGCCTTTACTAAAAGCATTATAAGTCCTTAATTATACATTATTATTTTTATTTATTTACTTATTTATTTATTTATTTATTTTTTTGAGACAGAGTCTCGCTCTGTTGCCCAGGCTGGAGTGCAGTGGCGCGATCTCGGCTCACTGCAAGCTCCGCCTCCTGGGTTCACACCATTCTCCTGCCTCAGGCTCCCGAGTAGCTGGGACTACAGGCACCCGCCATCACAGCCCAGCTAATTTTTTGTATTTTTAGTAGAGATGGGGTTTCACTGTGTTAGTCAGGATGGTCTCGATCTCCTGACCTCGTGATCCACCCGCCTCGGCCTCCCAGAGTGCTGGGATTACAGGCGTGAGCCACCGTGCCCGGCCAATTATACATTATTTATTAGTATTGGGAATTGGCTGAAAGAAATACCATCCCAGGTCAATTACTTAAACAACTAGAGCATATGTCAGACAGTGGTGTCTTTTGGGAAAACAAGGTTTATGTCTAAGGTTCAGTTAGTTGTAGTAAAGTGGAAATACCTGGAGGTAGTGTTAGGGGAGCCTTTTGAACAGCAATTAATTGGGGCTGAATGCAGTAGCTTACGCCTGTAGTCCCAGCACTTTGGGAGGCCACAGTGAGAGGACTGCTTGAGGCCAGCCTGGGCAACATAGAGATACCCCATCTGTACAAAAAATTAAAATTAGCCAAGTATGGTGGCGCATACCTATAGTCCTGGCTACCTGGGAGGCTGACATGGGAAGAGCCTTTGAACCCAGGAGTTAAAAAATACAGTAAGCTATGGTCATAACACTGCTTCCCAGCCTGAGTGACAGAGTGAGACTTTGTCTCTTAAAAAAAGAAAACAATTTATTAAAGCAATGGTTTTCAAACTTTAATATACATCAGGTTTACCTAGAAACTGCTGGGTCCCACTTCCAGCTTCTGATTTGGTACATCTGGGGTAGGGCCTGAGACTTTGCATTTCTATGAAATTCCCAGATGCTGTTGCTGCTGTCCAGAGACCATATTTGAGACCCATGATATTAAACCAATCCAATGTACTGGTAACAGTCTAAAAGATGAATAGTTTAAAGTGTGGGTGAGATTGTGGGGAAACAGAAATACTCGAGTACTGCTGATGGGAGTGTAATTTGTTATAAACACTTTAGGAAATATCCTGATAATACCAAATAAAGTTGAAGTCCACCATGGATGGATCTAAGAAAATTTAGAGTATAAAAAGCAAATCGTAGACTGATACATACAATATGATGTCATTTATATACGTTCTTTAAAAGCATACATAAGGCCGGGCGCGGTGGCTCAAGCCTGTAATCCCAGCACTTTTTTTTTTTTTTTTTTTTTATATATACTATACTTTTTTAATAAAAGTAAATGTAACACATAACTAAATTCAGGATTGATCCCAAACTTCTAGAGCCAGGTCCTCTAGGGTCAGGGAGGAAACAGCCATCACATCACCATGCAGGTTACATTCATCCTCCACTGGAATGACTAGAGCTCCCAGGCAGTGGCCTGACTGCAGAAGAGCAGAGGACTGGCTCCTGGGGACAGACAGGCTCTGTTGCTTCTCCTCATTGGTCATGGCTTAGCATGGTTCCTCCCCACAAGTCCTTAGTAAACAACTCGCAAAAACCCAAGTTACTAC
Organism: Piliocolobus tephrosceles; assembly: GCF_002776525.5. Classification (NCBI taxonomy): domain Eukaryota; kingdom Metazoa; phylum Chordata; class Mammalia; order Primates; family Cercopithecidae; genus Piliocolobus; species Piliocolobus tephrosceles. Next base: position 182,162,985 of record NC_045434.1, on the reverse strand, counting down.
CTTTAAACTCTGTTGGATAAGGGGAGCTTTTTCCACAGCTTGGACTGAGAACCTATGCTCTAGAAGTGCTATTCTGACTAGATTGTACAAAGGGAGTGGGTGCAGAAGACAAAATGGCTAAAATGAAAATGGGAGCGACCGGTCCCCATCTGCAGCTACAACTTAAGATGTCTACAGATGTGGTCAGTGTGACATGTGCAGGTGGGAGGGGCAGAGGGACAAGACGGGCAGGGAGGGTGCTCCTGGGGACAGTATCCTCCCGGCTGGCCTTCACTTCTTGGCCTTGCCCTGGGCGGCCACAGCTTCCATGGCTTTGCGCACCGTCTCTTCATCCCCCAGGAACTGCATGGGCTTGATAGGCTTCAAGTTCTTATCCAATTCATAGACAATGGGAATACCAGTAGGCAGGTTCAGCTCCATGATAGCCTCTTCAGAGAGACCCTCCAGATGCTTGACAATGCCCCAGAGGCTGTTGCCATGGGCTGCAATCAGTACATGTTTCCCCTCCTTGATCTGGGGAACTATTTCTTCATTCCAGAAGGGCAGCGCTCTGGCAATAGTGTCCTTCAGACTCTCACAGGAGGGTAGCTGATCTTCTGTGAGGTCTGCATACCTGCGATCCTTACTGATGTTGCTGTAGAAAGGGTGGTCGGGCTCCATCGGAGGTGGTGGGACATCATAGGAGCGCCTCCAGATCTTCACCTGGGCCTCACCATGCTTTGCAGCAGTTTCTGCTTTATTGAGACCGGTTAGACCCCCATAGTGCCGCTCATTGAGGCGCCAAGTCCTCACCACTGGCAGCCACATCTGATCAATGGCATCTAGCACTGTCCAGAGGGTCCGGATCGCTCTCTTCTGTACTGAGGTGAAGCAGATGTCAAACTCATAGCCAGCATCTCGCAACGCCTGCCCGCCGCGCTTCGCCTCCTCGTGGCCCGCTGGGCTCAGGTCTGCGTCGTACCAGCCGCTGAAGCGGTTCTCCAGGTTCCATGCGCTCTCGCCGTGCCGGATCAGCACCAGTTTGTGGGCGGCCATGGCGGCGGGCTGAGGATGCGGCACCGACTGCGGTTCGCAGATTCCCAATCCCAGCACTTTGGGAGGCCGAGACGGGCGGATCACGAGGTCAGGAGATCGAGACCATCCTGGCTAACATGGTGAAACCCCGTCTCTACTAAAAAATACAAAAAACTAGCTGGGTGAGGTGGCAGGCACCTGTAGTCCCAGCTACTCGGGAGGCTGAGGCAGGAGAATGGCATAAACCCGGGAGGCAGAGCTTGCAGTGAGCTGAGATCTGGCCACTGCACTCCAGCCCGGGCAATCGAGCGAGACTCCGTCTCAAAAAAAAAAAAAAAAAAAAAAGCATACATAAATCACTATTATTATTTGTAGATACCTATATGAAAATGGGAATTAGATTGGAAGGATACCCATGAAATACCATAGTACCAAAAACCCCGAAACCATGAGGAACTATGTCTGAACCAATGGGAATATTGTGCTTCCAGTCAAGGAATGTGATTGATCATTGTACTGCTAAGGTCCTGTCCTGTAGAGAGAATACATAAATTGATTCCTCTTGACAAATGAGTTGCACAAAGTTGTATGTGTTTTGGGCAGTAGAATTTCTTAAACATGCATTCTTTTCAAATTTTGAGCTGCTTCCTAGCTCCTCATGTCCTGGTTATTTAGTGAATGTCTGTGTTCACTTTATCTGCCCAAGACCAAGACAAAGGGTGGTGCTGAGGAAGAGACTTCTCCTGTGAAAGCCTGGCCCCTACCTCGCCTCTTCCTGACCCAGCAAAGACACAGATAATCCCATTCTGTTCCCCAGTTTAGTAAGTGGACATGACTCTCTACTTCTGTGCTTTGTCCTGATGGAAGAGGACTGTTTTCTTTCACAGAAAAGGCAATTATGGAGCCATATTAACATGGTTCAGATTCCATTTCTATCACTCACTAGCTTTTGGATTTCGAACTTCGTTGTTGTTGTTGTTGTTGCTGTTGTTTGTTTTTGAGACAGGGTCTCATTCTGTCACCCAGGCTGGAGTGCAGCACGATCATGGCTCACTGCAGCCTCGACCTCCCAGGCTCAAGCAGTCCTCCTACCTCAGCTCCCCCAAGTAGCTAGGACCACAGAATCATGCCACCATAATCGGTTCATTTTTGTATTTTTTGTAGAGACAGGTTTCACCATGTTATTCGGGCTGGGTCTCAAATTCCTGAGCACAAGCAATCTGCCTGCCTTGGCCTCCCGAAATGCTGGGATTACAGGCATATGCTACCACACCCGGCTGTTTAACCTTTCTAAGTTTAGTTTGTGATTTTGTTGTGATCTTTTGACAAAAGTGTTTTTTTGTTTTGTTTTGTTTTAGAACAGCTTTATTGAGGTAATTAATGTACCATACAATTCACATACCATACAATTCATCCGTATAGAGTGTACAGACAAAAATGTTATTTTAACTGCCTAAATTTAGTATCTCAGTGGTTTGTACTCATCTAAATGCATAATTTATGCTAAATGTTAAATAGGTCTTTTTTTTTTTTTTTTGAGACGGAGTCTCACTTTGTCGCCCAGGCTGGAGTGCCGTGGCACCATCTCGGCTTACTGCAAGCTCCACCTCCTGGGTTCACGCCATTTTCCTGCCTCAGCCTCCAAGTAGCTGGGACTACAGGCACGCACCACCACGCCCGGCTAAGTTTTTCTATTTTTAGTAGAAACGGGGTTTCACCGTGTTAGCCAGGATGGTCTCGATCTCCTGATCTCGTGATCCACCCACCTCGGCCTCCCAAAGTGCTGGGATTACAGGCGTGAGCCACCGCACCGGCAGGTCTATTTTTTAAAAAATTAATTTTATTTTGTTATTTTATTTTATTTTATTTGAGACAGGGTCTCACTTTATTGCCTTGCTGGAGTACAGTGTCACGATCACAGCTCACTGCAGCCTTGACTTCCTAGGCTCAGGCAATCCTCTCACCTTAGCCCCACAAGTAGCTGGGTCTACAGGTACTATCAGGCCCAGCTAATTTTTAAATTTTTTGTAGAGATGGGGTCTCAACTCATCTTGGTGCCCAGGCTGGTCTTGAATTGCTGGCCTCAAGCCATCTTCCTGCCTCAGTCTCCCAAAGTGCTGGGATTACAGGCATGAGCCACAGTACTGACCTCTTTTTTTTTTTCAATAGATGATTATTTTGTCCTTTCTTTCTTTATACCATGCTTTCTCATATGATAGTTTCTAGTACTGTTCAACTGCGAACAAAGTATGCTTTGTTTTATAGCTTATTCTTCTCTTTGGAGGAATACCTTATCTCTGGAGACTTTCTGGACGGTTCTGTGATTATGCTGGCTTTGGACCAGAATATGAGGTATGTGATTATTAGCATATATTTGTCATGGTATTTCTTTTGGCTTGGCAGGCTTTCTACTAAAGTTAATTTTTTGGCTTCTGCCAATGTTAGATTTGCCTCTCTGTCTGCATAGTCCTTGGTTACCCATGCTGTATTGGCATAACATTAGTTATGATAACAAATCCCAGAACATCACAGGCTTATTTGCAATGGTTTATTTCTCAATCACATAATAGTCCAGTGTGAGTATTTTTAGTTATCAGGTGACTTTCTTCCATGTGGTAAGCCAAGAATCCAGGCTCTTTATCTTAGGGATTTGTCTATATGATTTAAGGTACCTTTCATATAGTGCCTGTGTAGTAAAAAAGGAATTGTTTTGTTTCTTGTTTACGTCTCTCAAAAGTAAACTTTTTTGAAGGCAGGGATGATGTTTCAGAGCTTATATTATCCATAGAATCAAGCATATTGCTTGGGATGTAGTAAGTGCTCAGCAAATACTTGTTGATTTGTTTGCTAGTAGTTCATAAAAACTGGATTTTTGTTTTTTCTTTTGCTTAGATCACTCAGTCCCTGGTGTTTCTGCTGTTGGCTACACTTTTCAGTGCATTGACTGGTTTGCCATGGAGTCTTTATAATACTTTTGTGATAGAAGAAAAACATGGTTTCAATCAACAGGTATAATAAAGAATAACAAATGTTCTCTTTTAAATGTGAAAAACTTCTGTGCTTTTATCCTGTACTGTTTATAATTTAAATATAATTTACTATTTCAGAGTATGAATTGAGAAAAAACGGAACTGCAGATATGGTAAAGATCATAGCTGAAAGTCTTGGGAGCCACGGTGGCTCAGGCCAGTTGCCCTGGCACTCGGGGAGGCAAGGTTGGCCTACACATTCAAGGCTAACCTGGTCAACGTTGATTAAAAAAAATAAAAAGAAAAAAAACTTAGGCCGGGTGCAGTGGCTCATGCCTGTAATCCTAGCACTTTGGGAGGCCGAGGCGGGCGGATCACAAGGTCAGGAGATTGAGGCCATCCTGGCTAACACCGTGAAACCCCGTCTCTACTGAAAATACAAAAAATTAGCTGGGCATGGTGGCGGGCGCCTTTAGTCTCAGCTACTCAGGAGGCTGAGGCAGGAGAATGGCGTGAACCCAGGAGGCAGAGCTTACAGTGAGCCGAGATCTCGCCACTGTACTCCAGCCTGGGTGACAGAGCAAGACTCCATCTCAAAAAAAAAAAAAAAAAAAGAAAGCCTCTACTGGGTATAGTGGCTCACACCTGTAATCCCAACACTTTGGGGAGGCTAAGGCGAGAGGATCACTTGAGCTCTAGTGAGACTTCATCTCTACAAAAAAATTCTAAAAGTTAGCCAGTTGTGGTGGCGTGCACCTGTAGTCCCAGCTACTTGGGAGGCTAAAGCAGGATTGCTTGAGCCTAGGAGGTTGAGGCTACGGTGAGCCATCATTGTGCCACTGTACTCCAACCTGGGCAACAGAGCTAGACCCTGTCTCTTAAAAAAAAAAAAGAAAGAGGCCGGGCGCGGTGGCTCAAGCCTGTAATCCCAGCACTTTGGGAGGCCGAGACGGGCGGATCACGAGGTCAGGAGATCAAGACCATCCTGGCTAACACAATGAAACCCCGTCTCTACTAAAAATACAAAAAATTAGCTGGGCGAGGTGGCGGGCGCCTGTAGTCCCAGCTACTTGGGAGGCTGAGGCAGGAGAATGGCGTAAACCCGGGAGGCGGAGCTTGCAGTGAGCTGAGATCTGGCCACTGCACTCCAGCCTGGGCGACAGAGCGAGACTCCGTCTCAAAAAAAAAAAAAAAAAAGAAAGAAATTTATGTTATAAACTCTTTTAGCACTAATGTCTATTGTTTTTCAGCTACTGATAATCATTTGTTTGTTTATGACAGGGTCTCGTTCTGTCGCCTAGGCTGGAATGCAGTGGCAGGATCGTGGCTCACTGTAGCCACGACCTTCCAGACTCAAGCAATCCTCCAGCCTCAGCCTCCCTGGTATCTGGGACTATAGATGAATTATACTACACTGGGTTAATTTTTTTTTTTTTTTTTTAATTTTTAGTGACAGGGTCTCACTATGTTGCCCAGGCTGGTCTGCAACTACTGGACTCAAGCAATCCTCCCATCTAGGCCTCCCAAAGTGGTGGAATTACAGTCGTGAGCCACTGCACTCGTCCTCAGTTAATAATGGTTAAATGAATTTTCACCTGTAAGATGCAGGACATTTACTCGTTGTCTTAAGCTGCCTAATGTCATATAATATAGCTTCACTGCATGTTAATTTAAAAAATTGCTTTAATAATGTATCCTTTGTAGTTTTTTATCAGTTATTCAAAAAGCGAAACCAGTTTCTCAGTTTCTTGTGGTAATGTTTTCTTTTTGCAGACTTTGGGGTTCTTCATGAAAGATGCAATCAAGAAATTTGTTGTGACTCAGTGTATTTTGTTGCCTGTGTCTTCACTTCTACTTTACATTATTAAAATTGGGGGTGACTATTTTTTTATTTATGCCTGGCTGTTTACATTAGTTGTGTCTCTGGTGAGTAAAATCTTTATTTCATTTTCTTCACAAAAGTTCCTTGGTGAGATTACTGTAATCTTTATTGGCATGTAAACAGTTCTTAAGAAGCAGCTGAAATATAAATAGGTGCTTATATACATTTCCCCTTTGGTTTCTGCTTTTGATTATAGAAACAGGAGTGTTGACTGACCATAAATTTCCTTCTCCTTATGCTAACTCTTACAGGTCATAGAAACTAGTTGTTAGTCACTTTTAATGATTCAGTTGTCAGACAGTTTTGGGTTGTGCATTTGTGAGTTGCCACCAGAATGACTAAGTATGATAATTTAATGACTCCTGACTGACCTCCACTGCCTAAAATCATGGTTATTTTGAAGAGAAATGAGATTTAAGAGGGACAAGAGAAAGAAAGCATATATTTAACTGGCTTTCTTCTGCTTCCCTTCACCTGCCTTTCCCTTCCCTGTTAGACACTCTCTGCCTTCTTTGCCCCATCTACTTCCCCTTCCCCTTCTATCTTTAATGCATTCTTCTTCCTTTCCTTCTCCTTTGTCTTCCCTTGTCTCCCCAACTGCCACCTATTCCTGCTTCTCTTCTTCTCCTTTCCTTTTCCCTCTCACTCTTTTCCCCGATTTTCCCTCCCTCACATCTCCTATTCCTCTTCTCTTTCCATACTCTCAAGTGCTTCACAACACAAACACTACAACACAGTCAGAATGGTCTGTTCAGGGCCAGGCACGGTGTCTTATGCCTGTAATCCCAGCACTTTGGGAAGCGAAGGTGCGAGGATTACTTAAGCCCACGAGTTTAAGACCAGCCTAGGTAACACAGTGAGACTGTGCCTCTACAAATAATAGCTTTTTAAAAAGCCAAATGAAAAAGACCAAAGTGGTCTGTTCAGTACACCCAGAAATTATCATCTATCAGCTCTTCAACTCCACTGATGGTCAGGTTTATTTTATTTTATTTTTTTAGAGACAGGGCCTCCCTATGTTTCCCAGGGTGGAGTACAGTGGCTATTTCACAGGCATGATCATAGTGCACTACAGCCTTGAACTCCTGGGCTCAAGCAATCCTCCTGCCTCAGCCTCCTGAGTAGCTGGGACTACAGGTGTGTTACACCACGCCCCAGCTGAGGTTTATTTTAGTCTGAATTACGTAATGCTCATTGTTTCATTTTCCACTGATGGAATCAAGATCAGAAAATGGGCGGTAGTTGGATTTATAGGTATCTATTGTATGGCAAATTAAAGTAAGAGGAAAAAGAGCAGAGAAAATGCTCTAAAAATGCTTAAGGAAGTGCTTTTTCAACCACATTGTACAATTATGAGCTACAGGTAATTAATTTTAGCTGATAAGCTAACCAAGTAACAGCATACAATCAAGTTCTACGAATTCTTTTTTAGGAAAGACTTCAGGTCTATTGTGATTACGCTAAAAGGCAGAACTGCGTGTTATGATTGGCTCATGAAGCATCAGAAATCCCCAAGATAGTTTTGAAAGGACTATACTTATTACCACCTAGAGATTTTAATCACTGTTAGTAGCATTATCCTCTAAAATAAAATTCATGGGTTTACTCTGTTATCAGACTACTCATTTCAATTTAATTCATCAGACAGATATTATGCTCTTACTATCTTACTATCTGGTACTATTTGGGCCTGGAAATACCAGAGCAAGTAAGTTCCTTGTTCTCAAGTTTGAGGTCAACATAATTGTTTTAATATAATTTAATCTGTATAATAAAGAATGGTTTTTCTTTAAGAACATGTTTATATGTTGTTCTGACATTTGCTTTTCAGGTTCTTGTCACAATCTATGCTGATTATATTGCCCCTTTATTTGACAAATTCACACCTCTGCCTGAGGGAAAGCTTAAAGAAGAAATTGAAGTGATGGCGAAGAGTATTGACTTTCCTTTGACGAAGGTGTATGTTGTGGAAGGTAAGGCTACCTGGGGATAAGAAGGTTTTATTCAAGTGGTTTGTTTTATTTGATACTTTATTCTTAAAATTTTAATAAAAGAATAAATCAGTTTTTGTTTTTTTCTTTTTAAACTTTGTTATTTAAAGGCTAGGAGTTTACCTTTTGGCTTTTTAAGATTTACAGAAATCGATAACATAGGCCAGGGGTAGAAACTGGTGGCTTGATGCCAAATCCTGCTCTTGTCTGCAGCTGTTTGTTTGATTTTACAGTATTGTTTTGAGTTTTTGGCCAAGGTTTTTCACTCTCTGTTATATTATGTTATATGTTAGACTGATTTATTCACTTCTGTTATCTGCCTGGTTCTTTCAGGTAATTAAGTTGGACTCTTGACTAGTCAGATTCTGTTTAGTATTAGTTTGGAGGCTCTTAAACAAAGCCAGTGTTACTGACTTTGTCTCCTCCAACAAAATATCCAGTGTTCTGGAGGACTCACCTGAAGATTGATTACCAAAGACTGCAGTACCGTCGAGTACTGCAGATTCGTTATTCTCTGCTTTTTTGATGATTGCTTTTGAGATTTAAGTGGTCTCTTGACTGCTACTCAAATCTTGACTTTCCATTAACACCCCGTCTATTACTTTCTCTGACTACCAAAGTCTCAAAGAAGCCTACGGAGATGTAGAGAGAAACTGTTGTAAGGTTCTATGACTTTCAGAATTTATAAGGTCCATATAATGAATGTAGTAGTTCTGCCCCTGCCACTTGCCAGTTATGGGATCTTGGACAAGTAACTTCACCCTTCTGGGTTTCAGTTGTGTTTCCTCTAAGCTATGGTTTCACAAATGTTTTTTTGCAAAGGGCTAGATAGTAAATATTTTAGGCTTTGTGGGCCACTTGTTCTCTGTTGCAACTATTCAATGCTACTATTATAGCGCAAAAGCAGTCGTAGATAATACTAAACAAATGAGCATGGCTGTGTTCCAGTAAAACTTTATGAAAATAAATGGCAGACTGGATTTGGCCTGTGAGTTGCAGTTTGCTGATCCCTGCTCTAAAATAAAATATTACCAGTGAGAAGCAGCTGTGTTAGATGAAGAACTAGAAACTGAGAAGCAGTCACAGGGTTAGAGGAAAATAGAGATGGTCACAACTGAAAAGAATGAATCAACAGCAACTGGAAAAACTTAGAAATTTCAGACATTTAGTGGCTCCTGAGGATATATAGCCCAACTAAAGCCACAATTGGAGTAGCTTTAAAGTCTGTGGAGAAATGGTAGAAGAGTAAGCCAGTTCATACTTACTTCTTTAGCCTCTGAAATAACTACTGTTTTTTGTTTTGTTTTGTTTTGTTTTTTAGGTAATATTAAACTAAAAATTTAATCACTAATCAGTACAACAGAATAGTCTCTAAGCGGCTTTTACTAAAGGAGCAACCTAAGCTGCTGATCCCTTAAGTTATAATCAGATAATGTGAAATAATAGCTAATGCTATTGACAGTGGAGGTAGTCAATAAAATATGTAAAATATATCGGTGCTATTTTCTTTTTATCTTTTTTCCCCCCTACAACATCCAGAGTGTGAGAGCTATTTTCATTTTGGATAAAATAGTCAGGGAAGGCTTTATGGAGGGTTATGACCTGAGCTGGGTGTTAATGGGAAGTCAAGATTTGAGTAGGTTGGGGGCAGCATTTCAGACGTCAGGCTTCAGGGTCAAAAGGCTTGGGTTCAAATCATAGTTCTATCACAGATTACCAGTGCTGGGTTTAGTGGCTCCAGCCTGTAATCCTATCTACTGGGGAGGCTGAGGTGGGAGGTCAGGAGTTTGAGACAAACTACTTGTGTGACTGTGGACAACTTAGCTTTGCTAAACAGCAATTTACTCGTGTATAATATATGTTTTTATAGTTAACAATAGTAACAATTCTCAAAAATATTTCGAATGAATGAATGTTGTTGCCAACAATAACAACACATATTACATATTTGTAAATTGGTAGGGAGATTGTAGTGAAAAGCCAGGAATCTTGCTCTCAAAATATTATCAGATAGCAAGTGCTGTGCAGAGAATTAAACTAGTTTGGTCTGATAAGTTGATACTGTAGATTGGGTCATCAGATTAAGCTGAGACCTAAACAGAGAAGCTACCCACTTGACGTCAATGGGAAGATGTTCAGGGACCATAAAGAAGTCCAGTGTGGCTGCACCGTAGCAGGAGAGTGTTAGGAGATGAAATCTGAGACATAGGCAAGAATCAGATCACATAGGCCTTTGCAAGTCAGGGTAAGGAGTTTGGATTTTAAGTTCAGTGGGAAGAGCCATTGGAGGCTTAGACAGGAAAGTGACATGGTCTGCTTTGTATTTTTAAAATATCCTGGGCTACTGTATGGAGAATATATGTAGAGAGAGGCAAGAGTCTAGGTAGGACATAATCGTAGCTTAGACTAGGATAATAGTAACTAATGGAGAGAAGTGGATACATTTGGGACAAGTTTTAGGGATAGAGTTGATTGAATTTTCTAATTGATTGCATTGGGAGAATAAAGGAAAGAATGACATCAAAGATAATGGCCTAGGACTTTTGACCTGAGCAGTTGGATATATGGTAGTTTACTGAGATGGAAAAAACTGGGAGACTAGTATGTTTCTGGGGAATTAAGACTTCTAATGGTTGTATTACATATTGAGAAACCTATTAAACATTGTATTAGAGTTCTGTAAGCAATAGAAACCAACTGTGGCTGATTTAAGCAGAGCAACTGCTTATTGAAGCAATATTTGGGCCAGACGCGGTGGCTTATGCTTGTAATCCCAGCACTTGGGGAGGCTGAGGTGGGCGGATCACTTGAGGTCAGAAGTTCGAGACAAGCCTGGCCAACATGGCGAAACCCTGTCTCTACTAAAAAAAAAGTTAGCTGGGCGTGGTGGCGGGCGCATGTAGTCCCAGCTACTTGGGAGGCTGAGGCAGGAGAATTACTTGAACCTGGGAGGCGGAGGTTGCAGCCTGGATCTTGAGTCAAGATCATGCCACTGCACTCCAGCCTGGGTGACAGAGCAAGACTCTGTCTCAAAAAAAAAGAACAGGCGCACCCGGGAGGCGGGGTCTGCGGGGCAAGATGGAGTTAGTGCAGGTCCTGAGACGCGGGCTGCAGCAGTTCACCGGCCACGGCGGTCTCCGAGGCTATCTACGGGTTTTTTTCAGGACAAATGATGGGAAGGTTGGTACATTAGTGGGGGAAGACAAATATGGAAACAAATACTACGAAGACAACAAGCAATTTTTTGGCCGTCACCGATGGGTTGTATATACTACTGAAATGAATGGCAAAAACACATTCTGGGATGTGGATGGAAGCATGGTGCCTCCTGAATGGCATCGTTGGCTTCACAGTATGACTGATGATCCTCCAACAACAAAACCACTTACTGCTCGTAAATTCATTTGGACAAACCATAAATTCAACGTGAGTGGCACGCCAGAACAATATGTACCTTATTCCACCACTAGAAAGAAGATTCAGGAGTGGATCCCACCTTCAACACCTTACAAGTAAAGACAATGAAGAACAGTTGAAACATGCAAAATATGGAGCTTTTCATGTAATTACTCTTTTACTATTTACCATTCACTAGATTAAAATTGTGTGACTATAAAAAAAAAAAAAAAAAAAAAAGAACAGTATTTGGCCAGGTGTGGTGGCTCACACCTGTAATTCCAGTACTTTGAGAAGCTGAGGCAGGTGGATTACCTGAGGTCAAGAGTTCGAGACCAGCCTGGCCAACATGGTGAAACCCCATCTCTACTAAAAATACAAAAATTAGCTGGGCATGGTGGTGCACACCTGTAGTTCCAGCTACTGGGGAGGCTGTGGCAGGAGGATCGCTTGAATCTGGGAGATGCAGTTTGCAGTGAGCCGAGATCGTGCCACTGCACTCCAGCCTGGGCAAAAGAGTGAGACCCTGTCTCAAAAAAAAAAAAACCAAAAAAGAAAACCGGAAACAATATTTGATATCTTACAAAGTCTGCAGGAAAATTAAGTTTATGAAGTTCAGAAAATGGGCTGTTATATAGGAAGGCTAGGAACGTATGATCATATTGCAGAGGTGAGGACACTGCTGTGGCTACTTCAGAACACCGGATTCAGCCACTAGCACCTGCAGAATTAATTCCTCACTGCTTTGCTTTTTTGTGTAATTAGCTAACTATTCAGAGTCCCTAAGAGGTGCATCTGGTTGACTAAGCCAGGGCATGGGGCTAGCTGCTCGGAGTGCTGGAGAAACAAATATCTGGTCTTTCAGATTTCTCAAATGAGAAGCAGCCTCTCACGTGGTATGACACTCCCTAAACTCTGAAAGGAGATTCTAATTTTGAACAGGAAAAAAGACTACACGCAAGAATACAAACAACAAATACGTCTATAGGCATCACTGTGGAGATGTCAAATAGGTAGCTGTATGTATCAGTCTGGAGTTTTAGGGAGAGGTCAGCACTAAAAATACAGATTTGGAAGTGTCTGGCACATAGATGGTGTTTAATGCCGTCAATGAGGGCACTTACGAGAAGGGGACCAGGGTCAGAGTCAGCAGAGAAACAGCCAGGAAGGAGGATAAGGAGGAGAGGCCCTTGAGGTAGGAAGAAAACCAGGAGAAACTGGTGTCTCAAAAGCCAGGAGAAGATTGTGTTTTAAGGAGAAAGTGGTCAACTATGTTAAATGCTGCTAAGAGGTTGATTAAGAGGAAGCATTTTAAAGAAAAAATGGCAATGCCTTACATTTTTGTAGAATGTTTTGATTTTTGGAGTTCTCAAATACATTACTTCATACCTCAAGCAATATCATTAATCTATTCAGTAAATAAGCATCATTGAATATATAGTCATGCATCGCCTAATGATGGCAGTATGTTCTGAGAAATGCATCATTAGGCTTTTCATTGTCATGCAAACACCGTAGAGTATACTCATGCAAACCTAGATGGTATTACCTACTGCACACCTAGGTTGTATGCTATAGCCTCTTGCTTCTAGACTACAAACCTATCTAGCATGTTACTGTACTGAATACTGTAGGCAATTTTAGCATGATGATTAGCATTTGTGTATCTAAACATAGAAAAGATAGTGTGCTCTGCTACAACATTACGGTGGCTGTGAGGTCACTAGGTGAT
>NC_045434.1:182069422-182149901 GCF_002776525.5 Piliocolobus tephrosceles | reverse complement strand
CCCAGGCTGGAGTGCAGTGGCGCGATCTCGGCTCACTGCAAGCTCTGCCTCCCGGGTTCAGGCCATTCTCCTGCCTCAGCCTCCCAAGAAGCTGGGACTACAGGCGCCCACCACCATGCCTGGCTAATTTTTTGTATTTTTAGTAGAGACGGGGTTTCACTGTGTCAGCCAGGATGGTCTCGATCTCCTGACCTCGTGATCCACCCGCGTCGGCCTCCCAAAGTGCTGGGATTACAGGCGTGAGCCACCGCGCCTGGCCAGTACAGGGATTCTTAAACTTTAGTAAGTATAAAAGTCCCTCGAGAGTTTGTTAAAAGACAGATTCCTAGAAGGGGTGGCCTGCCCCTCCACACCTGTGGGCGTTTCTCGTTAGGTGGAATGAGAGACTTGAGAAAAGAAATGAGACACAGAGACAAATTATAGAGAAAGAAAAAGTGGGCCCAGGGGACTGCCGCTCAGCATACAGAGGACCCACGCTGGCACTGGTCTCTGAGTTCCCTCAGTATTTATTGATCATTATCTTTACCATCTTAGAAAAAGGGAAGTGGCAGGATAATAGGATCAACGTAAGGAGAAGGTCAGCAGTAAGACTTGTGAATGAAGATCTCTGTGACATGAATAAGTTTAAGGAAAAGTGCTGTGCCTTGATATGCATATGTAAACATCTCCATAAACCTTTTTAGTGCATAAAGAGCAGCATTGCCTTCAGCCCTAAGGCGGTTTTCTCCTTTCTCAGCAAACAGAACATACAATCGGGTTTTACACCGAGATGTTCCATTGCCCAGGAACGGGCAGGAGACAGATGCTTTTCTCTATCTCAACTGCCAAGAGGCCTTCTTTCCTCTTATACTAATCCTCCTCAGCACAGACCCTTCACGGTGTCAGGCTGGGGGACGATCAGGTCTTTCCCTTCCCACGAGGCCATATTTCAGACTATCACATGGGGAGAAACCTTGGACAATACCTAGCTTTCCTATGCAGGGGTCCCTGCGACCTTTGGCAGTGTACATGTCCCTGGGTACTTGAGATTAAGAGAATGCTGATGACTCTTCACAAGCATACTGCCTTCAGGCGCTTGTTTAACAAAGCACACCCTGCACGGCTCAAAATCCGTTAAACCTTGAGTTACCACAGCACATGTCTCTTGCAAGGACAAGGTTGGGGGTAGGGTCACAGATTAACAGCATCTCAAATACAGAACAAAGTGGAGTCTCTTATGTCTACTTCTTTCTATATAGACACAGTAGCAGTCTGATCCCTCTTTCTTTTTCCCACAATTCCTGGGCTTCATCCCAGAGATTCTGACTTAGTAGGTGTTTCCAGTATCTACTTCTAACAAGTACCCCTAGGTGATTTTGGTGTATTCCTTGGACCACACTTTGAGATACTTGGACCGGTGGGAGATAGCAAGACATTAATTTACTTTTGGTTGTGTGCATACAATCTTCTTACTTTCATAAATAACTTCAGATAGCATTTAAGAAATTTTTTTTTTTTTTTTGAGACGGAGTCTCGCTCTCCCATCCAGGCTGGAGTACAGTGGCTGGATCTCAGCTCACTGCAAGCTCCGCCCCCCAGGTTTACGCTATTCTCCTGCCTCAGCCTCCCTAGTAGCTGGGACTACAGGCGTCCGCCACCTCGCGTGGCTAGTTTTTTGTATTTTTAGTAGAGACAGGGTTTCACCGTGTTAGCCAGGATGATCTCGATCTCCTGACCTCGTGATCCGCCTGTCTTGGCCTCCCAAAGTGCTGGGATTATAGGCGTGAGCCACCGCGCTTGGCCTAAGAAATATTTTTAAATTAATTTAAAAATTTAGGATTAGGGCCAAGCATGGTAGCTCACGCCTGTAATCCTAGCACTTTGGGAGACCGAGGTGGGCAGATCACCTGAGGTCAGGAGTTCGAGACCAGCCTGGCCAACGTGATGAAACCCCGTCTCTACTAAAAATACAAAAATTAGCTGGGTGTGGTGGCGTGTGCATGGAATCCCAGCTACCCAGGAGGCTGAGGCAAGAGAATCGCCGGAACCTGGGAGGCAAAGGCTGCAGTGAGTAGAGATCACGCCACTACCAGCCTGGGTGACAGAGTGAGACTACGTCTCAGGGGGAAAAAAAAAATTTAGGATCAGAAAAGACAGAGATGAGATAGAAGAATGGGACTTCAAAGGGTAACACAGACAAAATAAACAAACATGTTTGGCTCTTCCTGGCAACCAAACCAAAAAGAAATGTAATAATGCAATAAATAAATAATAGCTTCTATTTGTCAAAGTTTTACTACTAAACATACTGCCAAGTACTTTTCATTAGATATATGAGTAGATAGAAAATTCATGTTTTTTGTAAGAGACTTCAGATTCTCAAGAGAAATCAACATTTATCATTTCTTTTTTGAAAAAAGTATATAAATAATTGTAGTAGTATAGAGATAAGACAGCATACTAAATTGCTTCACTTAGAATCTCTCATGTAATCCATAATCTAATGTAATGAGGTAGATATTAGCCTCGCTTCATAAATAGGAAACTAAAGCTTAAAGAAATGAAGAAAGTTTTCTAAATTTACACAACTAATACATGGCAGAGCCAAGATTTGAACTCAGAGTCTATGCTCTTAATCACTATACTCAACTCACTGCACATTGTAGAACATTTGGAAGTCAAAGAAGTATATAAAGAAGAAAATAAAAATCAGCCGTAGTTCAGGTACTGTTAAAAATGTAGGTATGGGCCGGCTGTGGTGATTCACACCTATAATCCTAGCACTTTGGGATGCCGAGGCAGGAGAATTGCTTGAGCCCAGGAGTTAGAGACCAGCCTGGGCAACGCAGCAAGACCCTGTCTCTACAAAAAAGTAGCCGGGCATAGTGGTATGTATCTGTAGTCCTAGCTACTCAGGAGGCTGAGGCAGGAGGATTGATTGAGCTCAGGAGGTTAAGGCTGCAGTGAGCCATGATTATGCCATTGCATTGCAGTCTGGGCAACAGAGAGAGACCCTGTCTCAAAAGAAAAAAAGGTATGTCTTCTTCCAGTCTTTATAAAAATTGCTTTAATTACAGAAGTAGGTATGCTTATTTTAAAAGTCTTGGGGAAAAAAAGGAAACAAAAATCCATAATTCTAGAATTTAGTGATAAACATTTCAGTATTTTGGTATGTTTCCTAATAGGCATGGGCTTATGCTTTTCTATTAATATTTATTAGGTTGGTGCAAAAGTAATTGCGGTTTTAGACCATGAATTTTATAACTAGGCTCAAACACATCTTTATTAATCAAAAGAGGAACCATTACAATCAATGCATTTGTGCCAACAAGAAATAAGTTTATTTATTCCTGTAGGGTAAAACTCTGTGCTTCGGGATTTGGCAAACTCTTGGAAAGCATTTTCTGCATCCAGCTAATTGTGGAAACATTTTCTCTTTAAAAAGTTGTCGAGATGCTTGAAGAAGTGGTAGTCAGTTGGCAAGATGTCAGATGAATATGGCAGACCAGGCAAAACTTCATAGCCCAATTTGTTCAACTTTTGAAGCATTGGTTTTGCGATGTGCAGTTGGGTGTTGTCTTGGAGAAGAATTGGGCCCTTTCTGTTGACCAATGCTAGTTGCAGGCATTGCAGTTTTCTGTGCATCTCATCGATTTGCTGTGCATACTTCTCAGATGTAATGGTTTTGCCAGGATTCAGAAAGCTATAGTGGATCAGACTGGCAGCAGACCACCAAACAGTGACCACGACCATTTTTTGGTGCAAGCTTGGATTTGGGAAGTGCTTTGGAACTTCTTCTGGGTCCACCCACTGAGCTGGTCATCGCCTGTTGTTGTATAAAATCCATGTTTCATCTCACATCACCGTCTGATAGAGAAATGGTTTGTTGTATAAAATAAGAGAAGACGACACTTCAAAACAATGATTTTTTAAATTTTTATTTTTGCTCAGCTGATGAGGCACCCACTTATCAGGCTTTTTCACCTTTCCAGTTTGCTTCAAATGCCAAACGACCGTAGAATGGTCGACATTGAGTTCTTCGGCAACTTCTTGTGTAGTTGTAAGGGGATCAGCTTCGATGATTGCTCTCCATTGGTCGTTGTCATCTTCCGATGGCCTACCACTACGCTCCTCATCTTCAAGGCTCTGGTCTCCTTTGCAAACTTCTTGAACCACCACTGCGCTGTACGTTCGTTAGCAGTTCCTGGGCCAAATGCGTTGTTGATGTTGCGAGTTGTCTCTACTGCTTTATGACCCATTTTGAACTCAAATAAGAAAATTGCTTGAATTTGCTTTTTTTTTTTTTTTTTTTTTTTGTAAGAGAGAGTCTCCTTCTGCTGCCCAGGCTGGCATGTAGTGGCGACATCTCTGCTCACTGCAATCTCCGTCTCCTGGGTTCAAGCAATTTTCATACCTCAGCCCCACGTGTAGCTGGGATTACCGGCATGCGCCACCATGCTCGGCTAATTTTTTGTATTTTTGGTAGAGGCAGGGTTTCACCATGTTGGCCAGGCTGGTCACGAACTCCTGACTATATGTGATCCGCCTGCCTCAGCCTCCCAAAGTGCTGGGATTACAGGTATGAGCCACTGTACCCGGCTAAATTTGCTTTTTGTCTAATATCATTTCCCTTATCTAAAATAAATATAAAATAAACAGCAAGTAATAAATCATTAGCAAAAAACAAAATGAGAAATATGCATTAAAATGATGTATAACATAACCATATTTATTTAAGAATGTATTCCAATATCAAACAGCAAATTTCAACAATGCAAAAATCGCAATTACGTTTGCACCAATCTAATACATGTACACTTTTTCTTGACAATAATGGAACCTTATATACATGAAGTTTTGTATCCTTCACAATATATTGGTGAGCTTTTTCTTGTTAAAATTCTTTGGAAGTATAATTTTTTTCTGGCTGCTTAAAATTCCATTTCATAGTTTTACTATAATTGAATCATTCCATAACTGTTGGATGTTTAGGCTTTACTTATTTACTTACTGCTATAAAGCTGTGATGAGCACATTTATTGGCAAAAAAACAGACACTCTCCACTTCTGGTGGTGAATTATATTGATATGGTTTTTCTTCTATTAAACGATTTGAAAATGTTAATGTCCTTTCCAGTAATTCAATTTCTAGGAGTCTCTCCAAAGGACCCCAAACTTTTTAATTATATTCCATGCTTTGAACTGTCTTTTCCTTAGGATCTAAACGCTCTTCCCACAGCAATGCTTATTTTTATGGCTTCTTCAAGAACAAGCGAATAGTTTTGTTTGACACTCTACTAGAAGAGTACTCTGTACTAAACAAAGACATCCAGGAGGATTCTGGCATGGAACCCCGCAATGAGGAAGAAGGGAACAGTGAAGAAATAAAAGCTAAAGTTAAAGTGAGTTCTTTTTTCCTAAGAGACTCTACCTTAGTTTTTATACACAGTTCCTGTGACAACTCAAAATAACATCAATTTCTATGCAGTGAGTGTTGAATTCAGGGAGACTATCAAATAAAAAACCATGGCTCCTTTATAGTTCTGGTATTTAGGAGAGTTTACCACTATTATTACATGCTAACTACCTTGCAAGCTTTTATAGAATGTAGATATTAAAATTGGAAGCTGTTTTAAGAAAATTCATATGATTATAAGCTGTCTTCAAAACAGTAACTTGTGTGTATGTGTGTGTATATAAAATTTCTGATGTGCTTATGATCAAAGAATTCCCACAAGATAAAGAGAAGATAAACATCTAATTTTTAGCTTTATTAAGACAGTAATTATAGGCTTTGGCAATGGAGAGACTTGGATTTGAATCCTGGTTCTGTCATTTAGTAGCTTTGTATCCTTGGATACATTATGTAATTTAATCTGTTTTATTTGTTTAACACACATTTATGAAATGTATACTCTGTGCTGAGATACTTTGCTTGGCACTAGGTACACAAAAATCAAAAGGAATACCTTCTTCTTAAGCTTCCAGTCCAAAGGGGAGATAGTCATGCAATCACAGTACAATATGTTAATTGCTACTGTCAAGCTTTAGACTCTAAATATAGTGGGAGCACAAGAAAAGACATTTCTCAAATCTGACCTGAGAGTCTGAGAAAGCTGCTTCTGAATCCTTTTGCTGGATAAGACTGACTGATATTGATTAGCAGAATCTAAAATATCAAGACTAAATGGGGGAGAGGGGACAATGGTAAGAAAGAATACAAACTGTCAGAAACGGTCATCAGTATTTGGATGTGTGATGGAAAGTGCCATTGCCTTTCGTGTCATACAGAGATGATTTTCGATCCCCGTTCACTCACCATCTGTGTAACTGTGCAAGTAAGTTAAGCTTTCATTTATTATGTATTTATTTATTTTGAGATGAGGTCTCATTATGTTTCCCAGGCTTGTCGAACTCCTGGCTTCAAGTTACCCGCCTGCCTCGGCCTCCCAAAGTGCTGGGATTATAGGCGTGTGCCACCGCACCCGGCCAAGCTTTCTAAATCTTTGATTTCTTAACTGAAAGATGAGGCCAGTAGGGTTTCTCAAGCTCCACACTATTTTTGGGGGACAGATAATGTTTTTGTTGTGGGAGGTATCTTGCGCATCATAGGATGTTTAGCAGCATCCCTGGTCTCTCGCCACTAGGGGCCATTTCCCCCCCACAGCCTCCAAAAATTGTGACAATGTCTCAGAATATTGCCAGATGTCCCCTAAAGGTTCGGGTGGGGTCAAGTCTCCCCTGGTTGAGAAATACAAGGCTAAAGATGCCTACATTTTAGGGTTTTGAAGATTAAATGAAATAATATGTGTGAAATACCTTGTACTGTCTATCAAAATGTAGAGAGTACCAGAAAATGATTAGCATCTGAGCATCTGTTTTTACCCTAAAAACAGGTTCTAGTAAAGTACCTAGCCTATTATAAATATGTAGATGAAATAAAATTCTGTGAAGGGATTAGAAGACATCTTAAGGTCATCTTATAGATAGGAAAACTGAAGTCCAGAAAGAATAACCCAGTGATAGCACTAGAGAATCATGCAAGTTTAGAAAGTTAATCTGCTTATGGTCAGGCGCCGTGGCTCATACCTGTAATCCCAGCACTTTGGAAGGCCAAAACAGGTGGACCACTTGATGTCAGGAGTTAGAGACCAGCCTAGCCAACATGGTGAAACCCTGTCTCCACTAAAAATACAAAAATTAGCCGGGCATGGCGTCCTGTAGTCCCAGCTACTCCAGAGGCTGAGGCGGGAGAATCACTTGAACCCAGGAGGCAGAGGCTGCAGTGAGCTGAGATTGTGCCACTGCACTCCAGCCTGGGTGACAGAGTGAGACCCTGTCTCAAAAAAAAGAAAGTTAACCTGCTTAAGAGGCATCTTAAGCATTGTCTAAACCTGGTAATGTTAAGTAATGTCTAAACCTAGACATTAGCTAATGGTGCACTGATTACAAGCAAAGTACAGAGATAACAGACATTTAATGTCTATGAGAATAGTTTTCTTTGGCTACAAAAACAATTGAGTGGTCCTTTGAAGTATGTTGAATGGGATTTGACTTATTTTGCTGGCTGCTTTAGAGGCCCGCAGCTGGGTGTGGTGGCTCACACCTGTAATCCCAGCACTTTGGGAGGCTGGGGTTAGAGGATTGCTGGAGGCCAGGAGTTTGAGACCAGCCTGAGCAACATGGTGAGACTTCATCTTCTCAAAAAATAAAAAAAATAGCTGGGCATGGTGATGCCCACTTGTAGTTCCAGCCACTCAGGAGGCTGAGATGGGAGGATCACTGGAGTTCAGGAGGTTAAGGCTACGGTGAGCTGTGTTTGCCCCACTGCACTTCAATCTGGGCAACAGAGCGAGACCATGTCTTCAAAACAAAAAGAGCCTGCTTTGCTTCATTGATTAACTACAAATATTTTACTGTCTAAATACATATTACATGACAAGATACAACAGACATAGTTTTACCCTAAAGAACCTACAGTAGAGGAGACAAATAGCCTAGCGTTTAAGGCAGGGCATGGTAAATGTCATGAGTAGCAGCTGATAAAGTGTGGCTTTCAGAAATGGAGATATTAATGCAGATTCTAATGGTCAGCAAGTTTCTTAGAAGTGAGGCTATTTGAAGTAGGTAGAAGTTTGACTTGGGGCTGGGGTTTTTCAGATTGAAGGCTAGGAATGAATAGAGACAAAGTTCACAATGTCTGTTCTGAAACTAATGATTAAATGGATTCTTGTAGATGGGGATAGGAAGGTAGGCCAGGACCAGTTTTTTGAATACTTTTTCCTGAAGCCATCAAGTGATTGTTTCCAGTGGCCTGGAAAGTTTAATTTGGGTAGAGGCCAAAGCTTATTTTAGGAATATTCAAATCTGATGGCAGAATATAGGATAGAGCAAAGATTGGAGGCAAGGAGACTTCTAGGAGTCTACTGCATTAAGATGACCAAGATAAGCGTGAGATAATGAGGGCCTGCGCCAGAATGAGAGGTCCAAGTAAGTGCAAGAGTCATAACAAAGGATGGATTGAAAGTACAGTCATGCTCCATATAATGACATTTCAGTCAATAATGGACTGAATATGCTACCATAATATTATAATACCATGTTTGTAACCATACTTGTCCTAAGGTTACATATGCTTAGATACACACTTACTCACTATTGTGTTACAGTTACCTACAGTATTCAGTGTGGTAACATGATAGACAGGTGTTTGTTTAAGTGTACACTATGATGTTTGTGCAACAAAATCACCTAACAACACACTTACCAAAACATATCCCTATCATCAAATGATGCATGACTGTACTTAGAGATTGATATTATGGGACGTGAAGGAGAAGGTCAAAGATTGACTCAACAAGCCAGGCGCGGTGGCTCACGCCTGTAATCCTAGCACTTTGAGAGACTGAGGCAGGTGGATCACCTGAGGTCAGGAGTTTGAGACCAGCCTGGCCAACATGGTGAAACCCCGTCTCTATTAAAAATACAAAAATTAGCCAGGCATGGTGGTGGGCGCCTGTAATCCCAGCTACTTGGGAAGCTGAGGCAGGAGAATCACTTGAACCTGGGAGGCAGAGGTTGTAGTGAGCTGAGATTGTGCCATTGCACTCCAGCCTAGGCAACAAGAGTGAAACTTCGTCTCAAAAAAAAGACTCAACAGTTATTAACTTTATTGCTTTTCGGCACATGTACCACTGGTGATATCATTTTAGGTATATCAACATTTTAAATTTGATTAGTTTTATATCTATTAATATATATTAGGGAAAAAATGAAACTAGTGTATCAAACTCATGATTTCATACAAATGTATTGTCACTTAGGATAAGGCTAGTTTTAAAAAGTGGATTTGTTTAAAGAAATAAGTAAATAATTACATGGAGTGTACACAGATGTGGTGGAAGTTTAGGAAGCAGATTTATTCAGCACTTGCTACTGAATGCCTACTATGTACAATGCAGTAAGGGATGCAAAGATGGTGTTAGCCTGGATGGTACACAGAACATGAAGCATTTCATTTTTAACAGAAATTTAAAGAAAAAAACTAAAGTTACCTGAAATCCCACCCCTTAGAGATAACTATTAACATTTTGATGAGTGTGTCCATAATGGCTATTATATTTTAAAAGATAACTGGGAAACCTGGCTGGAATTTTACCCTTCAGAAGACAAATAGAAGAATTGAAACAACCTGTCTCAAAAGCAATTTAAGGCCAGGCACAGTGCCTCACGCCTGTAATCCCAGCATTTTGGGAGACCAGTGTGAGAGGATTGCTTGAGGCCAGGAGTTTGGGCAACATAGAAAGACCCCTATCTCTACAGAAAATTAAAAAATACAAAATGTTCAAAAGCAATTTAAGAAAATAATTTTAAATATATATAAGCTGCCCTTTTATAGAAGACAGCAAGTATTTCCCCAGTAAGTACTAGCGTTATATGAAAGTCTTCCCAGTTGATAAATATGATGGAAAGGATGCAGGCTCCAGAGAGGTGGATTTTACCCACTATTTAGTAGCAAGACATTTTAATTTCTTACCTTCTTTTCTTCATCTCTAAAATGAAGACCTTTCTTCCCATCTGCCCAACTTGGTGTTGTGAGGATCAAATGAGGTAGTGTATGAATTTTGTAAAAAGGAAAATGCTAAGAAAACTAATAGATGGGCAGTACCTATTTTTGTTCTCTTATGTGAAATTAGAGTGGGAAGAAAAGAAAATCGAGGGCTAAGAGTCTCTCATGAGTAAGCAAGTCTCCTTTCTGTGGAAAGTGATCCACACTGTTTAAGCTGTAATCATTCCACGTCAGCGTATCTTTGAGTGTGACCCTGATGCTGTTCTAAACAGCTTCCTAAATCCAGACGTCAAACCAAGAGACGAGAGCATATCCTGAACAATAGAGAATTGGTTGTTTTATGAAACGATGCATAATTCATATTGGAAAGCAGGTGACTGGTGAAAACAGAAGCCTAAGGACCATGTTACTTTATGTAAAATAAGGCTATCCATACCTGCCTTATAGTAGTGAAGATTAATGAACTGTTTGTAAAATATCTGATACATACAGTATCTATACATAGGCAGTTAATAAATGGAAGCTGTTATCACTGTTATTATTAAATAAAAACATTAGCTATATTTTTGCTTATTACTAAAGTAGAACAGTCGGCCTGGCACAGTGGCTTACCCCTGTAATCCCAGCACTTTGGGAGGCTGAGGCTGGTGGATCACCTGAGGTCAGGAGTTTGAGATCAGCCTGACCAACATGGTGAAACCCCATCTCTACTAAAATTACAAAATTAGCTGGGTGTGGTAACACATTTCTGTAATCCTAGCTACTTGGGAGGCTGAGGCAGGAGAATCTCTTGAACCCAGGAGGCAGAGGTTGCAGTGAGCCAGGATTGTGCCATTGCACTCCAGTCTGGGCAACAAAAGTGAAAGTCTATCTCAAAAAATAAATAAATAATAATAGTAAAAATAAAAAAGTTAGAAAACATCAATAACAAAAATAATGATCCAACAAACCATAAACATCTTACTAGATATATTTCTAGTCTTCTAAACTATAATTTTTTTTTTTTTACCATTTTCCTTTTATTGAATATATGGATTGTTTCCAATTTTTTGCTGTTAAAAATGTTTCTGCAGTGAGTATTTTTGTATGTAATCCTTCAGTTGTAACTCTTAATTTTCCCTTTAGAGTAGTCTATAAATTGGTGCTTTAGTTTGTTACTCCTTCATGACCATTCCCTGAAGGTACAGGTAAGTGTGTGTCTCTTAGCTCTTTAAGGAACGAGGTTAGTTATGTGATTCTTTTCTCTACTAAATGTACTCTTACCCAAACTCTAAAATTTAAATAG
Source organism: Piliocolobus tephrosceles (assembly GCF_002776525.5). Classification (NCBI taxonomy): domain Eukaryota; kingdom Metazoa; phylum Chordata; class Mammalia; order Primates; family Cercopithecidae; genus Piliocolobus; species Piliocolobus tephrosceles. The sequence goes on along the minus strand of NC_045434.1, from coordinate 182,138,568 downwards.
GAAAGAGGTAATAAATGTCAATCGTGTATTGCAAATCATTATAATTTATCCCTCTTTCTCATACAAGGGACCTAGCTTCTCTATATGTGGTCATTTTCCTTAAAAAAATGAGGAACTGGTGAAAGTGGGGGAAAGTGGTAGAATATCTAGATTCCAATAAATCTTGTCTGTGTTCTCAGGAGGCTGCATTTTCTCAGCTGTGTGAAACAAAATCTATTTCAATTTTTTTTTTTTTTTTTTTTTTTTTAACGTAATTTGCTCTTTTCAGTAGCTGAAGCTTATTTCAAAATCTTTAGCCTGAACTTTCTGGGATATATGTTCTCTAACTGTTGCAGGGCACTGTATGTGTCCAATGGATCAAACTTGTTTATTATTTTATTCAAATATTTATATCTTTATTAATATTTTATTTGTTTGGTGTTTCCATTATTGATAGTGGTCTGTTACTATCCTTTATTATAGTAAATTTATCAAGTTTTTTTTTTTTTTTTTTTTTTTTGAGGCAGAGTCTTGCTCAGTCGCCCAGGCTGGAGTGCGGTGGCGCCATCTTGGCTCACTGCAAGCTCTGCCTCCCGGGTTTACACCATTCTCCTGCCTCAGCCTCCCGAGTAGCTGGGACTACAGGCGCCCGCCACTATGCCCGGCTAGTTTTTTTGTGTTTTTAGTAGAGACGGGGTTTCACCGTGTTAGCCAGGGTGGTCTCGATCTCCTGACTTTGTGATCCGCCGGTCTCGGCCTCCCAAAGTGCTGGGATTACAGGCGTGAGCCACCGCGCCCAGCCTTCTTTGCAAATCTTGCAGTTTTGAAATAATATGTTCTGAGGCCAGTGTATAGTTACATGCCAATTAAAAATTAATGTATCCTCCTGGTAAAGTGAAATTTTTATGATTGTGTTGTGGCCTTCCTAAATAATCCTTTTTGCCTTTACGTTGCCTTTAAGTTGGCTGGGCACGGTGGCTCACGCCTGTAATCCCAGCGCTTTGGGAGGACGAGGCGGGCGGATCACCTGAGGTCGGGAGTTCTAGACCAACCTGACCAATATGGAGAAATCCCATCTCTACTAAAAATACCAACTTGCTGGGAGTGGTAGCCCATTCCTGTAATCCCAGCTACTCAGGAGGCTGAGGTAGGAGAATTGCTTGAACCCGGGAGGCACAGGTTGCAGTGAGCTGAGATTGTGCAGTTGCACTCCAGTCCAGGCAACAAGAGCTAAATTCCGTCTCAAAAAAAAAAAGGTTGATTTTGTCTGATATTAATACAGGTGTCCCAGCTTTCCTTCGGTTAGTGTTTGTTAGAGGTTATCTTTTTTATTTTTTATTATTATTATTATTATTATTATTATTATTATTATTATTATTATTATTTTTTGAAACAGAGTCACACTGTCGCCTGGGCTGGAATGCAATGGTGTGACCTTGACTCACTGCAACCTCTGCCTCCCGGGTTCAAGTGATTCTCCTGCCTCAGCCTCCCAAGTAGCTGGGATTACAGGTGCCCACCACCAAGACCGGCTAATTTTTTCTATTTTTGGTAGAGATGGAGTTTCACTATGTTGGCCAGGCTGGTCTCGAACTCCTGCCCTTGTGATCCACCCACCTCGGCCTCCCAAAGTACTGGGATTACAGGCATGAGCCACTGCATCCAGCCTCAGAGATCATCTTTTTACTTAAAAAAAAAAAAATTTAGTGATGGCTGGGCACAGTGGCTTATGCCTGTAATCCCAGCACTTTGGGAGGCTGAGGCGGGTGGATCACGAGATCAGGAGATTGAGACCATCCTGGCTAACACGGTGAAACCCCATCTGTACTAAAAATACAACAAATTAGTCAGGCGTGGTGGCAGGCACCTGTAGTCCCAGCTACTCAGGAGGCTGAGGCAGGAGAATGGCGTGAACCTGGGAGGCGGAGCTTGCAGTGAGCTGAGACCGCGCCACTGCACTCCAGCCTGGGCGACAGAGTGAGACTCCGTCTCAAAAAAAAAAATTTAGATAAAATTCACATAAGATTCACCATCTTAACCATTTTAAAGTGTGTAATTCAGTGGCTTATAGTATATTCAAAAAGTTGTATAACCATCACTAAACCACTATCTGATTCATCCTTTTACTTTTAACCTTGGCCTTATATTTTCAATGTGTCTCTTGTATACAGCATGTCAATAGATTTTATTATGGTTGTTTTTAAAGCTATACTGACAGTTACTATCTTTTTATTGACAGGTTTAGTTTATGTATGTTGTGATTACTGATATATTTGGAATTATTTCTACCATATTATTTTATGCCCTTTGTGTCTCTTTTCTGTGCTTTCAGTTCTCCACCCTTATCTTCTCCTTACCTCAACACAACACATATACCCTCCCACTTTTTTCTAAGAACTGATTGAAGGTTTTTAAAAAGTTCTGCTTAGGTCATTATTCATCTTTGGATGTTCTTGTATTACTATTCTTTTAATGATTGCCGCTAAAACTTAAGCATGCCCACATATCTGAAGATCTTTTTTTTTTTGAGACAGAGTCTCCCTCTGTCGCCCGGGCTGGAGTGCAGTGGCCGGATCTCAGCTCACTGCAAGCTCCGCCTCCCGGGTTTACACCATTCTCCTGCCTAAGCCTCCCGAGTAGCTGGGGACTACAGGCGCCCACCACCTCGCCCGGCTAGTTTTTTGTATTTTTTTTTCAGTAGAGACGGGGTTTCACCATGTTAGCCAGGATGGTCTCGATCTCCTGACCTCGTGATCTGCCCGCCTCGGCCTCCCAAAGTGCTGGGATTACAGGCTTGAGCCACCGCGCCCGGCCTGAAGATCTTAAAATACATGGTATCTTCACTATTTCCTGAACAATCCAGGGTCCTTAAATACTTTCAAACCATTATGCCTTTCATCTTTTATTTTAGTTTTATCCTGTTCATTGTTTTTTTGTTGTTGTTTTTTCTTTTGTTTTTTGAGACGGAGTCTCGCTCTGTCGCCCAGACTGGAGTGCAGTGGCCAGATCTCAGCTCACTGCAAGCTTCGCCTCCGGGGTTTAAGCCATTCTCTTGCCTCAGCCTTCCAAGTAGCTGGGACTACAGGTGCCCGCCACCTCGCCTGGCTGGTTTTTTGTATTTTTTAGTAGAGATGGGGTTTCACAGTGTTAGCCAGGATGATCTCGATCTCCTGACCTCATGATCCGCCCGTCTCGGCCTCCCAAAGTGCTGGGATTACAGGCTTGAGCCACCGCGCCCGGCTCCTGTTCATTGTTTATCCCCCAAATTGTCATTTTTTTTTTTTTGGTCTTACACAGTTATCATTTAGATTCGTCTATATGCTTATCTGTTTTTCTGCTTAACATTCCTTATTCACCTCACATCTTTTAGAAATCATTTTCCTTCTTTCAGAAGTATATACTTTGGGATTGTCTTTTTCTTTTTTTTATGAGATGGAATCTCACTCTGTCACGAGGCTGGAGTGCAGTGGCGTGATCTCAACTCACTGCAACCTCTGCTTCCTGGGTTCAAGCGATTCTCCTGCCTTGGCCTCCCAAGTAACTGGGACTACAGGCACAACTACAGGCGCACGCCACCATGCCCAGCTAATTTTTGTACTTAGTAGAAACGGGGTTTCATCATGTTGGCCAAGATGGTCTCGATCTCTTGACCTTATGATCCACCTGCCTCGGCCTCCCAAATTGCTGGCATTACAGGTGTGAGCCATTGCACCCAGCCGTGCTTTAGGAATTTCTTTGGAAAATTCTGGTTTTGTTTTTATTTTGCTCTTATTCTTGGATATCAATGCAGAAATGACAGCTCTTTTATACTTTAAAGATAATCATTCTGCCAGGTGCTTACACCTGTAATCTCAGTACTTTGGGGAACCCAAGTCTGGGGGGTCACTTGAGCTCAGGAGTTCAAGACTAGCCTGGGCAACATAGCGAGAACTTGTCTCTACTAAAAATAAAAATTAGCAAATTAGCTAGGTGTAGTGGTGTGTGCCTATAGTTCCAGCTATTCAGGAGGCTGAGGTGGGAGGATCTTTTGAGCTCAGGAGATCAAGGCTGCAGTGAACTATGATCGTACCACTGCAGTCCAGCTTGGGCAACAGAACGAAACCCTGCCTCAAAAATAAATAAATAAATAAGATAAAGATAGTGTTCTATTGTGTTCTGGAATTTTTTTTTTTTTTTTGAGACGGAGTTTCACTCTTGTCCCCCAGGCTGGAGTGCAATGGCGCTATCTCGGCTCACTGCAATCTTCGCCTCCCAGGTTCGAGGGATTCTCCTGCCTCAGCCTGCTGAGTAGCTGTGATTACAGGCACCCACCACCACACCCAGCTAATTTTTGTATTTTTGGTAGGGACGGGGTTTCACCATGTTGGCCAGGCTGGTCTTGAACTCCTGACCTCAGGTGATCCACCTGCCTTGGCCTCCCAAAGTGCTAGGATTGCAGGTGTGAACCACTGCACCCAGCCCATGTTCTGGATTTCTTTGTTGTTCCTGTTGAAAACATCTGGCCGGGCGCGGTGGCTCACGCCTGTAATCCCAGCACTTTGGGAGGCCGAGGCGGGCGGATCACAAGGTCAGGAGATCGAGACCACGGTGAAACCCTGTCTCTACTAAAAATACAAAAAAAAAAAAGCCGGGCGCCGTGGCGGGCGCCTGTAGTCCCAGCTACTAGGGAGGCTGAGGCAGGAGAATGGCGGGAACCCGGGAGGCGGAGCTTGCAGTGAGCTGAGATAGCACCGCCACTGCCCTCCAGCCTGGTGGACAGAGCGAGACTCCGTCTCAAAAAAAAAAAAAAAAAAGAAAACATCTGGCTCTGAGCTTATTGTCTTATTTTTTTATTATTATTTTTTACATTTACAAATTAGGATGCATTTTCCCCCTTTTTTTGTGAGACAGTCTTGCTCTTGTTACCAGGCTGGAGTGCAATGGCACAATCATAGATCACTGTAGCCTTGAACTCCTGGGTTCAAGCCATCCTCCCATCTCAGCCTCTCAAGTAGCTGGGACTATAGACGCACACCACTATGCCTGGCTAATTTTTAAAAAATTTTTTGTAGAAACAGAGTCTCATTATGTTGCCCAGGCTGGTCCATAACTTTTTGTTTCTTAATTTATTCCTTTATTTTGGTAGAAAACAACCTCTAGTACCTTCCTGAGAAGGATTACATCGGTAAAGCTTTAAGTTTGTATGCTTAAAATGCCTTCATTTTTCTGTCATACTGGCTTGCTACTTAGACTGGGTATAGAGTTCTAGATTGGAAATACTTCTCCTTCAGGATTGTGAAGGCATCGTTTCATTGCCTGCTTGATTCCAACACTGCTGATGAAGTATCTGAAGTCATTCAGATTACTGATCCTGGCCAGGCATGGTGGCTCACGCCTGTAATCCCAGCACTTTGGGAGGCCAAGGCAGGCAGATAACTTGAGGCCAGGAGTTCGAGACCAGCCTGGCCAACATGATGAAACCCCCGTCTCTACAAAAAATATAAAAATTAGCTGGGCATGATAGCTCACGCCTGTAATCCCAGTACTCGGGACTCTGAGGCACAAGAATTGCTTGAACCTGAGAGGTGGAGGTTGCAGTGAACTGAGATCCTGTCACTGCATTCCAGCCTGGGTGACAGAGTGAGACCCTGTCTTTAAAAAAAATAAATAAATAAATTTAAAAAAAGGCCGGGCGCAGTGGCTCAAGCCTGTAATCCCAGCACTTTGGGAGGCCGAGACAGGCGGATCATGAGGTCAGGAGATCGAGACCATCCTGGCTAACACGGTGAAACCCTGTCTCTACTAAAAAATACAAAAAAAACTAGCCGGGAGAGGTGGCAGGCGCCTGTAGTCCCAGCTACTCAGGAGGCTGAGGCAGGAGAATGGCGTCAACCCGGGAGGCGGAGCTTGCAGTGAGCTGAGATCCGGCCACTGCACTCCAGCCTGGGGGACAGAGCGAGACTCCGTCTCAAAAAAAAAAAAAATTGCTGATCCTTTTGTTACTTCTTTTTTGTTTTATTTTGCTTTTCTGGAAGTTTGTTAGATCTTTCTCTGTTTCAGTGTTCTAAAATTTCACATACCCTGATGGGGATCTGTTTTCTTCTACCGTGTTATATGCATCACACTGTTTTCATCCACTATGATGTATGCATTAGGCTCTTTTATTCTGGAAATCGAGGTCCTGTGGTTATAAGAAATTTTCTGGAATTATTTTGTTGATTTTTGTCTTCTCCATTTTTAAGATTCTATCTTTTCAGGGCTCCTCTTGCTCGAGTGCTGGATTTCTTATACTGAACTCTCCTATCTTTTTAACCCTCTTTTCCATTTTAAATATATCTCTTTCTACTTTCTAGAATTCCCTCATCATCTTCCAATTCTTTTATTGAACTTACATTTTTTGTTCTTTTTTTTTTTGAGATGGAGTCTTGCCCTCTCACCCAGGCTGGAGTGCAATGGCACAATCTCAGTTAACTGCAACCTCTGCCTCCCGGGTTCAAGCAATTCTCCTGCCTCAGCCTCCTGAGTAGCTGGGATTACCGGTGTGCACCACCACGCCCAGCTAATTCTTTTTTTTTTTTTTTTGTATCTTTAGTAGAAACGGGGTTTCACCATGTTGGCCAGGCTGGTCTCGAACTCCTGATCTTGTGATACACCTGCCTCAGCCTCCCAGAGTGCTGGGATTGCAGGCGTGAGTCACCATGCCTGGCCTTCAACTTGGATTTCTAAGAATTTTTTTATCTGAATTTTCCATGTTACAGCACTTTGTTATTTTTTCTTAGGTACAGTATCTTAATTTTCTAAACTTTCTCTTTATATAATTTGTTTATTTCATGTTGCTTTTTTTCTGGATCAGATCTTCCATGTTAACAACTTACCTCATATGTCTGGTAAATCCTTGGTTAATTGCTCCTTAGTAAGAGAATGGGACTAGGCCGGACACAGTGGCTCATGCCTGTAATCCCAGCACTTTGGGAGGCTGAGGCGGATGGATCCCCTGCGGTCAGGAGTTGGAGACCAGACAGGCTCACATGGTGAAACCCCATCTCTAAAAATACAAAAATTAGGCAGGCGTGGTGGTGCATGCCTGTAGTCCCAGCTACTCAGGAGGCTGAAGCACAAGAATCACTTGAACCCAGGAGGCAGAGGTTGCAGTGAACTGAGATCGTGCCATTGCACTCCAGCTTGGGCAACAAGAGTGAAACCCCGTCTCAAAAAAAAAAAAAAAAGAAACAACTACTGTTAACATTTGTATATACTTTGTCTACTTTTTATACTTGTATATTTTTATATACACATTCACATTGTTTCATAATTAGAATCATACCATATATTTTTAGTTTGTGTCTCTTCACCTAATCATTTTCCAATGTCAGAACATAATCCTTTTTTTATTTTATTTTTTTCTTTTTTTTGAGATGGAGCCTCACTTTTTCGCCCAGGTTGGAGTACAGTGGCGTGATCTTGGCTCACTACAGACTACGCCTCCCAGTTTCAAGCAGATCTCACGCCTCAGCCTCCTGAGTAGCTGGGATTACAGGCATGCACCACCACACGTGGCTATTATTATTATTATTATTATTATTATTATTATTATTATTATTTGAGATGGAGTCTTGCTCTGTCACCTAGGCTGGAGTGCAGTGGCGCGATCTCGGCTCACTGCAACCTCCGCCTCCCAGGTTCAAGCAATTCTCCTGCCTCGGCCTCCAGAGCAGCTGCGATTATAGGCGCCTGCCACCATACCCAGCTAATTTTTTGTGTTTTAGTAGAGACAAGGTGTCACCATGTTGGTCAGTCTGGTCTCGAACTCCTGACCTCGTGATCCACCCACCCTGACCTCTCCAAGTGCTGGGATTGCAGGCATGAGCCACCACGCCCAGCAACATTTTGTATTTTTAGTAGAGATAGGATTTCGCTATGTTGGCCAGGCCAGTCTAGAACTCCTGGCCTCAAGTTATCTGCCTGCCTCGGTCTCCCAAAGTGTTGGTACTGCAGGCATGAGCCACTGCAATTGGCCCTAATCTTTGAAAACAAAATTTCTAATGGTTTTATAATACAGAGTGACTGTCATATAACTTTATCATGATTTATTTAACTATTGTCCCATTGATAAAGATTTCTATTTCTTCCAGTTTTTTTTTTTTTTTTTCCTCCCTAATCTAAGTTAGTCCAGACTGTAAGCTTTATGTAGTCTGGGAATGTCCATCTTGTTCGTCGTTCTGTCTTCAATGCTTAGCGCACTGTCTCATGTGGAGCAGTGGTTCAGGGAATGTTTTGTTAAGACAACAGTTTTGAACAAAACATTATTTCTTTAAGTTAAAATCTATGAAGGGCTATTACTGGGTTGAAAGATAAAACTTTTTAAAGGTTCTCAATAATTTATTTTTCATTTTTTTTTTCAGAATAAGAAACAAGGATGTAAAAATGAGGAGGTACTTGCTGTACTAGGCCATGAACTGGGGCACTGGAAGTTGGGACATACAGTCAAAAATATCATTATTAGCCAGGTAAGTGTGGAGTGACAATTCTTTTTTTATGGCATGGTAGTCAAATTAGAACTATGGCAGGCATGAGAGGTCACATAAGAGAGGTCAAGACAGACACCACAGCCAGGCTACCTGGTTTCCCATCACAGCTCCCTGACTTAACTACCGGTGTGACCTCAGGCAAGTTCCTTAACCTCTGCTTCTGTCTCCTCATTGAATGATAATGCCTTATAGGACTGGTTAAGAATTAAGTGAGTTAATACATGTAAAGATTTTAGACTAGCACCTGGAATGTGGTGAGCACTATATAAATTATTGTTACCACCACCATCACCTCCAGAGTAAGAACTTGAAAGATCAAAAGGATCAAGCCTAGGTAAGTTGGACATTAAAATGCTTTTTTAAAATTAAATTAAAATATTTTTTTGAGACGGAGTCTCGCTCTGTCACCCAGGCTGGAGTGCGGTGATGTGATCTCGGCTCACTGCAACCTCTGCCTCTCAGGTTCAAGTGATTCTCCTATCTCAGCCTCCTGAGTAGCTGGGACTACAGGCACCCACCACCATCCCTGGTATTTTTAGTAGACATGGGGTTTCACCATGTTGGCCAGGCTGGTCTCGTGCTCCTGACCTCAGGTGATGCACCCGCCTCGGCCTGCCAAAGTGCTGGGATTATAGGCGTGGACCACTGTGCCCACCCTAAAATGCTTTTTTTTTCTGAGATGGAGTTTCACTCTTGTTGTCCAAGCTGGAGTGCAGTGGCGCGATCTCAGCTTACTGCAGCCTCTGCCTCCCGGGTTCAAGCAATTCCCCTGCCTCAGCCTCCTGAGTAGCTGGGATTATAGGCACGCACCACCACACTGGACTCATTTTTTTTTTTTTGTATTTTTAGTAGAAACGTGGTTTCTCCACATGAGCCAGGCTGGTCTCGAACTCCTGACCTCAGCTGATCTGCCCGCCTCAGCCTCCCAAAGTGCTGGGATTACAGGCATGAGCCACCACGCCCAGTCTAAAACATTTTTTTCATTTAAAAGTTATTATTGCCAGGTGTGGTGGCTCACGCCTGTAATCCCAGCACTTTGGGAGGCCGAGATGGTGGATCACTTGAGGTGAGGAGGTCGAGGCCAGCCTGGCCAACATAGTGAAGCCCCATCTCTACTAAAAATACAAAAATTAGCCAGGCCTGGTGGCACGCCTGTAATCCCAGCTACTCGGGAGGCTGAGGCAGAATTGCTTCAACCCAGGAGGCAGAGGTTGCAGTGAGCTGAGATCATCCCAGTGCACTCCAGCCTGGGTGACAGAGCGAGACTCCGTCTCAAAAAAAAAAAAGTTATATATTCATTGGAAATTGCAGAAAATACAAAAAGAAAGCAATTCCAATAATGTTCCTCCTCTGGGTTCTAGAACCTCTAAACCAACAGATGTTTAGACTTTGGGTGAAAAAGCACTATATCATGTTGACTAGTTCTGAGCATATGTGGCCTTAACTGAATCATCAGTGGGTTTTCAGACCTTTAAAAAGGCTGGCTGAGCCAGGCATAGTGGCTCATGCCTTTAATCCCAATACTTTGGAAGGTTGATGAGGGAGGATCACTTGAGGCCAGGAGTTTGAGACCAGCCTACGCAACATAGCAAACCCCTTCTCTCCAAAAGGTTAAAAAATTAGCTGGGCTTGGTGGTATGCACCTGTAGTCCCAGCTACTTGGGAGGCTGGGATGGGAGGATGGCTTGAGTCCAGGAGATCAAGGCTGTAGTGAGCCATGATCACACCACTGCACTTCCAGCCTGGGTGACAAGGAGACCCTGTCTCTAAAAAAAATTAAAATAAAAAGGCCAGCTGGTTCTGGGTGATGAATTACAAGGGAAGACTTGTGAACTCCTGTGGGCACTTTCATGTATCTTTAGGTATAGAAATGCATTCCTTGGCTTGAAGCTATGTTGTGTGGATACATGGCACTGAGTAAGACTAAATAAGTCCAGGTCCAAATTCAATTGAATTTTCAGTCTAATAAGGAAAATCACTGCCCCTTCCATGAGGGAAGGGTTCCAATGGAATCAGCCTACCACAAGGTGGTTGGCTGGTCCCTGAGATGTGGTACCTTATCAAGACTGGGATTGATTGCTTCTCCGGACAGATTGGACATATGTCAGGTGCCAGTGAGGAGGGTGTCTGTGTTGACTAATACGTTAACTCCATCTTTGTCACTGTGGCCACTCTATTCATAAGTCCCTTGACTAAGTCATGGAGTGGCTACAGAGAAAGGCTAGCTGACCTTCACGGAGCAGGTGTCTTCCCCAGTTGACCAAGAGCCTCCTTGACTGTGGGTCTCTTTGGGTGAACATTAACATTAGGCCACCTATAATCAAACTCTGCAGTAATTTTGGAAGTTTTGTCACATACCTCTTTGCCAAATCTCCTTGTTAGGCATCCTCCACTTTTTTTTTTTTTTTTTTTGAGACGGAGTCTTGCTCTGTCGCCCAGGCTGGAGCGCAGTGGCCGGATCTCAGCTCACTGCAAGCTCCGCCTCCCGGGTTTACGCCATTCTCTCGCCTCAGCCTCCTGAGTAGCTGGGACTACAGGCGCCTGCCACCTCGCCCGGCTAGTTTTTTGTATTTTTTTAGTAGAGACGGGGTTTCACCGTGTTAGCCAGGATGGTCTCGATCTCCTGACCTCGTGATCCGCCCGTCTCGGCCTCCCAAAGTGCTGGGATTACAGGCTTGAGCCACCGCACCCGGCCAGGCATCCTCTACTTTTTTCCAAGGCCCTAATTATCCAGCTGAACCATTTTTTTCCCACTGCCAATGAATTAGGATATATATCCTTGCCTCAGGCTCTCTCTCCTCCCAGGCTGAGTGGACAGTGAGATATACACCTTAAAGTTCCCCTCACCGAGAGTATTTCCCTTCACTGCGGCCTTCCAAGACCATCCCTGAGTGGCTCTGTAATGCCACAGCAGTCCACTTTCATGTGGTACCAGCATATTGTGTTAAGTTATTTGTAAAATAGGCTCTGATTTTTTTCCTGTTCAACTAATTGATTATAGGAAACGGCTTATGAGTAAGGGTTGGTTGAGGGTTGTTGGTGGCAGGAGTTGGTGTACTAGAGTATGAGCCACCTGCTTATTTAACTTACTGGTGCCTTCATAACTTGCTTCATTTCCACTCTTATATCTATCACTTATGCTTGATGATGAAGTGTTTCTGGGCATACCAGTTTCCTGGCTAGGCAGATTAACATAGCATCCAGTTCAGGAGGAATAGTTCAGGTTGCAGGATCATGGTATCCCATGACCAGGAATTCAGTCTGTAGCAGGGCCCAGTAGCAAACCAAAAGTTATTTTTCAAAAGGATAATGGTTACTTGACAAAAGTAGATGCATAGATGATAAGTGTAGGAGACTTCACTGAGTTTTCTGTTGGAGCTTGTCATATTGGATCCACTGAGTGATAAGGATGAGGGCGAAGCTGCTTGTCCTTTGTCCTGGGGCAGCTGGTGAGCCTTCTTACGCTCCAAGCCCCATTCTAAGCTGACAGCTTCTTGGGTTGTCTTGTAAATGGTTTGGAGCAACACACTTAAATAAGGTCCATGTGGCCTCCAAGATCCTAATTTGCTACAGAAAAAGAATGTTGTGTGTTCTCCAACCTGACTCCAAGAGGTTGTATTTTGGTATAGATTTTTTTATTTTTTTCCCCGCTCATTTCTTGTTCAAGATGGATCTACTTTCTCTCCTGACCTTTCTAACTATTTGGTACAGCTCCAGTGGGCCTAGAGAGGATTCAAGGGAAGCCTGTTGCTTTGGAGCCTCCACTTCAAAGTCAGGTGGGAGATGTTGTATCTGATTACAGTCTTATAAAACAAGGCCAGAATCCATTCTAGCACTTCACCCTTTACAGAGAGAAAATATCCCATTGCTATTGACCACTTCAAACCCTCAATGATAGGAGGCTCAACTGAAGCTTGCCCTTATAGAAAATGATACAGTTTATACATTTGGGAACATTTTGTTTTACTTTTGAAATAAAAGTGAAACTAAAAACTACTGGCGGGGCAGGATGGCTCATGCCTGTAATCCCAGCACTTTGGGAGGCTGAGGTGGGCAGATCACCTGAGGTCAGGAGTTCAAGACCAGCCTGGCCAAAATGGTGAAATCTTGTCTCTACTAAAAATATAGAAAAATTAGCTGAGCATGGTGGCAGGCGCCTGTAATCCCAGCTACTTGGGAGGCTGAGACTGGAGAATTGCTCAAACCCAGGAGGCAGTGGTTGCAATAAGCAGAGATTGTGCCACTGTAATCCAGCCTGGGCAACACAGTGAGACTCCATCTCAAAAAAAATAAAAATAAATAAAAACTACTTAAATAATTTGTTCTGTGATCACACTGATACCTTTCTTAAAATCACACTATGATTTCTTTTTTGTTGTCGTTTTTTTGAGACAGAGTCTCGCTCTGTTGCCCAGGCTGGAGTGCAGTGGCACGATCTCAGCTCACTGCAAGCTCCGCCTCCTGGGTTCAAGCCATTCTCCAGCCTCAGCCTTCCGAGTAGCTGGGACTACAGGCGCCCGCCACCATGCCTAGCTAATTTGTTTGTATTTTTAGTAGAGACGGTGTTTCACTGTGTTAGCCAGGGTGGTCTTGATCTCCTGACCTTGTGATCCGCCGCGCCCGACCACACTTTGATTTCTTATACTTTATGGATGCTACTGATCCCATAGTGAAATCAGCTTGGTAATAACTTAGAAATTTCATGTCCTTCTTTCTAGATGAATTCTTTCCTGTGTTTTTTTTTATTTGCTGTATTAATTGGTCGAAAGGAGCTTTTTGCTGCATTTGGTTTTTATGATAGCCAACCCACTCTAATTGGACTATTGATCATCTTCCAGTTTATTTTTTCACCTTACAATGAGGTAATGTATGATCTTTAAAATTATCACACATACGCTCTTACCTGCTTCAAATCTAGAGCTTTCAGGATAGTGGAAAATGAACTAGAACAGTACAGTTTTAACAAATAGATGAAACAAAGTCTTTTAGTCCCCTGATTTACTGGTCAGTATGACAAAGTAGCAGAAAAATTCAAGCCCAAATAAATAAACGCTTGCATACTCTTAGGAAAATGTAAGTAGAAAATTAGACTTCAGTGGTGAACACCTAAAAGGACTCAGTAGATGGAGATTAACTATTGGAATGTTGTGTCCTAGGCCACATATTCACCAGTGCTTGGGTAAAAATCTTACGTGTGTGAGGGGACAAAGCAAACACTAATTGAGTCTGTGTACGGCTCAGTAAGGGAGGCTTAGTGACTGTTCCTCTGCTCCATGACCGCCTGCCTCCATATAGCCTGAGGGATCCACCCAAACCCACAGAATCAAAATCGGGTATTTTGTGGTAAATGAAACTGAAGAACATTGCTCTGTGTTAGCTCATTAGGAGTATTCCGTGTGAGTGATAATACATAGGTTAATGAGACTATATAACAAACCTGACAGTGGCAACATTTCATCATGTTTCATAAGGCTTCCAAATTACGCTAAGAAATAATATCGAAGATCTTGAGGTATCTCCATTCAGAAGAATTCTTTCTTGGGATAGATTGCAGAGTTAAGTTAAGATGAACTAAATGAATCATATTTTTCTATTATGTATGGTGGGGACACCAAGAAAGAAAAATGGAGGGGCATAGATCATATTCATATAACATTGTCCGCATAAACAAAATAAATTTTGCAGAGGACTGAGATGTATTATCTTTAAACTTTTTTTTTTTTTTTTTTTTTTAAAGATGGAGTCTCACTCTGTCTTCCAGGCTGGAGTGCAGGGGTGTCATCTTGGCTTACTGCAACCTCCCCCTCCCGGGTTCAAGCAATTCTCCTGCCTCAGCCTCCTGAATAGCTGGGATTCCAGGCGTCCATCACCACGCCTGGCTAATTTTTGTATGTTTTACTAGAAACGGCGTTTCACCATATTGGCCAGGTTGGTCTCGAACTCCTGACCTCAGGTGATCTGCCTGCCTCACCTTCCCAAAGTGCTGGGATTACAGGTGTGAGCCACCTCACCCGGCCTGAGCATGACTTTTGAGTCTCATGTCAGCACTCAAAAGTTTCAGATTTTGGAACATTTCAGATGTCAGGTTTTTGGTTAGGGATGTTTAACTTGTATATGTGTTTCTGGCCTGTTTGCTTGGGGGAAAATAAGGCTCAATTTATAATTTCCTCACCCTAGGTCCCCTAAATATTAGTGATCTTTCTTTTGTCCTGCCATTCCTCTTATCCCAAGGCAAACTTGCTCTACAGTCTCAGCTCATGGAACCTTCAGTAACAACAAAGAGGTGGACAGTGGCTAAAACCCTTTCATTTACTTTTTCAGGTTCTTTCTTTTTGCCTAACAGTCCTAAGCCGCAGATTTGAGTTTCAAGCTGATGCATTTGCCAAGAAACTTGGGAAGGCTAAAGACTTATATTCTGCTTTAATCAAACTTAACAAAGATAACTTGGGATTCCCTGTTTCTGACTGGTTGTTCTCAATGTGGCATTATTCTCATCCTCCACTGCTAGAGAGACTTCAAGCTTTGAAAAGTATGAAGCAACACTGAGATGCCCAGGGTCTGTGACTAAAGACATTCTGATTATTTCTGTCCTGGCAGCATGTTCCAGCTCTTGATGTTTTTAAACTTTTTTTTAAAAGAAAAATTAAGTACAGAAAAGCCCAGATTTAAATACGTTTAATTCATTTCAAAAATGATTTTAATACTTCATTTCTTAAAGAAAACACCGAATGAATTTTGAAGCTTAATGTTTTTAAAGGCATAGTTTTATCTTTGACATCTAATTTACCATCAAGTTGTAAAATTGTTTGGAAAAATACAGAACTTGTTTTATTTATATACTTACATGGAAACTGCATGTGAGGTGTTTGAGGGCGTATGTTTGAAAGAGGGAGCACCACCTCGGGAATCCTTTCTGTGAGGCGGAAACCGTGGTCCTGAATTGTTGTGCTCATACCTAAGTTGAAATGTGGTCTTACTTTCATGCTGTTATGATTTCATCTGGTGAATCAGTGTTTTAAATAAGAAAGGTAATAGTTGGTAAGGCCAATATTATTTAAATAAAAGTAGTTAGAAAAATGCTCTCCTACCAAATTTTAAATTTCTCTTTTCCCTCTCTTGCTACACACTGATCAAGAGTTTCTCATAGTGCTTTGAAATTAGAAATTATGTATAGGATATTTTAAATCATTGAGTTTTGTGTTTTGTTTGTTTTCGTTTTTTGGAACGAAATCTCTGTCTTTATCTTTTTTTCCCACATGGTAAATATGATCCCATTGGGGGTAAATTGTAGCTTTTTCTCATTCATGCAGTAAATAATACATCCTTTCACTTAGCAGAGATGGCCATATTAAACACGTTTTGCTATGTTAAAAATGGCAGAACATGAAAGACAAATTAAAAATAACATTTTTTAAGTGACATAAGGGTGAAATGAATCTCTATGACATTTTGGGAAAAAATATAGTTTTCTATCTCTTTCAAGGGCAGAAGAGTTTTCATTTTTATTTTTGTAATTTTATCTGTAAGTCATAAGTACTGCTTAATCAGGCCTGATTCTACTTTTGAAAATTACAGTTCTGGAAATGCAGATGTTTACTTTGAAAACAAATGTCATGAAAGATTTCCAGTTTTTAAAGCTGTATGTTTCACTGCTTCATATCTCTGTCCACTTTCTGAATGAGAACTTAGTTTGTGCCTAGAGCTGTCACTCACTGATAATGCTTACCTTCTGGGCAGTTATTCCAAAGTGGGATCAACTGTGCGCCTTTGGTATCTGACCATAAAGTCTTTTGTTCCACTGACATTTGGGTGATGTCTTCACATGGAAATATAATAAAAGTAAAAATCTAGTTTAGTACTGCATTATTTATTTTCCTGAGGCTAAAGAGGAGCAGTCCTATGCCTTTTATTCAGCATCCTTTATCTGTGACTTCATGCCCTGATAACTGCCTTTCCTTCCTTCTGTGCCTTTGAATACAAATTTCAGTTCTGCAAAAGTTAAACATTAAACATTGCCAATGCAAATGTATGTACTTTGTCTTTAGTTTGATATTTTTGTATCATTTGTTTAATTTGTGTATCGTTTGTTACCTGAACGTATGTTTATTACCCAAGAGGAACTGGGTGCTAGCAATGAAGAGGGGAATGAAGAAATAGCCCTAATGATGAGTGGTGTCAGCACCACCTAATGATGAGTGTCAGCACCACCACTCATCATTAGGCTTTACATAGAGTCTCTTCAGTGGCTTCCTCCTCCTCTGCTCCAGAGTATCACCAGTTCTTGCAGATATTTCCTTGGAAGCTTCATTTGGAACCATTCCTTCTCCATTTTTATAACCTCAAATTGTTGGGCCTGCCTGGTCTGCTCCAGCTGCCTCTTTGGTTTTCCTTACATATGGTGGCAGTAATTAGCTTTTAAATATGTGACTGACTTAGTCACCCACACTTTATGGATGGCAGAGGCATAGGGATGGCCAAAAGGATACTGGTAGGTTCCTGAGATATTGACCAGTCACTGGTGGGTTCCTGAGATATTGACCAATCAAAGGAAGAGTAGATAGGCCCACCAAAAAAGGAAGAGATGGCACTTTGCACCCTAAGACTTGGTGGATGTGCAGCAGGGGCAAAATTGAGTAGGTCAGAGCCTTGGGTAAAATGGCACAACTCCAGCAGAGTTAAGCTCTGAATCTAAGTTAGAATCTCTGTTGTGTGTATATACTGGCTTTATCTGAGTTGGTCCTTTGCTGAGGTCTGAGAACTGCTTGTAAATTCTGCCTCTGTTTGGGATAGGAGAATTCCCAGGATCAATTCAGTGGTTTTAGAACCAAATGAGGGTCCCAGCTTGCCCTTATGCTTTATATGCTTATTGTTACCACTGATCCTACATGTGATATTCCCTCCCTAGGAAACCTTCTACTTGGTCTTTTTTTTTTTTTTTTTTTTTTTTTTGAGAAGGAGTTTCTCTCTTGTTGCCCAGGCTGGAGTGCAATGCCCCGATCTCAGCTCACCACAACCTCCGCCTCCTGGGTTCAAGCGATTCTCCTGCCTCAACCTCCCGAGTAGCTGGGATTACAGGCTTGCGCCACCACGCCTGGCTAATTTTTTGTATTTTTAGTAGAGGTGGGATTTCACCATGTTACCCAGGCTGGAGTGTAGTGGTGTGATCTCGGCTTACTGCAACCTCCACCACCTAGGTTCAAGAGATTCTCCTGCTTTTCAGCCTCCTGGGTAGCTGGGATTACAGGCATATGAGCCACCACACCAGCTAATTTTTGTATTTTTTTCTTTTCTTTTTCTTTTTCTTTTTTTTTTTTTTTTTAGACTCTTTCTGTTGCCCAGGCTTGAGTGCAGTGGCGCCATCTCGGCTCACTGCCACCTCAGCCTCCCAGGTTCAAGTGATTCTCCTGCTTCAGCCTCCTGAGTAACTGAGATTACAGGCATAGGCCAGCAACCCTGGCTAATTTTTGTATTTTTAGCAGAGACGGGATTTCTCCATGTTGGCCAGGCTGGTCTCGAACTCCTGACCTCAGGTGATCCACCTGCCTTGTCCTCCCAAAGTGCTGGGATTGTGGGGTGAGCCACCGTGCTCAGCAAATTTTTGTATTTTTAGTAGAGATGGGGTTACTCCATGTTAGCCAGGCGGCTGGTCTTGAGCTCCTGACCTTGTGATCTGCCCTCCCCAGCCTCCCAAAATGCTGGGATTACAGGTTTGAGTCACCACACCTGGCCATGTTCTTACAGACTTTCTATATCTTTGATGGTTTTGAGTATTCTGCCATCATTAGCAGAAAGCTAACGTACCACTTAAGGGCCTTACGTTCTCTCCTAAGGGCAAAACAAAGAAAATTACAGATAATTTGTAATCCAAAACTTTTATCCAGAAACTTTTAAGACCACAGTGATGTAACTTGAACGATGTGTGTCAGGCTGAGTACAGCTTGGTGGGAAGGCAAATATAATCCATCATGGAATGGGATAGTCCCATTTAGACAATATGGATAAGGAAACCTTGGGCTCTTCCCTGTTATCCAGGATGATTTCCAGGGAGGAGGATTTCCTAAACAGTTTGACTAGAAACAGCTAAGAAGATACTTCTGTGTGTTCTAAAAACCCATGATCGGGAAGCAGATTAGCCTTACTCTGCCCTTGGCTGAGTCAGAGCTTCCCTCTGGCTCTCTGGATGACGGTCAGTAACAGGTAAAGTATTAGGATTAAGCCTCGGGCTCTCTAATCCAACGTGCCACTTACTAGTAAGACTTGGGGTAAGAAATTTGACCGAGACTGTATTTCTCCATCTGTCCCCACTCTATCAAGCGCTGCTCTAGGTGCTGGGGAATACATAGTAAACAAAAGGTACAAAAATCCTCCACCTCTTGGAGTTTACATTCTAGTATGGGGGAGGCAGACAACTAAAATTTTATGTATATGGTGATACATGTTTTAGAAAAAACGGGGGAGGCTGAAGTGTTTGGGTGGGGGTGGGAGCTGTAATTTTATTTTACTATTTTTTATTTTTTTGTGATAGAGTTTCACTCTGTCGCCTAGGCTGGAGTGCAGTGGCACAATCTCAGCTCACTGCAACCTCCGCCTCCCAGGTTCAAACAATTCTCCTGCCTCAGCCTCCCAAGTAGCTGGGATTACAGGCATCTACCACCACACCTGGCTAATTTTTGTGTTTTTAGTAGAGATGGGGTTTCACCGTGTTGGCCAGGCTGGTCTTGAACTTGTGACCTCAAGTGATCCACCCGCCTTGGCCTCCCAAAGTTCTGGGATTACAGGCATAAGCCACCAAGCCTGGCCAGCAATTTGAAATAGGGTGGTCACAAAAAGGCATCACTGAAGGTCATGTTTGAACCAAGACCTGAAGGAAATGAAGAGTGAGGTGTTCTAGGGAGGTGTCTGAGGGAAGAGCATCCCAGACGCTAGATTTTGCAGGGCCTTGTAGGCCATTGTAAGAATTCAGGCTTTTCCTTGAGTGTGGTAGGAAACCATTGCAGAGTTTTAGGCTAAGGAGTGACATGATCTGAATTTTTAATAGGACCACTCTGGCTTCTATGTTGAGGAGCAAAGGTTGAAGCAGGGGACTAGTTGGGAGACGCTTGCAGTCCTTCTTGCAAGAAATAATGGTGCTAGACTGGAGTGGTAGTCAGGAGGTGGTAAGCGGCTGGATTCTGGATATATTTTTAAGACTGAGCCAACAGGATGTGCCGATGGATCAGATGTGGGGTCTAAGAGAGAAAGTGGGAGTGGAGGATGACTCCAGTGTACTTAGCTTAAGTAACTGAAAGGATGGAGTTGCCCTTGGGCGAGATGGGAAAGATCGCAGGAGGGGGGATTCTGGAGGGGAAGAGCAGGAATTGTTTTGGACATG
Organism: Piliocolobus tephrosceles; assembly: GCF_002776525.5. Classification (NCBI taxonomy): domain Eukaryota; kingdom Metazoa; phylum Chordata; class Mammalia; order Primates; family Cercopithecidae; genus Piliocolobus; species Piliocolobus tephrosceles. Next base: position 182,118,711 of record NC_045434.1, on the reverse strand, counting down.
TTAAATTTGAGATACCCATCAGACATTGAAGGGGAGATGTTGAGTAGGCAGTTGGATCAATGGATCAAGTTAAGCAGTGAGATCTGGATTGGGGATGTATAGATAGAGTTGAAGCCATGAAACTGAATGAGATAGGAGAGGAGCCAGAGAAAAAGATGTGGTCCAAGGACCAAGTGACTTTCAGATACTGGGAGATGAGAAATCAGCGCAGGAATCTGAGAACAGTGCAGTGAGCTAAAAGCCAAAGTGAGACCAACCCTTCCCATAAAAGGGAGCAAAAATTTGGGATAGTATCTACAGGTGGGATTGAGACAGAGATTTTATTTTTTAACACGACAAATTGGGTAATACCTACTTTACAGGGCTGTGGTAGGGATAGAATGAGATAATGTTTGCAGACGCTTAGCACAGTATCTAATAATATAACAGCTCAACAATTGATACTTGGTGATATAATAATTCACCCTAATTGCTATGATGTAAATAAGCACAAAATTAAAATGTTTCTGGGCTGGGTGCGGTGGCTCATGCCTGTAATCCCAGCACTTTGGGAGGCCAAGGCGGGTGGATCACGAGGTCAGGAGATCGAGACCATCCTGGCTAACATGGTGAAACCCCGTGTCTACTAAAAATACAAAAAAATTAGCCAGGCCTGGTGGCGGGCGCCTGTAGTCCCAGCTACTTGGGAGGCTGAGGCAGGAGAATCACTTGAACCCGGGAGGTGGAGGTTGCAACGAGCCAAGATCGTGCCACTGCACTCCAGCCTGGGTGACAGAGTGAGCCTCTGTCTCAAAAACAACAACAGCCACAAAAAAGGTTCTAACCCAGCTGGCCTTTAGGGTGAGGAGAGGATAGCCAGAGATCAAGTTTGAAAGAGGAGTCAGCAGCTGCAGGTGTGGGATTCTCCTCGCAGGCTGCAGTCTAGAGGTGCAGTTTGGTGTTGAACCTTTGCCAAGGAGCTGGGCTGTCTTGGTGCAATGCCCTTTCTGTTAAGCTTCTAAATCCCTCTTTTCCTAATTGTAAACAGGGGAACTGAGTTTCTACTTTTTTTTTTTTTTTTTTTTTGCATCAGACTGTTGCCTCCCAAGATTCAACTGTCAAAGGGCAGGTCCCTGTTCTCAGTAGGTGAGGGAATAAAACTTGGACACTGGGTCATCTCAGAACACATTTCAGCCGCACACAAGGGATCTGGAGACCAGATCCCTTTCTTCCTGGTTTGATGATTGGTGGGGTCTTCCTCTGAGCATCCTGAACATATTCATTTAATAAGTATTTATTGAGCACCTGCTGTGTGCCAGGCACTGTTTGATGTGCTGCAGAATAGAACAGCGAATAAGAGACAAAAGTTTCCACCCTCATGGAGCTTATATTCTAGTGCTTTGTGTTGAACAGTGCTAAGTGTGGAAGAGAAATAATAAAGCGGAATGGTATTATGGAATATCAGGGTAAGGATGAGGTCAGTTTTGAATAAAGACCTGAAGCAAGGTCACTGGCAGTGATATTTTGGGGAAGAACATTCCAAGCAGAGGTCATGGCTTGTGTGTGGTGCACGTGTTAGAGGAACAGCATAGGCTGGTATCGCTGCAGTGGAATGTACCAGAGTCCAAGCACAGAGGTGAGTTTAGAAAGGTATATAGGAGATTCATAGATCACAGCAAATGGTCTGAGTGAAATTCACCCACCAGGGAGTCTTACATAGGCTACCAACCACTGGTCCTTAGGAATTAGCCCCCTTTCAGCCCCTTCAAATTGCTGTCAGAAGGAATGAGGTGTAACTGCATGAGATTTGTGAATCATCAGCCTCTCTGTGGTGCTGAAACCCTCCAGTGGACCATCTCTGGGAATGTTCCAGAGAGGGATAAGGAAAGGGCCCCAGGGCAAGTGCATGAAGAGACTTCAAGGAGTAGAGTGGCTCTCTAAACCTAAGGTTCCAGGCACTCGGAGCAAGTAAGGGATACAGCCCAGGGAAGGGAGAACCCTCCTCCCTACCAGGTATGTAATACCTGAGAGCCTGCCCAAGGCTCGGCTTCAGCTGCCTCCTGCAGCTCACATCCTCTCCCTTCCTCCTCTGTGCCCTGCATTCCAGTAGGTACTTGGTGGCTAAGGTAGCAGCATGGCCTTCTCTGGGGACTGAGATGCTGTAACTCGGGAACTGCCCAAGCACAGAGGGTGAAGCCACATCAGTGACCTTCAGTTTAACCCCGCTGTGTTCCTCCTGTGTCCCTGGGTTGGGGTAGGGGGGGCTGAGATGTCACTAGTGGTAAATGTGTGTTGAGGGGAGGAGGGAGGAGAGAAGATGGGCTAGTGGAGGGTAGCGGGGAGAAGGAGGAGGAGGGCAAAGATGCATCAGCATAGAGGGCATTTGGAGCCAAGTTTATGGTAAGGTGGGAGGGCCTAGGCTTCCGCATATGCTTGGACTTCAGGCTGGAGTCCCCGAGCCTCAGCCCCTTCCCCTCCTCTTCCTCCTTGAAGGCCTACAGAGCTATGGGCTGAGAACCCCCAGGTGGTACAGATCAGATCTGAGCCAGTCTCTCCTGGACTTTTTTCATCCAAGTCCATATCTGTTTTTCTCATGAACCTGGAAACCCTTTGAAGGCAAGAACAAGGTCCTCCAATCTTTCACTACCAGCTCCTACCCCAGGGCCAGCACACCATGGGTGCTGAAACTCACAGAGGACCTTCCAAGTGGCAGACCCTGGCAAGACACTGGGTGTGCTATACTGGGTTGAAAAAGATACAGATGAGTCCTTGCCACAGTTGTACAAAAGGGATTCACCCAAAGTTACACAGTAGGTCAGCATCCTGCCTCCATTCTTAGGTTCCTCTCACAGATGTTCCTCAAAAATGCCATGCCATCCTAATGCTCAGAATTCAGGTGCCCAGAGAAAACGCCCCATCCTGCCTCCCCCCCAGAGCCTCTGTCCTTCCTGCCTGGGTATTGGAGGCCCAGTAACAACTGCCCCATCCACAAGAAGAGAAGCCCAACAACTGTCCTGGTTAACGCCAGGATAGAGTAACTCCGATATCCTGGTTTGTACCCAACTTGGGAGCTTTTATTTACAGAAAGGCCTGGGTGGATCTGGGGAGAAAGGGGTGGGGAGTTATGCGAGAAAGAGAAGGGGGTTGATGTTTAAATACTCAGTTGGGAGGCAGGGAAGGAAGTAGTGGGGCTGGCTTAAGGGTATAGCCGCCTCAGGGTAGTCACCCAGCAGCAGTCACCTGGTAGGTCAGAGAGTGAGATGGGCTCAGGAACTGGCAGAGACCTCAGTCACTAATCCTCGAGCTGAGGGGTGGAACTGTAGCTGGGCAGGGCCCAGGCCTCCCGGGGTGCCCACGTCCCACTGACCCAAGGACAAGATGGCCAGTGGAGAATGGTGCAGATTAAGATGTTTGTTTTGGTAACAGCCGAGTGATGCTCCCTGGAAGGAAAGCCACCCTATTCCTTCAGAGCTTCGACTCCATCGACACCGCTTGCCCTGTGTGTTGGCCTCACTTTTTCACCCATCAGTGCTCTCCCCCCCCATTCCCCGATGTTTTAGAATTCCTGTTCCTCAGGACTCCTGGGTTCCAGACAGAAGGTCCTGGGGCAGATGGTTTCCTAGGTTGGGGATGGGTACATGTCCACCCAGAGGGGACCTGGTCCTTCCCCCCAGGATGCCTGCCAGGCTCTGGCCGGGCCTGATGCTCAAGGCCCCTTGATGGATCCGGGCTCTGCAAGGCGGGCAGAGGCATAGGCCGAAGCTCCAAGGCAGGCTGCAGGTTCACAGAAGCCTGGCAGCCCCACGGGGCCTGGCAGCCCAGGTCGACCTGCCTCTCCTGGAGCCCCTGGGGACCCTCGATCGCCATCCTTGCCGTTGATTGCCTGGCCAGGCCGGCCAGGGAGTCCTGTGAACAGGAGAAAGTTAAGACATGAGGGGCGCCTCTTGCCTCAGACCCAGAATTTTGAAGGTGGAGAAATTTTTCAGATGGAGAAAATGAGGCCAAAGACACCACAGGAGAAGGGACTCTGCCCCAGAGGCAGAGATTATGTGATTGTCCCCTACTCCCAGCTCCCAGTGAGCTTTGGGAGCAAACGTCCCTTCTGTCACCTTCGTGAAGTAATGGTGGTGGGTCCTGGGAAGTCCTGAGAGGTTCAGCTTCCAGAGCTAGAACCACCCAGGGACTCCCGGGTGCTCCAAAGGGGTGCAGAAGCTGGGTATCAAGGACTGAGCTGGCTGAGCATGTGGCCGTCATGGAGGAGACCCTGGTGTCCACGTGTCATTAATTCCCAAGCTGAGGAACACACTAGCTGGGCAGGGCCAACAGCTTACCTGGGATCCCTGGGGGCCCAGGCATCCCGGGGTGCCCCCGTCCCACTTCTCCTGGATCACCCTTCTCTCCACGTTTTCCTGTAGACAAAAAAGGGAATCTTCGTTTTTCAGAATTGAAAAATGCTTTTCCTCTATTTTTTGCTATGTTTCACACACAGAAATTATTCCTGTTTTGTGCTAGTTTATAATAGAGGAAAGTTGGAAATGATCATGCAGGGCTTGTTAAATAAAGGAAGGTGCAGACAAAGGATGGAAGATTATGTAACCAATAAAGTTTATTACAGGAAAGTAAGCATAACAGTATCTAGCATTTACTGTGGATCAAGCAGTGAACTAAGATGAACTCTATATGAACTACTGTCCTCACTGCCACACTATGAGGTGGGTACTTTCAGTGTCCCCATTTTACAGATGGTAAACCTAAGGCCCAGGGAAATTAGTAGGTAACTTGTCTGAGAGCCACGCTGAGAAAGGGGAGTCTGGATTCACAGCCATGTGTGGCTCCAGCCTGCCTGCTTTACTACTCTGCTGGTCTGCCGCCCCATCTCTATTGACATGGAAAGATGCTTATGGGGTATCACAAAGCACATTCAAAAACAAATCCCAGAAACCCCGAGTGATAAAAATAGTACATTCATTTCCATCCATTTGCTACTGGGAAAGAAAGTCCGGGAGTACCTCCTGGACCATGTGGCTGAGGGACCGGGGAAGGGTCTGTATGTCATCCTGGGAAGCGAATGGGGAAAGGGCGGGCCGGGACAAATCCCCCTGCCTGGACCCCATGCCCACCGCAGAGGAGCACTCACCCTTGGGCCCCGTGTTCCCGATCTGACCCACGGCTCCGACGATGCCAGGAACACCCCGAGGGCCAGGGTGCCCATGGGGTCCCTGCTTGCCTGGGTACCCAGGGGGCCCAGGAGGTCCTGGGGGACCCACCATGCCCACCGCACCCAGGGCTTCCCGCTTGGCACTCACGGCGACCTCTGCCAGTTGCTCTGGAGGGAGGGAGGGAGGGAGGGAGAGGGAGGTCTATGAGGTGGGTGTCAGCAGTAACACGAGGGGAGGCAGAGCATCCTGTGGGCCCTGGCCCCTAGGTTTGCAGACAGCAAAGCACCATGTTTAAGTTCCCTCTTCCTTGGGCTCTGTTTTGCGGAAGTCAAAGGCCCAGAGTGACTTATTCAAGGTCCCCAAGCCCTTAGGAGACGGGGCTGGAAGGAGCCCCCAGGACTCCAGATTTTCAGACAAGTGAACACATGGAGGCTCCGGGAAGGGGTGAGGGGGCGACGATGCCCTCGAACGGACTGTGAGGAGGGGTTGCTGCCCCTCACCTTGCAGCATCTTCAGCGCCACATCCACGATGTGCTGGTCAGTGGCATCCCGGCCCTGAAAGCAGAGGCCTTTCAGGGAGAAGCCCCTGGCTGCAAGGGCCCACCGCTCCTGCTGCCACCTGGCTGAGCGTGAGGCCGCCATGGAGGAGACTCTGGTGTCCAGAGTCATTAATTCCCAAGCTGAGGAACAGACTGTACCTGGGCGGGGCCAGGGGCTTACCTGGGAAGGTCGCGGGGTAATCCCTCAGGCTGCTCTCACAGCCTTCCTGTCTGCTCTGGGCTTAGAACCAGTCTCCGGGAAGTCGGTGAGTCCCTGGGAACCCCTAGCCTTTGGCGGGTAAGCTGCACCCCAGAACAGATCTACCTAGAAGAATCACCCCCTACCCTACCCGGGGCCCAACTCACCGCCACGCCCTGTCTCCCGGGCTGTCCTGGAACGCCTCGGTTCCCCACCAGTCCTCGAGGGCCGGGGAGACCAGGGTAGCCCTGAACCCCTGGGGCGCCCGCATCCCCACTGGGGCCGGGGTAGCCGGGTTCTCCACGTACTCCTGGCTACGGGAGGATGGGGTGGGAGCAGAGCCGGGTGAGAAGGCGCCCGGCGGGGTGGGCGAGAGTGGGGGGTGGGGGTCCAGGAAAGGGGTGGGGCTGGGAGAAAGGAGTGGCCGGGAGAGTGGAGGTCCCAGGGCTGCCCAGGAAAGTCGGAGAACGCGGGGAGGGGAGGACGCACCTGTCCCTTGGGCCCCGGCTCGCCGGACTCGCCCTGCAGGCACAAGGAGCCACGGTCACGAAGCGGTGGGGGACCCCGGGGCCAGCCGCCGCTCCCCGCCCTTCCCCAGGTCGCACGCTCACCTTCTCGCCTTTCTCTCCAGGGAGGCCGGCCACCCCCGGGTCACCCTGCAGAGAGAACCACGGGTCAGACGCGCGGTGGCGGCGGCGGTGAGGACGCGGAGCAGGGTTGGGGGTGGCTGGGAATAGGGGCGCTGGGACTCACCACTCCGCCGCGAGGCCCGGTCTTCCCTGGGGAGCCCTGGAGAAAGCGTGGAGTGAGGGGTTTGGCGAGTTACCCCCTCCAGGGGTCCCCCACCTAACTTTCTGCCACACCCATCTTTCCAACTCTGCCTCACCGACTAGACCAGAACCCTGCGACCTGCAGGTTTGGAGGCTCCGGAAGGATCTGCGTCCTGCCGACCCCACTCCCCCTGTTTTAGGGCCCCTTTCCCAGGTGTTTCCCAGCCCCATCTGGTACCTTGTCTCCTTTGATGCCCGGCAAGCCTTGGGGCCCCGGAATTCCAGGGGAGCCCTGCTCCCCCTTAGGGCCCTGAGGAGAAAAGAAACCAAAGGAATAAATGGAATGGGGGGCCTGGATATGATGCCCTGCCCACCTCAGCTGGCCTGCACTCACCTGCCTTCCCTGAGGGCCCGGCTGCCCCACTGGACCCCTCTCGCCCTGGTCACCCTGAAATGGAAAGAGAAGGTCACACCCTCAGCAGCTCTCAGCAGATGTAGCCTCTCGCACCCGGGCCTGACACGGCATGGCCAGGGTGCCCTCCATTTCTGCTGTCACTGGCAGGGGGTCCTTTGCTCCACTTGGCAGACCAGCAAAGGAAACCCAGGCCGTGCCTGGGGAGGCCTCTCACAGGCTGGGCTGCATGGAGCAGGTGCTGTATCCAGCAGTGCCAGCTGCGGCCGAGGCCCCTGGCGAGGGGCCACTGTGCCAGGCACTTACCTTCTGTCCCATGATGCCCTGAGGACCAATTTCTCCTCGAGGCCCTGGCTCTCCCTGGAGGAAGGAGAATTTGGGGCTAAGCATTTGACCTGGTGGAACCCACCGTTCCACACCTGGCCAGCGCCTCCCTACCCTTGGGTCTCAGCTAATTTGCTTCATCAAGGAAGGCTTCCCAGACCCCCTGTTCCATGCCTTTGGGTCCCTGTAGTTTTCCTTCAAAGGATCCAACACAATTTAAATTACTTATGTGATCATTTATTTCATGTCTATTTCTTCCATTAAACTATACCCTCCATGTGAGGAGGAGACTCATAGTTGCAAGTATTTAGTGAATGTTTATGCAATGAATAAATGAATGCAGAACTCTGCCTGCTGGATTCCCAGTCTGTCAACTTGGTCATCTGGGAAGGTCACACTCCAGAACAGAGCCAGTCCCCACCCTCCCTACAAGGTACAAAGGGAAACGGGCCCAGAGAGGAGAAAGAGCTTCCCTGGGTCATTGGGTCAGGGCAGAACCAGACTAAGTCTCCCTGGGTTAGGGCTTCACCCCACGGCCTCACCCTAAAGCAGGAACCCTTTTGTCAGTGGAGGGGGCACTTACCTCTTTCCCAGGGGGACCAGAGAATCCAGGAAGGCCCTGCGGGCCCGGCTCACCCTGCAGGAAAACACAGTTCTCAGGTCAGTCTGGGTGGCCCAGTCAGGCCCTTGGCCTCAGGGAAACCCAGTGAAGCCTGAACAGAGCCTGGAACCAAATGAGCTGGGGAGGGACAGAGGGTATTCTTGGTTCAGTCCTCTTGGCTCCTGATTTTCCTGTTTGTTTCTCCTCTGGATTTAAAGCCATGCCATCCTATCTGCACTGAGGCAGGCTGAGGAATGCATGATGGGTGGGAGGTGGCAGGAGGGAGGTGGTTAGGCCCAAGGGGCTTATGTTCAGGCTGAGCCTCTGAGACTTGGCTGAGGCCTGGGCCTTGCTGTCTTCCTGGCCCCAGACTTCCTTGCTCAATTCTGTCCCCAGCTTGGGATTGCCTCACCTGGTCTCCAGGGCCTCCTTTTGTCCCAGGCTGGCCCGGCACACCCTGCAGAAAGAAGTTGAAGTCAGTTTCTGCCCTGGCATGAGGGAGCCCCATGCACCTGCTGCTTTGCCTCCCATCCCCAATCCAGATTTCCCCCACCTGTGGGAGCTGAACAACAGAAGGCCCAGCCATGGCATCATGAACTTAACTGTACTTTCCCACAGTGGTGGGAGACGAGTAGGGCACAGTGAATGGCCTGCCTTCCAGGACCTGGGGTCTATGGGTCTATGGGGAAGAGACGACTATGTGCTCTCAGGTGCCTGAGCCCAGGAACACAAGTTTGCACGTGTGCACAGAAACAGGTTTGGCCACTCAGTACTCCCACAGGGAGGGAGGGCAGGCTCCCATGGACTGGACATCAGAAGGTATGGAATGGAGATGGCCCTGAATGATGAGAAGGCACAAAGAGACCAGAAAGGGCATTTCAAGCAGAGGGACGAGCAAAGGCCTAAAGGTGTGGAGGCAGAAAAGCCAAGGCCTGTTGAGAAGGGAAAGGAGAGGGGCCATTGCTGATATGGCAGGAGGGGCAGGCTGGGGTCAGATTATGGTGGTCATTGAATGCTAAGATGAGCCACGAGGACAAAGGTTGTATCTGTCCTGTTTATAATTGTTTACCTGCCACTTAGTATACCTCAGATATTCAATCATAATTTTTTTTTTTTTTTTGAGATGGAGTCTTGCTCTGTTGCCCAGGCTGGAGTACAACAGTGTAATCCTGGTTCAGTGTAACCTCTGCCTCCTGGGTTCAACCAATTTTCCTGCCTCAGCCTCCTGAATACCTGGGATTACAGGCATGAGCCACCATGCCCGGCTAATTTTTGTATTTTTAGTAGAGACGGGATTTCACCACATTGGCCAGGCTAGTCTTGAACTCTTGGCCTCAGCCTCCTGAAGTGCTGGGATTACAGGTATGAACCACTGCACCCAACCTCAATAACTACTTATTGAAGGACTGGACTGAATGACTTTTTCCTGGAGGCGGTGGGGAGTCACGAAAGGTGCTATAGTGGGGAAATGGTTAGATTCCATTTAGCCAGCATGGAGGACTGGAATAGCCAAAGAGGGGGCTAGAGTAATTGTCCAAGTGATGAGGCCCTCGCCAGGCCAGGGGCCACAGAGTTGGTAATGAGGCAAGAGGTGGTGATTGAGCAAGAACCCCAGGTGTGTGTGGATTCTAACCTCATCAGCCACTAGCCTCTGGCCAGCCCCCAAGGCTCCACCTGATACTTACCGCTAGGCCCTGGTGGCCTGGGCTTCCTGGCCGTCCTGCCTGTCCTGCACTGCCCTGGGATAGACAGAGAACCAGAGATACAAATTAAAGCTCCAGCCAGAGGGCCATGGCTTCTACCCAGATGCAGGTAGGGAAACTGAGATCCAGAGGCAAGAAAGGGCATGTCCATGACAGAACCGAGGACCCCAGGCTCTAGGTGTCTAGAACCTGCATGGTCGGACTCAAGGCCCTGCCCCTGCACCAATCCCAACTGCAGCCCCACTCCTACCTTCATGCCAGGTGTGCCTGGGGTCCCGTCCTTGCCGTTGATGCCTGGGGGGCCCTAATCAGGAGGAAAGTTCAAGGCAGAGAGACAATGCAGAGCTGTCTGGGGTCCGGCCACCCACCCCTGTTCCTCTGCAACAGCTGCAGTGTGCAGGGAGGGAGTGGCTCTGGTCATCCCAGGAAGCCCCACCAGCCAACTGGGGGAGGGGAGCTGAAGAGGGAGGGGAATGAGGATCATGGAACACAGCCCTTCCCTAGTATGGAGGGTGGTGTCCCCGAATGCTGCAAGCTCCCCATGACCTCCCTTGTGTCACCACCCCTGTTTACAGGTGAAGAAACTGAGGCACAGAAAGGGAGGCATTTCCTGAGGTTACAGAGCCAGCCCACCAGTTGCAGAGTTCAGACTAGCATCCCAGGCTTCTCTTCTGGGGGTTTGGACAAAGCAACAGGGCCCTGGTCTCCGTCCTGGTGGGCCTAGGCCTCTGGCACCTACCGTTGCTCCCTTCGGGCCTGTGATCCCCTGGGGTCCACGAACACCTGGGCTGCCCTGCAAAGCGGAGAGAGACCAGGTCACCTTCAGGATATCGGGTCCCTGTCTGGCTGTGCAGAGAGGGGAACCACTGAGAACAGTGGCCTCTGGGTCCCAGAGTTCCTCTGGCACAGGCCACACCATGCAGGGGCCAGAGGAGGGAGCATTGGGAGTACCCTTCCTGCCCTGGCACCAGCAGGAGGGAGAAGTCAGTGCCAGGAGGCCAGGCTGGGCTGAGCAGGAGCAGGGGTGGGAGCCAGCATCCACTGAGACTCTGGCCAAGGCCCCACACTCCACTCAGCCAAAGGAATACAACAACCAAATGCAATGTGTGGATGCTGTGTGAGTCTCGATTTGAACAAGAACCAGGAAAAGACAATTTTGAGATAACTGGGAAAAACTGAACAGAGACTGGTCATTAGATGATGTTAGGAAGTACTTGTTTATTTTGTCAGTTGTGATAACGTGATTATGAGAATGAGTGCTTATTGTTTAGAGATATGTACAAAAGTATCTAGGGGTAAGATGATAGGATGTTAAGGATTTACTTGAAAACATCAGAGCAAAGCAATAACAAAAGCAAAGAAGGAGGGGGCTGGGAGATAGAGGATACAAGAATGACAAAATGTTAGTAACTGAATTGGAACCTGTGATAGGTACATGGGGATTCTTTATATCACTCTCACTGGTTTTCTGTATAGTTAAAAAATCACATTAAAAAAAACTAGATATGGACGGGTGTGTTGACTCACGCCTGTGATCCCAGCACTTTGGGAGGCCGAGGCAGGTGGATCACCTGAGGTCAGGAGTTCGAGACCAGCCTGACCAACATGGTGAAATGCTGTCTTTACTAAAAATACAAAATTAGCTGAGCGTGGTGGCACATGCCTGTAATCCCAGCCACTTGGGAGGTTGAGGCAGGAGAATCTCTTGAACCGGGGAGGTGGAGATTGCAGTGAGCTGAGATTGCACCACTGCACTCCAGCCTGGGCAACAAGAACAAAACTCTGTCTCAAAAACAAAACACAACAAAACAACTAGATGATCTCTGCTGTCCAATAGAAAAAGAAAAGTGTCAGAATTTTTTAAATTTTAAAAAGAAAAATAATAATTAAAAAACTAAATAATAATAACAGTTAACTGTGTTTTCTGCTCCATTTTTCTGTAAAGTTAAAACTGCTTCCCCCAACAGGTCTATTAATTAGAAAAAAAAAAAAAAAAAGAGTTAAGAGAACTGGGATCCAGACCAAATCCCATTAGCCCCATGGCTGATTTGCTGGAATCTCATTGTCTGGCCCCAGTGACCGTGGGACTGGATCCCAGGGCTTCTCCTAAAGTCTGAATTTGGGCTGACTGGGCTCTTGGCATAGACGGTCCTCTCCCGCAGGTCACCCACTTGTACACACACACACCCACTCATACACACATACATACACTCACACTCACACATATACACACACTCAGAGCTATCCTCACACACATACTCATACACTACACACACAGCCTCACACATACTCTACACACACCCTCATACACAGTCTACACTCACACACACACTGCACATTCACACACACACACACACACACACAGCCTTAGGGAGAGCTTTGTCCTGCCCAGTACTCCCCAGGGGTCCTGACTGAACAATGGGTGCCTGAGGACTCACCACGTCGCCCTTCTCCCCAGCTCGGCCTGGCGGTCCCCTTGGACCTTCCTCACCCTGGCAAGAAAGACAAGCAGGATTCCAGGTCACACAGGCTCAGGGGGAGGCGTGCCCACTCTGTAGCTGTAGCTGTAGGAGCTCCAGCCTCAGGGGTGCGGAAGCAAAAGCAGGCTTACCGGTGGCCCAGTGGCACCGATGGTGCCCACCATGCCTTTATATCCATGAGGGCCCTGCGGACAGGAAAGGGTTGCAGGTCAGTCCTGGCTGAACTCCAGGGGCCAGAAGGCGGCTCCTGGAAGCTCTTGTATGACATCCCGAGATTCACTTACCGTCTCTCCCTTGGGCCCTGCCATGCCCGGGTAGCCCCTGATGCCCTGGGGACCCTGTTGAGACAGGAAAATGACAGCAATGGCGATCGCAAGCCCCACGTCATGATACCTTGTCTGACGCCCACCTTCAGCCTTACAGTGCCCTTTTGAGGTAGGCAGCAGAGTCTCTGTCTCGTGGATGGGACATTGAGGTTCAGAGATGAGGAGGGACTCACTTGGTTACTCAAAGGGACAGTGGCAGACCTGGACCTCAGCCTGGGCTTCTTGCTGACAGCTTTGGTTCCCGTCCCTCATTCCTGACAGTTTCAGCCTCCCTCTCCCCATCCAGAGATGCTCCCAGCTAGACACAGGTGTCTCTTTTGCAAGCTAGAGGCCTGAGCAGGGGAATGACTCCATTAAGGGCTTCTGGGGTGAGGGAGAAGAGGGCCGCTGAGGCAAGGTGTTCCTTACCGGTGGTCCAGGGATGCCTTGCTCTCCAGAGGTGCCCACGTCTCCCTTGGGACCCTAAAGGGCAGGGATGAGCTGTCAGACGGGCAGGCAGATGGAAAGACACATATACAGACAAGCAAAGATACCATCTCCTTTCCCCTGCACAAGCAGACAGGAAGGACTCCTACAAACCATACAGTCCCATGTCACAGGTCGAGAAAGGCCAAGCAAGGAGACGTGACCAGAGACATGCCGACCTGGAGCACAGGCCTCCAGCCCCCGGCTCAAGGCTCTGTCCCCAGAACCCACAGGGGAAGGAGAACGGGAAGGGATGAAGAAGGGGACAGAGCCCTGTAGGACCATCTCCACGTATCCTCGACCCACAGCCCTCACCCCTCGCACTCACCGGCTTCCCCTGGCGGCCAGGATCACCCAGAACCCCGCGTTTGCCTGCATGTCCCTGAAGGGAAGGAGACAGCTCAATACGAGGTCCCCTCCTGTCACCTGGACCACTCTCCCAAGATTCAAGCCAGGAGCTCTCACCTTCACTCCCTGCAGCCCTGGGGGACCTTTCATCCCCGCTGGACAGTTGGTTGGACACTGGAAAAAGAAAAATCCACAAGGCCCTGTGACCAGCTGGGCGGTGCGCCCCCATCTCTCCAACTCCTGTGCTCTCCTCCGCCTCACCTGGTGGAACCCCCGCATTGCAGCCCCTCCCCATCTCTCCCGACCCCGCCATCTCTGCGGCCCCGCCTCCCTGCATTAGCCCCGCCCCAGACCTCGCCTCTCACCAGGAAATCCGCACTGCCTTCCAGACCCTGGATGGTTCCCGGGCGACCCTGAGAGGAGACGTGAAGATGGAGTTTTGCCTGACCCTTTCCCGCTGCAGGCTTGCTCAAAGACCCTTCTCCTTCCCCTGCACTTTGCCATGTCGGGGGTTCTGAAACTTACAGGTTTCCCTGGAGGTCCTGGGGGCCCCGATGGTCCATCTGGTCCAGGGTCCCCCTGGAAGCAAAAGAAGCCCAAATCATACCTCTGACCAGCCCTTCCCAGCTTACCCTAGTGCCCTCCTCCAGGTCCTGCCGCTGCCCTGTCCACCCTGTCTTCCCGGTCACCTTGTGAGATCCACCATCTTGGGAGATCAACGCCTGATTGACAGGGGATGGGGCCAGCCCTTGGCGTCCCTAAAAGACCTAGGGCCGGGTGGGCTCATAGGAGGGGCTTCTGCCCCAGACCTGGAGGAGTTTCCCAGTGGCCAGGAGCAGGCCCAGGAACTTCCAGAAAGACCACCCAGCTTGCCAGCTTGGAGATAGAAGGCAGGAGGCAGTGAGCAAGGTGGCTGGGGCTCACCTTGGGGCCTGGGATTCCAATCTCACCAGGGAGGCCAACAGGTCCAGGCGGTCCCTGGGGAGCAGAGAGTGGATGGTCAGGATGCCTCAGAGTGTCAGATACCCTGGGCATGAAGCTAGAGACAGGCAACCAAAGCCCGTTTCTCCACTTTTACTTTTTTTTTTTTTTGCCAAACCCCAAGAGACTGACAGCCTGGGGCTTTAAGGACCAGAGAATTGCAGAGCCAGTGGACAGGCCCAGAGTGGGCTGGCCCTGGGTCTCTGGCAGGTCCACCTATTCCCGACACTGTCACAGCACGCTGGCCCCTCCCCATGGCGGCCATTCCCTTGAAGCCTTTCTGTTGTCCCCTCCTTCCCTGGGAGCTCTGGGGACCCTGCCCTATCCCTGAGGACTTACGGGAGGTCCAGCAAAACCAGGGCCCTGTAACAGAAGGAAAGAAGATTGGCTTCATGGCTCTCTCTGCAGGTCCCTCTCCCCCGAGGGTCCCTCGAAGCCCCTGCAGGTTGTACTCACTGGAAGGCCAGGAGGACCAGGAAGCCCGGGCTGGCCCTGCAGGAGCAACGAGAAAGGCTCAGAGACTGGGGTTTCCCTGGCCCTACTTCCTATCTACAGCCACTCCCAAATGCTGGCCCTAGATTGCCCCTGCTGAGGCCCCAGCAGGCACCTTACCTTGACTCCAGGGATCCCCGTGGGGCCAGGCTCCCCCTTGGCTCCAGTTAAACCCTGCAGAAGAATGAAAATGTAGGATCAGTGAGGGCCAACCTGCCCCCTGACCCACAGAGCAGGGCAGGTTCAAGGGTCCCTCCTGGGTGGGCCGATGCTCCCTTTCACCATACCTCACAAAGGCCTGGGAACCTCGACACCTGTCTTTCCTTTTCCCCAGTTCCCATAGTAACCCTAGGAGGCAGGTAGAACAATTCCCTTCTTTTGAAAGATGAGAAACCAAAGCCCAAAGATTTGGCTTCATGCCAGGCCCAGGCTTCATGCCTCTGGGTTCAGGAGTCAAAAGACCTGGCCATGGGTCAAGATTGGTCATTTGCTTGATGTCCTGCCCTGGCAACTTTTTCCTTTTCTTTTCTTTTCTTTCTTTACTTTCTCTTCTTTCTTTTCTTCCTTCCCTTCCCCTCCCCTCCCCTCCCCTTTCCTTCCTTCCAACACAGTCTCACTCTGTTGCCCAGGCTGGAGTGCAGTGGTGCAAGGTCAGTTCACTGCAACCCCCTCCTCCTGGGTTCAAGTGATTCTTGTGCCTCAGCCTCCCAAGAAGCTGGGACCACAGGCACGCGCCACCACGCTTGGGTAATTTTTGTATTTTTAGTAGAGACGGAGTTTTGCCATCTTGGCCAGGCTGGTCTTGAACACCTGACCTCAAGTAATCTGCCCACCTTGGCCTCCCAAAGTGCTGGGATTACAGGCATGAGCCACCACACCAGGCCACTGGAAGCTTTTTCTGAGCCTTAGTTTCTCATGTGGGTGCCTCTCTGAGTGGATGTGAGAACCAATGCAATATAGAAGGCAATATGCCTTGTAATCGTTGCAGGGTGTGGATGAATTTGAAGAGGCCCTGGTGACTGTCCCAGCCCTGGTCACACCTCATGAACCAGCAGGGCAGAGGCAAGTCATCGGGGTTTCTCCTTTCTCTCATCTTTCATTGACTGACCCAGTGTAACTCCCACCAGATGTTGTCCTCATGCCCCTGGGGCTGGCTGTGTTCAGGAGCCTGTGACCTTGGGGGCCCCTGAGAGCTCTGTGGTATCAGCTAAATGATGTTTCTTTCCTGAGTCATGCCTGAGACTGTGGGCAGGGGTCGGGGGAAGAGCAGAGGGAAGGACAGGGCACACAAGCACATATTCCACCTGATCCTTGGAGGCCAGAAATGTGAGACTAAGTCCTGACTGCTGCAGGGGAGCAGACCCTCTCTGGACCCCGGTTGCCTGCAAATCAATGCCCCTGGCGGGGGGATGTGAGGTTCCAGGGAGGTCACAAGTCATACCAAGGTGAAGGGGGGCTCACAGCTGGAGAGTCTCCATCCTGCTGCCCATCTCTGAACAGATCAGTGAAGATGCCAGAGCCAGGCCCTGGAGGTCAGTTGGTGGAGCCCTTCCCTACCCCACCCGACACGCAGGTACTCACATCAATCCCAGGCTTCCCGTCTGGACCATCTGGCCCGGGTTTGCCAGGCTCACCCCTGGGTCCCTTGAAAACAGAGATGGAACAAACATGAGCCAGAGGAGAGCAAGAGCAGGAAGGGTCAAGGCCAAAGAGGATAAAGCACTCACCGGAGGGCCAGCTTTGCCAGGGGGCCCCTTGTCACCCTGCAAGATACAAGTTGGTGAGACAGCACACTACGGCTCACGCTACCCCAAGTGGGCACACACAGGCCCTGGCAGGCCTCTCCCAAAGGCTCTCCTCACTCTCCTCTCTTCTGTCTACGTCCCCTAAGCCTTGCAATTTTTGAGAAAAGAGCCCCCTTTTCCTCAAAAATAAAATCCAAAAACAAATTATAGGAGCATGAGAATAAACCTGGCTGGGCTGGAGAGGGTGACAGCAGCATGCAAGAAGGTACAGACATGCTGATGTCATGAGGTGCCAGCTGTGAGACCCACTACCAGGGCTGGGGGCTCCACGCTGATGCCTCTTGGATTTGGGCACGTGTGGGAGGAAGGTTGGGGCTTCTGGAGAAATGTGAAGGGGGATAAGCAAGTTGGGCAGCAGCTCTATTCCAGACTGTAGGGCAGGAGAACAGGAAACTGAGCCAGTGGCAAGGACCAAGGGGGACTGCAAGGGGGAAATTCAGTGTTCCCAAGGAGGGAAGGACCTCCTTCCAGTGACAAAGGACCCTTGGTGGTGGGCAGGCAGGGCCGGTGGAATCCGATTTAGCCCCAGAGAGGCCTCCAGGCATTTCAGAGCCCTCAGCAGCCAGGGCCTGGCCGGGGGCCCAGCATCCTGTGTTTGGGGGGTGGGGGCACCAGGTTGAATAGAAGTCTGTCCAGACTGGTAAACATCAAGCGGCCCTCCTGCGGGAGCCTTCAGAATGAAGTATTTAACCCTCACCCTGCAGGGAACAAGCCCAGCTGATTCTAAATCAGGGAGAGAAAACCGAAGGGAAGAGACAGGAGTCTGGCCCAAGCTGGTGGGCGGTCTGGCCAAGGCTCCCAATGACCCTGAAGAAGCGTCCAGATGTGCCAGAGGCAGGGTGAGGGGTTGAGGCGCCTCCTACCCAACAAGGAGGGGAAAGGAGAGGAGGGGGATGAGGCCTCGCTGTGAGCTGCGGCCGGCGGACTGAACAGCAGCTCCTTGTCCGTCGGCGGCTACAACCCGCTCCGCAAGTCAGGCCTGGATTGAGGTTTTTGCAGAACAAACGGCGTCCTTGTGGTGCGGGCCGGCGCCGCCTACTGGCGACGGGGGCACTACCTCTCTGGGCACCCCAGTCCCCACCCCCACCACAGCGCTCACAAAGTTCTCCTTTGTCCGCTGCCTCCCTCCCGCCCTGGTCCCTGGTTAGAGACTCACGTCGATGCCGTCAGATCCAGGCACTCCCGGCGGTCCCGGGGGGCCCGGGGGGCCCCGTTCTCCCGGTGGACCTCTCTGAAAACACACACGGTGGGGGCAGTCCTCAGACAGTGCGGGAAGCTGGGCTTCCCCGGGGCTGCAAGCGACCCTGGGAGCGGGGTCCAAGGGGCGCATCTCCTCCGTGAACTCCCACGTATTGAGAACCTTCTGCATAGCAGGCACTGTGTGCCATTACATGTATTATCTTAAAGAATACTCAGAATCGGGAGGCGGGAGCTGTTACGGGCCGCCGTTTGCAGTTGCAGAAACTGGCTCTGAACATGAAGGGTCCATGGTCACTGAGCGTGGGCGGAGGCGCCAGGACTCCGCCCTGGGTGCCCGACTCCTTCTACTGTGCCAGGTTGCCCTTGCGCGGTGGCGGTGGGGAATAGATGGAGACGTGGGCAGCTCAAATAAATCACAGATGGAATGCAAGGTTGTGCCTAGCAGGCTGCCGGCCCTCAGTGAGCGGTGACTTGGGTTATTGTTCTTATGTGAACGGCAGGCAGAGACAGCGCCTCCTTCTCTCCCCATGGTGCGGGAAAACCCGACGGAAAAGTGGGGGAGGCGCAGGGAAAGGAGGTGTAGGGAGGTGAAGCGGATACTCTCTTCCCACTCGGAGCGCCCCTGCCGCAGCACAACTACCGGGTCCTCCCTCCGCTAAGTCCTGACTGCTGCCGGGAAGCAAGAGGAGACTGCACCTCCCAGAAAGCAGACCCTCTCTCTGGACCCCAGTTGCCTGCAATTCAATGCAGGTGAGTGTGAGGTTTCAGGGAGGTCACGAGTCATATCAAGGTGAGGGGAGCTCACAGCTGGAGAATCTCCGTCCTGCTGCCCATCTCTGAACAGATCAGAGATCTTAAAAGGCGGCCCTTTTCAGACGCCAGGTTGGACCCAGGCAGGGGTCCTGGTGCCCACGACCTCCCCAGGCCGAGAAGTGCCAGACTGGCGCCCTGCAGGCGAGCTCGGAACCACATCCAGCACCCCACGGGGCCCAGTCTCTGCCCTACCCGCGCGCCCGCAGCCCCCCGGCGGCCCTCGGAAGGGAGACGTGGGTTGGCGGGCAGGGCCGAGAGGCCGCCTAGGGGCGATAGCGGTGTCTGGTTGGAGCCGGCGCCCCCTGGGAGGCGGCGGGGGCGGAGGCTGCGGAGCGGGTGAATGAGCACCATTGTATGCCCTGCCACCTGGGCTCCCCGGGCTGCCAGGACCGGGCGCCAGCTCCTGCCCCACGCTGCCTGTCCCAGGCAGGGCAGCGCGTCTCGGGACGGGTCCCCTCTGACTCTCCGACTCAGCCACCTCCATTCACAGTGCCGCGATGGGCACCATGTATGCACCCACCCAGGGGACCTGCCCGCGGCGCTGTCCTCAGGTGGCCCCTCGGGCTAGGGCTGTCAGTAGGCGCGGGCCACAGGCAGAGCTCCTCCATCCCGGACCCCAGACCCTGCACCCTGGACCCTGGCAGCGGAGAGGCTGCAAGACTTACGATCTGCGCCAGAGCGAGCACTAGCACCTGGAGAAGAACAAGGAGGCAGCGGGGGGCGGCTGCAGCGACGGCCATGGCGGGCGGCGAGGTCAAGGGGGACGGGTGCGGGTCCGCGCACGCACCGACGGCAGAGGCTCCTGGCGCTGGCTGTTCGCGGGCGGGGTGGGCCGGGGCTCCTGAATATGCGGGGGGCGGGGCGGGGGCCGGCGTGAGCTGTCACCTGAGAGGACCGGCGGGGTTGCGGGGAGGGAGGCCGGCGCCCGGTATCCAGCTCCGCCCTGCTCGGTCCACCCTCTGTCCTCTGCCCGGGCTTCCCGGACGCCTTAGCCTGGTAATCCGAGGGGCGACCGGGGTGCCGGACGGAGATGATGGTCCGGTTTCTTTGTGAGGAGGCATAAGGCCGTCTGAGGTCCCCCTCAGGACCTTCAGGCCCCAGCACCTTCCCCCGACGCACAGCCTGTGCCCCATCACTTACCCCACGTCCTCTCCAAGGCCCAGACCGTGAGCGCCTCAGCCTCTGCAGACCTTGCTGCAGGCTCTCCCCAGCTCCCGCCCACCTTGCTCCCCTCTCCTCTGGCTCCTTCTTCTCCAAGCACAAACAAACAGGACTTTTCCATATTAATATGCCACAGCCCTTCCTGGATCAGCCGTCTCATGAATACTCCATCGGCCTCTTCCAGCTCTTTAGTGGAGCTGTGTGCACCTCCCCCAACCCCCAACTTCCTCACCTGGCTTTCACCTCCCTACCTCTGTCCCAACAAGCAGATCCGTCTCCTGGGGGTCTCCAGTGAAGCCCAACCATTCTTCAGTCCTCCAGGCAGGAAGCTGTTGGCATCTTCACCTGACCTTGAAGTCTTCCCCATCCAAGCTCCTGCCATCCAGCTCCCCTTTTTCTATTCCCTTTTATTCTCTGCAGCTGTCTTAAGCACTGGTGTGTTTAGGATTGGGCCTTCTCACTCCATGTTCATAGAAACAACTACCACTTTATTCACCAGAGTTTCCAAACCCCACTGTCCAGCATAGCCTGACTCCAGAGAGCCTTCCCTTCCCTACCACTCACTTAAGCAATATTGGTAAAATGCTTTGAAATCTGACTTCGTCACGATTATACATATGACTACAGGCACCTAAAACTCTATGAAGTATCAGTTTCCTCATCTGTAAAATGGGGATACTAATTATCTATCTATCTATCTATCTATCTATCTATCTATACATATATGTATTTTTTAAAGACAGTCTTTTTATTTTTTTTTATTTATTTTTTATTTTTTTATTTTTTTATTTTTATTTTTTTTTACAGTTTAATTTAATATTTTAAATTTATTGGTATTAAGTTAAACATAGACATTTCTAAACAATTAAGTTTCTATTATATCGGCAGCTGTTGCCCCACTTCCTGATTTTTTCTTCATTTTTTTTTTTTTTTATAATCAGAAACTATAGTTGCATTTTTATTTTTTTTATTTATTTTTTTTCCCATCAATTCATCATTTATATCAGGTATAACTCCCCAATGCAATCCCTCCCCCCTCCCCCCTCCCCATGATAGGCCCCAGTGTGTGATGTTCCCCTTCCCGAGTCCAAGTGAGCTCATTGTTCAGTTCCCACCTATGAGTGAGAACATGCGGTGTTTGGTTTTCTCTTCTTGTGATAATTTGCTAAGAATGATGGTTTCCAGCTGCATCCATGTAAGGTCTGGAGTGCAGTGGTGCGATGTCAGCTCACTGCAACCCCCCCTCCCGAGTTCAAGCGATTCCCCTGCTTCAGCCTCTCGAGTAGCTGGAATTACAGGCATGAGCCACAATGCCTGGCTAAGTTTTATATTTTTAGTAGAGATGGGGTTTCGCCATGTTGGCCAGGCTGCTCTTGAACTCCTGACCTCAGGTGATCCGCTTGCCTCAGCCTCCCAAAATGCTGGGATTACAGGCAGGAGCCACCGTGCCCGGCAAATAGTCCTTATCTTAAAGGGGTTTTATGGAGATTGAATGCGATGACTCATGTGAGGCGTTTAACCTCGAACCAGCACATAGTAGGTGCTTGATGCAGTTTAGCTTTCATTGTGATTTATGGATAACTGTTTTACTAGGTTGGTTGGCATCCAATGTGGGGAAGCTGGCCACAGGCAGATCTGCTGAAATGATGAACCTAGTTGGAGCTAGAAAAGTCCAGCTCCACCGGGCATGTTAGCAAAGGGCTCTGGACTTTGAAAGGTTGTCCTGGAGCTGAGTTTGGGAGAAAGAGCTTGAGAGAATGTAATTATTCTGCCTAACAGAGTGAAGAATTTGAAGTTTGTAGGAAGATGAGAGCAGGAGGAGGAGGATGTAAGAGAGGGATGGGAGGCATTGCTTGGGGGTGGGTGGGATAAATCTATAAATGATTTTTGGAACTGGGATGTCCAAATTTAATTTTAAGTTGTTGGTTTCACATCATTTATCTCTTCATCTTTTGTGGCTAACCACAAAGAAGGCCTTGTATGAGTAAGTTTTCTTTTGTGTGTGGAAATTATGGAAAGGGGATGAGATTCACAGTCTGGACAGCACACATTGGTGTATTAATTACCTGTTGCACCATAACAAATCACCCTAACATTCAGCAGCTTAAAATGACAATTTCTTTGGATTAGGAATTCGGGAGTGGCTCTGCTGGTTCAGTCTGGCTTGGGGTCTGTTATGAGGTCACAGTCAGATGGTGGCTGGGCCTGATGTCACCTAGAAGGCTTCTTAACTCACACGTCTGATGTCTGTACTGGGATGCCTTCAACCGCTGGGGCTGGAACAGCTGGAGTTGCTTGGACAGTTCTCTCCTTTATCCCTTTGTGGGCTTTCCATAAAGTCTCTCCAACATGGCAGCTTCAAGGTAGCTGAACATCCTCTATAGCAGCTCAGAGGCAGTAGGAGAGCACCAGACTGAAGAGAATTGCCTCTCAGGAGCCGTCCTTGGAAGTCATGCAGTGGCACCTTCACTACATTGTTACTGTTGAGGCAATTCCAAAGGTCTGCCCAGGATCAAGGGGAGGGAACAGAGACCCCACCTCTTCAAGGATGAGTGTTAATGTCACTTTATTTATTTATTTTTTTGAGATGGAATCTTTCCCTGTTACCCAGGCTGGAGTGCAGTGGCACGATCTCAGCTCACCACAACCTGCTCCTCCTGGATTCAAGTGATTCTCCTGCCACAACCTCCTGAGTAGCTGGGATTACTGGCGTGCGCCACCACACCCGGCTAATTTTTGTATTTTTAGTCGACACGGGCTTTCACCATGTTGGTCAGTCTGGTCTTGAACTCCTGACCTCGTGATCTGCCCACCTCGGCCTCCCAAAGTGCTGGGATTACAGGTGTGAGCCACCGCGCCCAGCCAATGTCACATTTTAAGAGAATAAGGGATAAAATTTATTTATGTATTTCTTTCTTTCTTTTGAGACAAGGTCTCCTCTGTCACCTAGGCTGAAGTGCAGTGGTGGAATCTCTGCTCACTGTAGCCTCAACTTCCCGGGCTCCTGATCCTCCCACTTCAGCCTCCTGAGTAGCTGGGACTACAGGCATGCACTACTGCACCCAGCTAATTTTTTATTTTATTTTATTTTTGAGACGGAGTCTTGCTCTGTCGCCCAGGCTGGAGTGCAGTGGTGCGATCTCGGCTCACTGCAACCTCCATCTCCTGGGTTCAAGCAATTCTCTTACCTCAGCCTCCCGAGTAGATGGGATTCCAGGCGCCTGCCACCACGCCTGGCTAATTTTTGTATTTTTAGTAAAGACAGGGTTTCACCACGTTGGCCAGGCTGGTCTCGAACTCCTGACTTCAAGTGATCCGCCCATCTCGGCCTCCCAAAGTGCTGGGATTACAGGTGTGAGCTACCACGCCCAGCCGTGCACCCAGCTAATTTTTTATATTTTGTAGACACAGGGTCTTGTCATGTTTCCCAGGTTGTCTTGAACTCCTGGACTCAAGCAATCCTTCTGCCTCGGACTCCCAAAGTGCTGGGATTACAGGTGTGGGCCACTGCACCCAGCCTGGGGATACAATTTTTATTATTGATGCAACCATCTTTGGAAAATACATCCTGCCACATTTGGGGTTATAAACTGAACCAATCCAGTGGTAGCTGAAGCTTAAAGCTGGAGCCAATCAAGATAAATTTCAGGCCGGGTGCGGTGGCTCATGCCTGTAATCCCAGCACTCTGGGAGGCCGAAGCGGGTGGATCATCTGAGATCGGGAGTTCGAGACCAGCCTGACTAACATGGAGAAACCCCATCTCTACTAAAAATACAAAATTAGCCGGGCATGGTGGCGCATGCCTGTAATCCCAGCACTCAGGAAGCCTGAGGCAGGAGAATAGCTTGAACCTGGGAGGCAGAGGTTGTGGTGAGCCGAGATCACTCCATTGCACTCCAGCCTGGGCAACAAGAGCAAAACTGTTTCCAAAAAAAAAAAAGATAAATTTTAGGGAAGACTTTGGACCACAAGACATGGACTGGAGGTTCCAGCCAATTGCATATAGGTGTTTGTTTGTTTTTGGAAACAGGCCGGAGTGCAGTGGCACAATCTCTGCTCACTGCAGCCTTGACCTCCCAGCCTCAAGCAATCCTCCCACTTCAGCCTCCTCAGTATGTACTTGGTGCATAGGACTCTTAAGGCACAGGGAGACCCTGAATAAGTGGAGGGTCATATATCTACATTTCTGTATAATAAAACTCCATGTTGGCTGGGTGTGATGGCTTATACCTGTAATCTCAGTACTCTGGAAAGCTCAGGCAGGAGAATCACTTGAGGTTAGGAGTTTAAGACTAGCCGGTGCAACACAGTGAGACCCCTTTCTCTACAAAAAAAAAAAAAAAAAAAAATTAGCAGGGTGCAGTGGTGTCTCCCAGCTACTTGACAGGCTGAAGTGGAAGGATCACTTGAGCCCTGGACTTTGAGGCTGCAGTGAGCTATGATCGAGCCATGGCATCCTAGCCTGGGTGACACTGTCTCTAAAAACACAAAAAATAAAAGTAAAAATGTAAAAACAAATGGCCAGTCATGGTGGCTCATGCTTGTAATCCTACCACTTTGGGAGGCTAAGATGGGAAGATCCATTGAGCTCAAGATTTCAAGACTGGGCAACATAGATGTAGATATATAATGTTTGAAATCTATGAAAATAGATTTGAAAAGTATCTATTTTGAATAAAATAATCTATTTTGAAGTAAATATTTGAAAAGTATATATAGTTAGTTTATGATAAAGGTTAAATTCAAGAGCAGTGAGGAAGGGGTAGACTAGATGTTGAGGTAATTGGCCATATATTCAGAAAAAAATTCAACTCAGATTTCTGTATCAGCATACCAAAATTATATTCTTGAATAAATTAATTGAGGGCCTATATATAAAGATAGCAAATTATAAAATGCCTAAAAGAAACTTTAATTTTACTATTATTATTTTTTGAGACCGAGTTTCGCTCTTGTTGCCCAGGCTAGAGTGCAGTGGTGTGATCTTGGCTCACTGCAACCTCCACCTCCCAGGTTCAAGCAATTCTCCTGCCTCAGCCTCCAAAGTAGCTGGGATTACAGGCGTGTGCCACCACTCCTGGCTAATTTTTGTATATATTTGTGGTTTTTTTAGTAGAGATGGGTTTTCTCCATGTTGGCCAGGCTGGTCTCGAATTCCCAGCCTCAGGTGGTCTGCCCACCTCCACTTCCCAAAGTGCTGGGATTACAAATGTGAGCCACTGTGCCTGGCCAAGAAATTTTAAAGATAATTTTTTTGTCATGGAAAAAACACTTCTGGGCAGTACACAAAACCTAAAAAAGATAAGAAAAAATGCTTAAAGTAGACTTTATCACACTTTTTTACACTTTATCACACTTTTTTAGGTGTTTTTACAATAAAAATTACAGATAAAATTAAAAGTCAGAAAAGTGGAGAGACATATATCTACATTTCTGTATAAGGAAACTCCATGTTGGCCGTGTGTGGTGATTCACACCTGTATTGTAATGTATATGTACAATTACATATATATTACATATACAATTACATATATAAATAAATATGTATTTATATAGTATATATGATCTAAATTATATAATTTACAGTATACATTACAAGACAAAGCATTAATATGGAAAATATACAAAGAACTCTTATAAATCAATAAGACAAGCTCTATGAAACATTTAAAGGAATATCTGGCTGGGCACGGTGCCTCACGCCTGCAATCCCAGCACTTTGGGAGGCCAAGGCGGGCGGATCACCTGAGGTCAGGAGTTTGAGACCAGCCTGCCCAACATGGCAAAACCATGTCTCTAGTAAAAATACAAAAAATTAACTGGGCGTGGTGGCAGGTGCCTGTAGTCCTAGCTACATGGGAGGCTGAGGCAGGAGAATGGCATGAATCTGGGAGGCGGAGCTTGCAATGAGCCGAGACCACGCCACTGCACTCTAGCCTGGGTGACAGAGCCAGACTCTGTCTCAAAAAAAAAAAAAAAAAATTCTAATTCAAATATTCTACAAACTTTTTAGAGAATAGAAAAATAAAGAACCTTCTCAAACTCATTTATGGGGCTGATATAAACTTGATACCCAAACCAGTGATAGGCAGTAAGACAAAGGAATATTAAAGGCCAGTCTATTTTATGAACATAGATGCAAAAATCCCATATAAAATATTAACAGATTGGGCTGGGTGTGGTGGCTCACGCCTGTAATCCTAGCACTTTGGGAGGCTGAGGCAGGTGGATCACCTGAGGTCAGGAGTTCAAGACCAGCCTGGCCAACATGGTGAAACCCTGTCTCTACCAAAAATACAAAAATTAGCTGGGCATAATGGTACACATTGGTGGTCCCAGCTATTTAGGAGACTGAGGCAGGAGAATTGCTTGAACCTGGGAGGCAGAGGTTGCAGTGAGCCAAGATCATGCCACTGTTCTCCAACAGCAACAGAGCAAGGACAGAATGGTTTGAAATGAGAAAATCTATTAATGCAAAGAGTTTAAGATCATATCAAGGACACACACACAAAAGCAACTCAAATGTCTGTTTTTGCTCCACCTACCATAGTAATTTTTTCCTGCATGAACAAGCCTGAAAATGAGGGCCTAAGAGGCCAGGTCCTGGACCAGGAGTGAGCGTAGACACGGTGCCCTCCCTAGCCTCATCCCTTCTCCCAAGCAACAATTTACAGAGCCTGGACATACCCTCCTACGGACTAGAGCAAAAAATAGGAAGAAGATAAATGTCCCTTCTATTTCCTTTTCATTAGAATTAACTCAGGATTTCTTTTCTTTCAACACAATTTTAAGTTGTAGTCATAGAGATACTTTATATTTGAACAGAGACCAAATCTGTTTCATCCCCTGTGCTCCCCAATTACAGAAGTCCTTCGATTTTGTTTTGAAGAGACAGGATCTCATTATGTTGCTCAGGCCAGACTGGAACTCCTCGGCTTAAGCAATCCTCCCACTTCAGGCCCCTGAGTAGCTGGGACTACAGGTGTGTGCCACAGAATCAGCAAGTAACAGATTTCACTGAATCAACCCCCAGCACACACTAGGCTAAGCCTTACTTAAGGACCTTTCCTAACTGCGCCCTTCTCTCTCTGGGACAGGTTCTCAGAGCTCAGTTTGGAGCTCATGGACTAAATCTTCTTACACCTTGCCAAATGCACCAGGCTCACATCATTTCCTTGATCATCTTCCAAAATCTCTCTCCTTGCTGTTCTGTTTTCCCTCCCCTGACCCAGGATCCA
The DNA here is from genome assembly GCF_002776525.5 of Piliocolobus tephrosceles. Classification (NCBI taxonomy): domain Eukaryota; kingdom Metazoa; phylum Chordata; class Mammalia; order Primates; family Cercopithecidae; genus Piliocolobus; species Piliocolobus tephrosceles. The sequence continues at coordinate 182,091,715 of NC_045434.1, read as the reverse complement.
AGTTCTCTGCCAGTCTTCCATCCTAACCTTCCCATGGTGTCTTCTGGGACATAGGTTCGACAATCAGCCAAGCTCCTTACTGTTCTCAATCTCCAGGAGCGTGTCCTCTGCCTCCAAGCCACAGAACTCAACATGATCCCTGACAACAGTCCTCCCCTGCAGCCCTCTTACCCAAAGGCTGATTATCCTCTCACACCACATTCCTCAGGGACGGGGGTGGAATCAGTGTCCACATTGATTCTTGTTAAAAATTCTATGTTTATTTATTTTGAGACAGGATTTCACCCTGTCACCCTGCTGCAGTGCAGTGGTGCCATCAGGGCTCACCGCAGCCTCAACTTCCTGGGCTCAGGCCTCCCAAGTAGTTGGGACCACAAGTGTACACCACCACACCTGGCTATTTTTTATTTTTTGTAGTGGGGCTGGGGGCAGTCTCCCTATGTTTTTCAGGCTGTCCTCAAATTCCCGGACTCAAGCCATCCTCCTGCCTCGGCCTTCCAAAGTGCTTGGATCATAGGCGTGGGCCGGACTGCACCCAGTCTCCACATTGTGTCTTTAGATATTTTTCCAGACATCTGATTATAGAAAGCCCTACTTGCTTAGGCATATACCAACTGGTTCTTTTTTTATTTTTATTTTTATTTTTTGAGACAGAGTCTCGCTCTGTTGCCCAGGCTGGAGTGCGGTGGCACAATCTCAGCTCACTGCAACCTCTGCCTCCCAGGTTCAAGCGATTCTCCTGCCTCAGCCTCCTGAGTAGCTGGGATTACAGGCATGTGCCACCATGCCCAGCCAATTTTTGTATTTTTAGTAGAGATGGGGTTTCACCATGTTGGTCAGGCTGGTCTCGAACTCCTGACCTCAAGATCTGTTTGCCTTGGCCTCCCAAAGTGCTGGGGTTACAGGAGTGAGCCACCGCGCCCACCATTATACCAACTGATTCTATCATCCCTCCTCCTTGTTGCCATTATCCTCTTTTCCCTGGGTCACTGTTTCTCACTCACTAGTGATTTGGGTGCTTGGATCATATCTTCCCCTCCTCTCAGAATCCTGCCATCACCTGGTGCAATTCAACAACTTTTTTTTTTGAGACAGAGCATAGTGGCATGATCTCAGCTCACTGCAACCTCCACCTCCTGGGCTCAAGCAATCCTCCCACCTCAGCCTCCCAAGTAACTGGGACTACAGGTATGCACCACCATGCCCAGCTAATTTTGGTATTATTAGTAGAGAGGGGGTTTCTGCTGTGTTGCCCAGGCTGGCCTCAAACTCTTGGACTCAAGTGATCCACTCACCATGGCCTCCTGAAGTGTTGGGATTAAAAGTGTGAACCACCACACCCAGGCTCAACCACTTCTTTTTTTTTTTTTGAGACAGAATTTTGCTCTTGTTGTCCAGGCTGTAGTGCGATGGCGTGATCTCGGCTCAATGCAACCTCCACCTCCCGGGTTCAAGCAATTCTTCTGCTTCAGCCTCCTGAGTAGCTGTAATTACAGGCATGCCCCACCATGCCTCGCTAAGTTTTTGTATTTTTAGTAGAGTCAGGGTTTCTCCATGTTGGTCAGACTGGTCTCGAACTCCCGGTCTCAGGTGATTTCGTCCACCTTGGCCTCCCAAAGAGCTAGGATTACAGGCGTGAGATACCGTGTTGGGCATCAACAACTTCTTTAACCACCCATTCAACAGCCTGCGTTCTCAGTCTGTTTCTTGACTACTTTCTTTCTTTTCTTTTTTTTTTTTTTTTTTGAGACAGAGTCTCGCTCTGTCGCCCAGGCTGGAGTGCAGTGGCCGGATCTCAGCTCACTGCCAGCTCCGCCTTCTGGGTTTACTCCATTCTCCTGCCTCAGCCTCCCGAGTAGCTGGGACTATAGGCGCCCGCTACCACGCCTGGCTAGTTTTTTTTTTTTTTTGTATTTTTTAGTAGAGATGGGGTTTCACCATGATAGCCAGGATGGTCTTGATCTCCTGACCTCGTGATCCGCCCGTCTCGGCCTCCCAAAGTGCTGGGATTACAGGCTTGAGCCACCGCGCCCGGCCATGCATGTACAGTTCTAAGCAATTTTATCACATGTGACATTAGTGTAGCCACCACCACAATCAAGACACAAAACTACTCCATTTCCACAAAGATCCCCCATGCTACCTTTTTCTGGTGGCACCTCTTTCTCCTCCACTTGCCCCTTAAACCTTGGTGACCAGTGCTTTGTTTCTATCTCTATAATTTTGTCCACTATGATAATATTACAGAGATGGAACTGTACAGTACACATCCTTTTGAGATCGGCTTTTTTCACTCACCATACTTCCCTTAAGAAACACCTACCTGTTGAGCGTATCGATAGTTTGTACCTTTTTACTGCTGAGTAGTATTCCGTGGCATGGATGTACCACAGTCTGTTTAACCATTCACCCACTGAAGGATATGTGGGTTGTTTCGAATTTGGGGCTTTTAAGAATCAAGTTGCTATGAACATTCATGTACATATTTTTGTGTGGACCTACATTTTCATTTCTCTGGAATAAATGCCTGGAAGTGCAACTGTTGGATCATATGGTAAGTGTATATTAACTTTGTTTCTTTTCTTTTGTTTTTTTTAGACAGGGTCTTGCTCTGTCACCCAGGTTGGAGTGCAGTGGTGCAAATACAGCTCACTGCAACCTTGACCTCCCAGGCTTAAACAATCCTCTCACCTCAGCTTCCTGAATAGCTGAGACCACAGGCATGCACCATCATGGCCAACTACTTTTTAAAAGTTTTTTCTGTAGAGATGGGGTCTCACCATGTTGCCCAGGCTGGTCTTGAATTCCTGGGCTCAAGTGATCCTCCAGACTAGTCTTGAATTCCTAGGCTCTAGTGATCCTCCAGCCTTGGCCTCCCAAAGTGCTAGGATTATAGGAATGAGCCACCATGCCCAGCCTATATTAAGTTTTTTTTTTTTTTTTGAGATAGAGTCTCACTCTGTCACCCAGGCTGGAGTGCAGTGGTACAATCTTGACTCACTGCAACCTCTGCCTCCTGGGTTCAAGCGATTCTCCTGCCTCAGCCTCCCAAGTAGCTGGGATTACAGGCCTGTGCCACTATGTCCACCTAATTTTTGTAGTTTTAGTAGAGACGGGGTTTCACCATGTTGGCCAGGCTGGTCTTGAACTCCCAACCTTAGGTGACCTGCTCTCCTTGGCCTCCCAAAGTACTGGGATTACAGGTGTGAGCCACCATGCCTGGTCTATTTTAAGTGTGTAAAGAAACTGCCAAAATGTTTTCCAGAGTAGTTGTGCTATTTAATATTCCCGCCAATAATGTATAAGAGATCCAGTTTCTCTATATACTTGCCAGCCTTTATTTTTCTTACTATTTTTACTTTAGCTGTTCTATTATTTTATTATTTTATTATATTATTCTATTATTTTATTTTATTTTATTATTGAGACGGGGTCTGGCTCTGTCACCCTGGCTGGAGTGCGGTAGTGTGATCTTGGCTCACTGTAACCTCCACCTCCTCTGTTCAAGCTGTTCTCCTGTCTCAGCTTCCCGAGTAGCTGGGACTACAGCTACGCCACTATGCCCAGCTGATCTTTGTATTTTTAGTAGAGATGGGGTTTTGCCATGTTGGCCAGGCTGGTCTTGAACTCCTGACCTCAGGTGATCCCCCTGCCTTGATCTCCCAAAGTGCTGGGATTACAGGCATAAGCCACTGTGCCTGGCCTTGTTCTATTATTTTAAATGTGTGGTAATGTCTTGCCATGATATGAACTTGCATTCTCCTAATGGCTATTAATACTAAACATCTTTACAAATGCTTATTTTCCATCTGTATATCCTCTTTGTTTGAAATGTCTGTTTATATCTTTTGCCTATTTTCTAATTGGATGCATTTGCAAATTCTTTATATATTCTAGATATGAGTCCTTTGTTAGATGTATAGTTTGCAAATATTTTCTCCTATTCTGTAACTTGGCTTTTTATACTCTTAGAATCAGGCCTTTGGCAAAACAAAATATTTTAATCTTGATGAAGTCCAATGTATTGATTTTTTTCTTTTACATATTTTGGTTTTGGTGTCATGTCTAAGAACTTGCTGAGCCCTATGTCCAGAAGATATTCTCTGTCTTAATAATTTATAGTTTTAGGCCGGGCGCAGTGGCTCACACCTGTAATCCCAGCACTTTGGGAGGCCAAGGCAGGCAGATCACCTGAGGTCAGGAGTTTGAGACCAGCCTGACCAACATGGAGAAACCCTGTCTCTACTAAAAATACAAAATTAGCCAGGCATGGCGGCGCATGCCTGTAATCCCAGCTACTCAGGAGATCGAGGCAGGAGAATCGCTTGAACCAGAGAGGCAGAGGTTGAGGTGAGCCGAGATTGCACCATTGCACTCCAGCCTAGGCAACAAGAGCGAAACTTCGTCTCAATAATAATAATAATAATAATTTATAGTTTTATGCTTTACATTTGAATTATGATCCTTTTTAGGTAAATTTTGTATAAAATGTGAGGTTTATGCCATGGTTCACTTTTTTGCCTATGGATATCGAATTATCTTTCCATCACTAAATTATTTTTCAATTTAAATAGATCCCAGTGGTAGATGGATCTCAAGGTAGGTGATTCCTCCACTTTATTATTTTCCAACTGGCTTTAGATATTCTTTTTTTAATTATTCTTTTTTGTTTTTTTTTTTTTTGGTTTTAGATATTCTAGTTCCTTTTTGCCTTCCTATGTAAATTTTAGAACAACCTTGTCTGTATTTACAAACAAAATCTTGTCTTGATTTTTGATAGGAATTGTATTAAAACTGTAGTTCAACTGGCATCTTTACTATATTGAGTCTCCCAATTCACAGACATGGTAGGTCTACTTATTTAGATTTTCTTTGATTTCTCTCATCAGCATTTTGTAGTTTTCAACATATCAGTCCTGGACATTTTTTTGTTAGTTTTGTACCTAAGTATAACATTTTCAGTGATTATGATGGTATTTAAAATTTTGTTTTCCACATGTTTATTGCTAATATACAGCAATAAAATCGATTTTTGTATGTTGATCTTGTGAGGTTTTTGTTTTGTTTCGTTTTGTTTTGCTTTTTTTTTTTTGAGACAGGGTCTCATTCCGTCACCCAGGCTGGAGTGCAGCGGTGCAATCACAGCTCACTGCAGCCTCAACCTTCCAGGCTCAGGTGGTCCTCCCACCTCAGTCTCCCAGGTAGCTGGGACTACAGGTGAGCACCACCATGTCCAGCTAATTTTGTTTTTGTATTTTTAGTGGAAATGGGGTCTCACTATGTTGCCTAGGGTAGTCTCTGGCAACTCCTGGGCTCAAGCGATCCATCTGCCTTGGCCTCCCAAAATGCTGGTCTAACAGGTGTGAACCACCACACCTGGCCATTTCCTGTTTTTTTGATAGCAGCCATCCTAATGGGTGTGAGATGGTATGTCATCATAGTTTTGATTTACATTTCCCTGGCAGTCTACCTAGAAGTAATATTATGCCACCTGATATATAATATAAGAACCTTACAACAGTACTATTCCATTGCCACTCCTCTTGTTCATTGCACTGTTTCGGTCATATATTTTATTTCTCCATATGCTTTTGAGCCTACAGTACAGTACTAATATTTCTGCTTTAAAGAGTTCATTGACTATTTTTAAAGAGAAATAAACAAAAATGCTTTATTTTCATAGGAATCTATAACACTTGTATTTTAAGAATTATATTCCAATAACACATTTAACACTGTCTTCTATTCCCATTTCAGCATGGCTACTATTGGTTTTGTGCTTGCCTGGAGTACCATGACTCCTTAAGTTGTTTCTGGAGTCCTCATAAAGGCTTTTTGGGCTACATGTTTTTGTTAACTCAGTATCTCTATGGGAGAATGAAGCCTGGAGCTTCCTATTCCACCATCTTGCTGACACTATTCCCCAAGAGCCCACTGACTTTTAAAGCATTTAAGAAAGTAAAGAATAATATCTTTCACATCAACCGATGTACTATTTTCAGTGTTCTTCCTTCTTTCCTGGAAATCCAAAGTGCTATTTGGTGTAATTTTCCTTTAAACTGAAGTCCTTTCTTCATCATTTCATACATTTGGTTCTGCTGGTGACAAATTCAACTTTAATTTATTTGAAATTTCTTCATTTTGTTTTCATTTTTGAAATACATTTTCACTGGATATTAAATTCTAGGTTTGCAGGTTTTTGTGTTTGTGTGTGTGTGTGTGTGTGTGTATGCTTTTACTTGAGCACTTTATTTTATTTTGTTTTATTTTTTTGAGAAAGAGTCTCACTGTGTCACCCAGGATGGAGTGCTGTGCTGCAATCTTGGCTCACTGCAGCCTCTGCCTCCCAGATTCAAGCAATTCTCATGCCTCAGCCTCCTGAGAAGCTGGGATTACAGATGTGCACCACCATGCCCAGCTCATTTTTATATTTTTAGGAGAGACAGAGTTTTGTCATGTTGGCCAGGCTGGTCTCAAACACCTGGTCTCAAGTGATCCTCCTGCCTCAGCCTCCCAAAGTGCTGAAATTACAGGTGTGAGCCACTGTGCCCAGCCTACTTGATCACTTTAAAGAAGTTGTTCCAGTGTTGGCTGGGCTCCACTGCTTCTAGAGACAAGTCAGCTATTATTCATACATTTGGTTTCCTGTAGGTCTTTTATCTCTGGCAACTTTAAAGTTTTTCTTTTTTTTGAGACCGAGTTTTGCTCTGTCACCCAGGCTGGACTGCAGTGGCACGATCTCGGTTCACTGCAACCTCCGCCTCCTGGATTTAAGCAATTCTCCTGCCTCAACCTCCTGAGTAGCTGGGATTACAGGAGCACACCACCACGCCCAGCTAATTTTTGTATTTTTAGTAGAGATGGGGTTTCACCATGTTGGTCAGGTTTCACCATGTTGGTCAGGCTGGTCTCAAACTCCTGACCTCGTGATCCACCTGCCTCAGCCTTCCAAAGTGCTGAGATTACAGGTGTGAGCCACCGCAGCCAGCCTAAAGTTTTTCTTTATCCATAACAGTTTGACTATTATGTGTCCCGATATGGTGTTATTTGTACTTATCATTTTGTGGGTTTCTTTTTTTTTTTTTTTCTTGAGACAGAGTCTGGCTCTGTTGCCCAGGCTGGAGTGCAGTGGCAGTGATCTCGGCTCACTGCAAGCTCCGACTCCCGGGTTCACGCCATTCTCCTGCCTCAGCCTCCCAAGTAGCTGGGACTACAGGTGCCTACCACCAAGCTCGGCTAACTTTTTGTATTTTCAGTAGAGATGGGGTTTCACTGTGTTAGCCAGGATGGTCTCGATCTTCTGACCCTGTGATCCGCCCGCCTCAGCCTCCCAAAGTGCTGGGATTACAGATGTGAGCCACCACACCTGGCAAATTGTGGGTTTCTAATCTTCTGGTCTATAGATTGCTGCTTAGAAAAAATCAAAATTGGAAAATTTCAGCTAGTATTTCCTCAAATATTTGTTGTTCTCCACAATCTCTCTCTCTTATCTTTGTGGAACTCCAATGATACATATATTAGATCTTTTAACAGTGCCCATTAGGCCGTAAAGATTGTGATCACTTTTTTTTTTCAATTTTTTCTCCCTCTTTGCTTCAGTTTGGTTGATCCTATTAACTTGTATTTACACTTATGGGTTATTTCTTCAATTATGTCAAATCTACTCAATGCATCCAACACATTTTAAATTTCAGATATTGACTGAGTGCGGTTGCTCATGCCTGTAATCCCAGCACTTTGGGAGGCTGAGGCGGGCAGATCACAAGGTCAGGAGATCAAGAACAGCCTGGCCAACATGGTGAAACCTTGTCTCTACTAAAAATACAAAAATCAGCTGGGTGTGGTGGTGGGCGCCTGTAATCCCAGCTACTTGGACGGCCAAGGCAGAAGAATCATTTGAACCTGGGAGGCGGAGGTTGCAGTGAGCCGAGATTGTGCCATTGTACCAGCCTGGGCGACAGGGCAAGACTCCGTCTAAAAATAAATAAATAAATAAATAAATAAATTTTAGACATTATATTTTTCCTTTTTAGGATTTTCATTTGGTTCTTTTCTACTACTTTCAAGCCTCTCTTGATAGTCTTCTTTTTTTTTTTTTTGTAAATTATTTTATTTCTTCCTTGATGATTTAGAGGTACTATCTTCAAACCAGTACAAATATTTCATACATAATACCTGGCCATTTTCTAACCAACTGAGTAATTTGTTGCACAATAAGCTACCTCACGTCTTTCAGCAAGAAATACATTAAATTTGAATAGTAAAGACATTGCGTAATGAGTTAGGACACAATTAAAATTTGCTTTAAATATTTATTTGAGGGAAAGGACACCACACTTCTACTCAGTGGAGAGAAACGTTTTTTACAGTCCAGAGGTCTTCTATTTTTTTAACACCTATTATATCATAAATTCATAGGGAATAGTTTCCAGCAGCTCAGGCTCCTTCTCACTGGTTCTCACAAAGTGTGCTTCTCTGGGTGGAGCAGGCTGGTGCTTCAGTTCAAGCCAGGTACCTTTCTCTTTGGCTTCTTTCTTTTTCTGATCATTTTCCTTCACATGTTTCAGGAAGCTATCTTGGTTTTTAGAGTGCTTAATGTGCTCAATACACACATTAATTCTCTTGGCAAGAATCTTGCCCTTAACTTGTTTGTTTACAACAATGCCAGCAGCATGCTGGGGAACATTGTAGACTCTTCCAGTTTTGCCATGGTCACACTTGTGGGGCATTCCTTTTTGAACAGTACCCATTCCCTTGATATCTACAATATCAACTTTCTTATAGATTCGCCTATACGTGGCCAAAGGAACAACTCCATATTTTCTAAAAGGCCTGGAGAACATATGTCACGTGCCTCTCTTCTTTCCCTTTATGTTCGTCATTTTGGCGAATTACTGGAAGATGGCAGTTCTGGCTGAAAGGCTTATATTCTTCATTATTTAACCCAATATAACCATCCTTTCCTGTAGACTCTTAAGGACATTTGCCATGGTTACTTTAAAGTTTTTGATTCTGAATTCTGATATTTGAATTGTCTGTGGCTCTGTTTCTATTGCCTATGGATCACCTTTGTGTGTGTGTGGTTGTTGTTGTTTTGCATGTCTAATAGTTATTATTGCAAATTGACCATGAATGATATGTTACAGAGATAATTAATTCTGTTATGCTCCTCTGAATAGTGTTTTTTGTTTTGTTTGTTTGTTTTGTTTTGTTTTGTTTTTGCCAGCAGTTAAATTACTGGTGGATCATCTCAAATTTGTGGGTGTTTGATTTTACTCTTTGTTAAAATAAGTCTACTTTATTCTTTTTTTTTTTTTTTTTGAGACAAAGTTTCGCTCTTGTTGCCCAGGCTGGAGCACGATGGTGCGATCTCGGCTCATGGCAATCTCTGCCCCCTGGGTTCAAGCAATTCTTCTGCCTCAGCCTCCCGAGTAGCTGGGATGACAGGCACCCACCACTATGCTCAGTTAATTTTGTATTTTTAGTAGAGATGGGGTTTCACCATGTTGGGCCAGGCTAGTCTCGAATTCCAGACCTCAAGTGAACCACCTGCCTTGGCTTCCCAAAGTGCTTGGATTACAGGAGTGAGCCACTGCGCCTGGCCTAAGTCAGTTTTTATTTTGCTCCTAGTCATATGCTGTATCTCTCAATCTCAGGATACAGGGTTTTCTTCTTAGGTATAGTCCTTTCGGGGTTTTGATAGACTGTCTTTTACCAAGCCCTGATAATTTGGCAGAATTTCAACTTCAAATTGTCTTCCTTGCAGTGAGCAGCAGCTAAAATCTTTGCTCGGTATTTTCATCCTTCCAGCTATTGGTTTCCCTGCTGGAGTCTTATTTGTGTATGTTCGATTCAAGGCTTAGCTGAGGATTTGAGGAAGTTTACGTGCAGATTTTTGGTTATTTTCTCTGGATCTTTTGTTTCTGGGGTTTCTCCCTCAATTTTCAGTCACTGTAACAGCCTGAACTCTATCCTCTGATTTTTTTTTTTTTTTTTTTTTTTTGAGACGGAGTCTGGCTGTGTCGCCCAGGCTGGAGTGCAGTGGCGCGATCTGGGCTCACTGCAAGCTCCGCCTCCCGGGTTCACGCCATTCTCTCGCCTCAGCCTCCGAGTAGCTGGGACTACAGGCGCCCGCCACCACGCCCCGCTAGTTTTTGTATTTTTAGTAGAGAGGGGGTTTCACCTTGTTAGCCAGGATGGTGTTGATCTCCTGACCACGTGATCCACCCGCCTCGGCCTCCCAAAGTGCTGGGATTACAGGCTTGAGCCACCGCGCCCGGCTTCTATCCTCTGATTTAATGGATAAATTAAGTTCTGAATATCTGCTTGAATTCTAGCTTTCTGTGCTGTGAAAACCGAAGAATTTTCCTTAGTGGAAAATCCATATAAATGTGGATCATACCCAGTGTGGTTGCCTTATTTTAAACACTGAATCTCCTTCCAGCTTACGCCTGGTTTTGGTCACTTTACTATTGGGGAAAACCCCACCCCCAATATTTATCATGGGTTCTTTTCTATCTCCCTAAGCGTCTCGGCTGGTTTGAGAAATAAAGGGAAAGAGTACAAAAGAGAAAAATTTTAAAGCTGTGTGTCGGGGGAGACATCACATGTCAGCAGGATCCGTGATGTTCCCCGAGCCATAAAACTAGCAAGTTTTTATTAACGATTTTCAAAAGGGGAGGGAGTGCACGAATAGGGTGTGGGTCACAGAGATCACATACTTCACAAGGTAATAAAATATCACAAAGCAAGTGGAGGCAGGGTGAGATCACAGGACCACAGGATAGGGCGAAATTAAAATTGCTAATGAAGTTTCGGGCACGCATTGTCATTGATAACATCCTATCAGGAGACAGGGTTTGAGAGCAGACAACCTTTCTGACCAAAATTTATTAGGCAGGAATTTCCTCGTCCTAATAAGCCTGGGAGCACTACAGGAGACCCGGGCTTATTTCATCCCTTTGGCTTCAACCTTAAAAGGCGGCCACCTCAAGAGGGCTGTCTGTAGACCTACCCTCAGGGCGCATTCTCTTTCTGAGGGATGTTCCTTGCTGAGAAAAATAATTCAGCGATATTTCTCCTATTCACTTTTGAAAGAAGAGAAATATGACCCTGTTCTGCCTGGCTTACTGGCAGTCAGACTCCAAGTCTTATCTCCCTTGTTCCCTGAAGATTGCTGTTATCCTGTTCTTTTTTCGAGGTGCCCAGATTTCATATTGTTCAAACACACATGCTCTACAAACAATTTGTGCAGTTTTTTTTGTTTTTGTTTTTTTGTTTTGTTTTGTTTTGTTTTTGAGACGGAGTCTCGCTCTGTCACCCAGGCTGGAGTGCAGTGGCCAGATCTCAGCTCACTGCAAGCTCCGCCTCCCGGGTTTACACCATTCTCCTGCCTCAGCCTCCTAAGTAGCTGGGACTACAGGCACCTGCCACCTCGCCTGGCTAGTTTTTTGTATTTTTTAGTAGAGATGGGGTTTCACCGTGTTAGCCAGGATGGTCTCGATCTCCTGACCTCGTGATCTGCCCGTCTCAGCCTCCCAAAGTGCTGGGATTACAGGCTTGAGCGACCGTGCCTAGCCACAATTTGTGCAGTTAACACAATCGTCACAGGGTCCTGAGGCGACATTCATCCTCCTCAGTTTACGAAGATGACGGGATTAAGAGATTAAAGACAAGACAGGCATAGGAAATCACAAGGGTATTGATTGGGGAAGTGATAAGTGTCCATGAAATCTTCACAATTTATGTTCAGAGATTGCAGTAAAGACAGGCATAAGAAATTATAAAAGTATTAATTTGGGGAACTAATACATGTCCACGAAATCCTAACAATTTATGTTCTTCAGCTGGTCCCTCCATTTGGGGTCCCTGACTTCCCCCAACACTTTACTGTACCTTAATTCAGTTTTTTATTTTTTATTTTTATTTTTTATCATTGCCAAATATTTTTACCAGAATTGATAATTGTTATCTATGGAAGGGTTAGTCAGATACAATCTACTCTGCCATTATCAGAACTAGAACTCAGCCTAATTTAGGAACTTAACAAAATTTAGTGAGCACCTTCTTTGTACTACATATGTACAACATTGGACAAAATAGATACAGTCCCTGCCTTCACAGAGCTCATGCTTGGGGTAGGGGTTCAGACAAGACAGAAGTGTACTGACAGCTACATTAGAGGAAACCTGTGGGACTACCGGGACCTAAAGTATATTGATATCAACTCTCTAAGAAACATTTTGGGCCGGGTGCGGTGGCTCACGCCTGTAATCCCAGCACTTTGTGAGGCTGAGGCAGGCAGATCACCTGAGGTCAGGAGTTCAAGTTCAGCCTGGCTAACATGGTGAAATTCCATCTCTACTAAAAATATGAAAATTAACCGGGCGTGGTAGTACATACCTGTAATCCCAGCTATTCAGGAGGGCGAGAGAGGAAAATCACTTGAACCTAGGAGACGAAGGTTGCGGTGAGCCGAGATTGCGCCATTGCACTCCCGCCTGGGCAACAAGAGTGAAACTCCATCTCAAAAAAAAAAAAAAAAAAGAAAAGAAAAAAGAGAAACATTTTGCTAGAGATCCTATTTGCAGCCTATCTCAGAGATCCTTAGCTCAAATAAAAAACCTCCTTGATGAGTTTCAAGTCAAGGCTAAGTTTTAAAAGAAAAAAACCTTCTTAAGGTTTTTGTTGTTGTTTTGTGTCTTTTTTCTTTTTTTTTTCTTTTTCGGTAGAGCTAGGACCCCACTGTGCTGCTCAGGCTGATCTTGAACTCCTGGGTTCACGTGATTCTCCTGCCTTGCCCTTCATTCCAAAATGTGGGGACTACAGGCGTGAGCCACTGTGTCAGGTCCTTCTTGAGTTTTTCTTTCATTCCTCTCTTCTTCCTCTTCCTTCTTTTCTCTCTTCTCTCTTTCCTTTCTTCCTCTTTCTCTTTCTTCTTTCCAAAATATTTACCAAACACTTTCTCTGTATCTAGGCACTGTTCTGTTTAATATAGAAGGTGCAATTATCCTCAGCAAACTCCTGTTCATCCTTAAAGACACCACCTCCAGAAAGTCTCTTCAGGATCAACAAGCTGGATTAACACAGAGAACATGACTGAAAACTATTTTTATTTTTTTATCCTACAAACATTTGTTGAGGATGTTATGTGTCAGGCCTGTAGTGTGAGAAGATAATTAAATGACATCATCATGAAGGCAGCAGCTAAGAACTACCATTTATTATTATTATTATTTTTATTATTATTATTATTATTATTATTATTATTATTATTATTTTCATTATTTGGGGACCAAATCTCACTCTGTTGCCCAGGCTGGAGGGCAGTGGCATGATCTCGGCTTACTGCAGCCTCCACCTCCTGGGTTCAAGCGATTCTCTGCCTTAGCCTCCCAAGCAGCTGGGACTACAGGCCCACACCACCATGCCTGGATAATTTTTGTATTTTTAGAAGAGATGGGGTTTCACCATGTTGGTCAGTCTGGTCTTGACCTCCTGACCTCACGTAATCCACCCACCTCGGCCTCCCAAAGTGTTGGGAGGCAACCTCCGCCTCCCAGGTTCAAGCGATTCTCCTGCCATAGCCTTCCAAGTAGCTGCAATTATAGGCACCCGCCACCATGCCCAGCTAATTTTTTGTATTTTTAGTAGAGATGAGGTTTCATCATGTTGGCCAGGCTGGTCTCAAACTCCTGACCTCAGATGATCCTCCCGCCTCAGCCTCCCAAAGTTTTGGGATTACAGGCATGAGCCACTATGCCTGCAGTGACTGTTAATTTTGTGTACTGATTTTATGTGTCATCTTGACTGGACTAAGGGATATTAGGTGGTAAAACATTATTTCTGGGTGTGCCTTTGAGTTAACATTTTTTTTTTTTTTTTTTTTGGAGACGGAGTCTTGCTCTGTCGCCCAGGCTGGAGTGCAGTGGCCGGATCTTAGCTCACTGCAAGCTCCGCCTCCCTGCAACACCATTCTCCTGCCTCAGCCTCCCGAGTAGCTGGGACTACAGGCGCCCGCCACCTCGTCCGGCTAGTTTTTTGTATTTTTTAGTAGAGACGGGGTTTCACCGTGTTAGCCAGGATGGTCTCGATCTCCTGACCTTGTGATCTGCCCGTCTCGGCCTCCCAAAGTGCTGGGATTACAGGCTTGAGCCACCGCGCCAGGCAAGAGTTAATATTTAAATCAGTAGACTGACAGCAAAGAAGATCCACCTTCATCTATTTGAGTGGGCAGCATCCAATCCACTGAGGGCTTGAATAAAAAGGCAGAGGAAGGGTGAATTCTCTGTCCTTGAGCTAGGACATCTATTTTCTCCTCCCCTTGGACATCAGAGCTCCTGGTTCTTGAACAAGTTTCCCTCCCCGACCCCACTTTCAGGCCTTCCACTGAGGACTAAATTACACTACTGGCTTTCTTGGTTCTCAGCTTGCAGACGGTTTATCATTGCAGTTCTTGGCCTTTGTAATTGCATGAGCCAATGCCCATAATAAATTTCCTCTTATGTATCTATAAATATCCTATTGGTTCTGTTTCTCTGGAGAATCCTGACAAATACGACAATAATGTTTACATTTAAATATTTATATTATAATTATTGTTCATAACAATATTTATTAAGCACTTGCTATATGACAGATATTGTATCAGTGTGGTACATGCATTTTGTGTTTAACTCCTCACAACCACTCAACGAGGTAGGTCCCTTGATTATCCTCATTTTATTTATTTATTTATTTATTTGAGGTGGAGTCTCGCTCTGTCGCCCAGGCTGGAGTGCAGTGGCCCGATCTCAGCTCACTGAAAGCTCCGCCTCCTGGGTTTATGCCATTCTCCTGCCTCAGCCTCAGGAGTAGCTGGGACTACAGGCGCCCACCACCTCGCCCGGCTAGTTTTCGTATTTTTAGTAGAGATGGGGTTTCACCGTGTTAGCCAGGATGGTCTCGATCTCCTGACCTCGTGATCCGCCCGTCTCGGCCTCCCAAAGTGCTGGGATTACAGGTTTGAGCCACCGCGCCCGGCCTTATTTATTTATTTTTAATAGAGATGAGATCTCACTATGTTGTCCAGGCTGGTCTTGAACTCCTGGGCTCAAGTGATCCTCCCACCTTGGCCTCCCAAAGTGCTGGGATTACAGGTGTGAGCCACTGTGCCCAGCCTATTATCCTCATTTTATTTACAAGAAGATTGAAGCTTAGAGGCGTGAAGTGATTTCCGCAAGGACACACAGCTGTTTCCCACAGTTTCTAGCGCTGGATAGGTCTCAGTAATACACATTTCACCTGTTTTCCACTAAGGCCACAGCATAGGGTTGTGCATTTTAGGATCTGCACAAAAAGGGAGGACAGAGGAGTGGGGCTGAGACCCAGCCTGGCGACGTTTGCCACAACATTTTATTTTGTTGTTTCTAGCCTTTCTCAGAGAAGTCTTAGGATCTTCTGTTTAACTTTAGCCCTGGGCTGTTCCAGTTTACACTCCTCAGATCTCTAAATTTATTTGTTTATTTACTTATTTATTTTTGAGACTGGCTCTGACTGTTGCCCAGGCTGGAGTGCAGTGGTGCCATCTCGGCTCACTGCAACCTCCGCTTCCTGGGTTCAAACCTCAGCTCCTGAGTAGCTGGGATTACGGGAGCTCACCAGCATGCCTGGCTAATTTTTGTATTTTTAGTAGAGATGGGGTTTCACTGTGTTGGCCAGGCTGATCTCGAACCCCAGGCCTCATGTGATCCACCTGCCTCTGGCCCCCAAAGTGTTGGGATTACAGGCGTGAGCCACCACGCACGGCCAAATCTCTAATTTCTTTCTTTCTTTCTTTCTTTCTTTTTTTTTTTTGAGACAGAGTCTCGCTCTGTCGCCCAGGCTGGAGTGTAGTGGCGCGATCTCGGCTCACTGCAAGCTCCGCCTCCCGGGTTTATGCCATTCTCCTGCCTCAGCCTCCGGAGTAGCTGGGACTACAGGCGCCCACCACCTCGCCTGGCTAGTTTTTTGTATTTTTTTAGTAGAGACGGGGTTTCACCGTGTTTGCCAGGATGGTCTCGAACTCCTGACCTCGTGATCCTCCCGTCTCGGCCTCCCAAAGTGCTGGGATTACAGGCTTGAGCCACCGTGCCCGGCCCAAATCTCTAATTTCTAACCTTCCAGTCTCCCAATCCTTTCTTCCCACCTCCGACAGGAAGGAGAGGTGGGCTGGAGGGCAAGAAGAAAAGGCCCGGCTCCCTTCCCCACCGGCTACTCCTTTAGTCACTCCAGGTGAGCAGTAAATTAGGCTGGTTGGTGCTCTCGCGGCACCTAGTGGTCTTCTGCGGCGGCACACCATGGTGACTGCTTGACAAGACGAATTAAAAGCTCCTTTCTCCGGGAGCTCCTAGCGAGATGAAATGGGGATAGAGGCTGATAAAGCACTATAGGAACCCAACGAGGGAGCAATCGTGGTTTCTGGGGAATTAGAATTTAGAATTTGGATTTACCTAGACTTGGATCCTGGTTCTACCACATACTGACTGTGACCTTGGGCAAGTCATTTCACCTCTTTAAGCCTCGGTTTCCTCAGTTGTAAGATGGGAGAATATCAGTGCCTCTCGATGACCATGAAATGCTTAGCACGGTGCTCAGAACGCTTTGGATATTCGTTTTGGGCAGAAGGAACTTTGTTTTGTTTGTTTGTTTGGGACGTAGTTTCGCTCTTTCGCCCAGGCTGGAGTGCAGTGTGGCAATCTCTGCTTACTGCAACCTCTGCCTTCCGGTTTCAAGCGATCCTTCTGCCTCAGCCTCCCGAGTAGCTGGGATTACACGCGCCTGCCACCACACCAGGTTAACTGGTAGAAGGAACTTTGTAAGAAAGGCAGGGAGTGGGATGAATGTTCAGAAAACA
The DNA here is from genome assembly GCF_002776525.5 of Piliocolobus tephrosceles. Taxonomy (NCBI): domain Eukaryota; kingdom Metazoa; phylum Chordata; class Mammalia; order Primates; family Cercopithecidae; genus Piliocolobus; species Piliocolobus tephrosceles. Next base: position 182,074,842 of record NC_045434.1, on the reverse strand, counting down.
GAGTAGGTGACAGATGATCCGCCTTCCCTGCTAGAGAAGAGCAAACACAGCTGGTCAGTCCGGTGGAGCAAGTTGGGGCAGGGGCTGAATCTCTTAATTACAGCACAGTGAGAGGACCTGGAACCCCTTCCTGGGAACAGCTGCCCATTCTGGGCTGAGCTGGAATCCTAAACAGGTTTGCTCACCTGGACTCCGGCTGCCCTCATATGCCTGGGCAGAAAATATCAACCATCAGTTTCCCACAAGTGCTTCTTTCTCCAGGTAGAACAGAGCTCCTCCAAACTCCTCAGAACTGCCAATCCTGACCCTGGTTTCATCTGACCTCCCACTTGTTCCATCTGATTCCTTCCCAGTGCTGGTCCAACACTGATAAGCTTTAGTGTCAGCTTACATGAACTACACTCTTCTGGCTTTCCTCCTACCTCTCCAGCTGTTCTTTCTCAGGCCCCCTGTAGATTACTTTTCTTTGCACACCCTTACTTAGCACTCTACAAGGTCCAGTCCTGTCTTCTTATTCTTCATACTCTTCCTGGGCCATCTTATCCATCGGGTTGACTTTAACCTACTGCCTATATGTTTTCCCGAGTCTCAGACCTGCTTATCCAACTGCTTCTCGGATATTCCACAAGCACCACCGACCTGACATGTCCCAAATAAAATTATCTTCTTGCCCACAAACCTGATCCTCTTCTTGTGTGGCCTACACAGCCAGTGGTCCCACCGTCTGTCCTATTGCATAAGCCAAAACTATGGATGTCATCCTGGAGAAGAGACTTCCCTCTCTCCTCCCTGAGAAATATTATCGCCTTGTCCCAATGACTATACCTCATAGGTGTTTAATCCATCCACCTATCTCCATCCCCACTGCACCTGCCTCATTCAGCATACCATCCTCTTTTGCTTGGGGTATTGCAACTGCCTCTTATTTTAACTCCTTGCTTCCAGTTTTGATCCATTGTTTTCCCTCTGTGTTCCTTTATGGAGGCTCAAGGAGATAATTCATGCCCAGCCTTTCCCACCTTCTAGAGGCTTCCCACTTTTCTTGGTTTCCTCTTCTTCCATCTTCAAAACCAACAAAGTTATGTCTTACTGACCATACTATAGTAAAATCTCCCTGTGCTTCTCTCTTCTGTCTTCCCCTTCCACTTTTTTTTTTTTTGACAGAGTTTCACTCTTGTTGCCCAGGCTGAACTACAATGGCACGATCTCGGCTCACTGCAACCTCCGCCTCCCAGGTTCAAGTGATTCCCCTGTCTCAGCCTCCTGACTACCTGGGATTACAAGTGCTCGCCACTACATCTGGCTAATTTTGTATTTTTAGTAGAGACAGGGTTTCACCATGTTGGCCAAGCTGGTCTCAAACTCCTGACCTCAAGTGATCTGCCTGCATCGGCCTCCCAAAGTGCAGGAATTACAGGCATGAGCCATCATACCTGGCCCCCTTTCCACTTTTAAGAACCCCTGTGATTATATTGGGCCTATTAGGTAATGTAGGATAATCTCCCTGTCTCATAATCCTTAGTTTAATCAATTCTTCAAAGTCCCTTTTTGCCATGTAATGTAACAGATTCACAGGTTCTGGAGGAATCTTTGGTGGGTCATTATTCTGCCTACCACAGACCATTCTCTGGTCCCAGTACTCATATCTGTCTCACATACAAAATGCATTCACCTTATTCCAAGTTCCCTGAAAGTCTCAGCCCATTACAGTATCAACTCAAAGGTCACCATCTCATTTACATCTCATTAGCTCAAGAGTTTCAAATTTATCATAGATATTATCTAAATTAGGTATTGGATGAGACTCAGCATAATCTATTCTGGGGCAAAGTTTTTCTCCATCTATGGACATGTGAAACTAGAAAATAAGCTTCTGCTTCCAAAATATGATAATGGGTCTAGCGGAGGATAACACTTATAGACATTCCCATGTAAAAGGAGAGAAAGGAAGAGATAGAGGGGTCACCAGTCCCAAGCAATTTTGAAATTAAATTAGACAAACTCCATTAGGTTTCCAAGCCTGGAAATAATACTTTGAGGCTCAGGACTCTGCCCTCTGGTCTCCCAGCTCTGTCCTCTGAGTCATTCTTCCTTTTTCATGAAAGATTCAGCACATGGTTGCAGCTGGGTGGTTTTATCAACTTGTTTCCTGCCTGTTGATCTTGGGGGATCTTATAGCCTTCTTTCATTTCATACCCTCTCTATCCCATTCAGTCCAAGCTCCAGTGTTTCTGCTGGTATAAAATTCTCAAGAACCCTGTGGGTCTCTCATGTATGTCACTGCATTAGACAAAATGCTCCTTTGCAGATCTTCACTTGATAAGCCCATTCCTATTTCTGTCTTCTGTTGAGGTAGCTGAGGGGATATATGAGTCTCACACTTAATCTCTTCAAAAAACCTTTTATGTGACAGAATACTCTGAACTTTTTTGTTGTTTTTTTTTTTGATAGGGTCTTGCTCTGTTGCCCAGGATGGAATTCAGTGGTGCAATCACAGTCCACTGCAGCCTTGATTCTCCAGGCTCAAACAATCCTCCCACCTCAGCCTCCCAAATAGCTGAGACTACAGGCATGCACCACCTACCCAGCTAATTTTGTTGTTGTTGTTGTTGTTTTCTGTAGAGCTGAGGTCTCCCTATGTTTCCCCAGGCTGATCTTGAGATCCCGGGCTTAAGCAATCCTCCCATCTCAACCTCCCAAAGTGCTGGGATTGCAGGCATGGTACTCTGATCTTTTGATCTTTCTGAGGTTGTCCAGCCATGTCCTTGGCTTTTTCTCTAAAGCACACTTTCCTGACAGTGAATTTCATCGTTTTAACATCTTTTGCAATCTGAATAGGCTGAGAATTCCCCCAATCATCGAGTTCTGGTTCATTTTCTGTTGAACATTTCTCTCAAATTATCTATTTCCTCTCACATTTTACTATAAGCAGCAAGAAGAAACCAGACCACACCCTTCCACACTGCCTGGAAATCTCCTTAGCTAACTACCCAATTTCACTGTTTTGTTGTTGTTGTTGTTGTTGTTTTCTTTTGTTTTGTTTTTGAGACAGGGCCCCACTCTGTCGCCCAGGTCCAATTTTCCTGCCTCAACCTCCTTAGTAGCTGGAACTATGGGTGTCTGCCACCATGCCCAGCTAATTTTGTATTTTTAGTGGAGATGTGATTTCACCATGTTGGCCAGGTTAGTCTTGAGCTCCTGACCTTAGGTGATCCGCTCGCCTCGGCCTGCCAAAGTGCTGGGATTACAGGCGTGAGCTACCGTGCCCAGCCTCAAGTCCATTGTTTATAAGTTCTGTGTTTCACATAACTTCAAGGCATTGGCTAAGCTTTTTGTCACTATGTACCAAGGATCCCCCTTCCTCCAGTTTCCCCCCAAATATTCCCCATTTCCTTCTCAGCCATCACCCACAGCACCTTTAACAGCCATATTTCTTCCAAGCCTGTTCATGTTCTCTAAATTGGTTCATATTTTCTTGACTCTGCTCCTCACTGATTTCGGAGTCCTCCCTGTCCAAGCTGTTAGCATCCACATTTCTCCTGGCAGTCTATTCAAGGCCCTACAGGCTTTTCCCATCATGCTCCTCAGTATTTTTCCTGCCTCTTCCCAAAGTTCAGTTCCAAAGCCACTTCTACATGTTTAGGTATTTGTTACATCAGTAACATAATCTGTATCCATTTTCTGATACGCCTGTAAGAAATTACTACAAAATTAGTGGCTTAAAACAATACAAGTTTCTAGCCAGGCGTGGTGGCTCACACCTGTAATCCCAGCACTTTGGGAGGTCAAGGCAGGTAGATCACAAGGTCAAGAGATCAAGATCTTCCTGGCCAACATGTTGAAACCTCATCTCTACTAAATATACAAAAATCAGCTGGGCATGGTGGTGGGCATCTGTAATCCCAGCTACTCGGGAGGCTGAGGCAGGAAAATTGCTTGAACCCAGGAGGCAGAGGTTTCAGTGAGCCGAGATTGCGCCACTGCACTCCAGCCTGGTGACAGAGTGAGACTCTGTCTCAAAAAACAAACAAACAAACAAACAAAAAAACACAATACAAATTTGTTACTTCTAGCTCAGTAGGTAAGAAGTCCAAATGACACCGGGCTAAAATCAAGACGTGAGCAGGGCTGCATCCCTTTCCTGAGGCTCTAGGGAAGAGTCTATTTCCTTTCCTTTTCTCTCTTCTAGAGGCTTTCTGCATTCTTTGGCTTGTGGCTCTCTTCCTCCATCTTCAAAGTTAACAATGTGATATCTCCCTGACCAGTCTTGTGCAGTAAAATCTCCTTTGCCTCTCTCTTCTGTCCCCACCTTCCACTTTAAAAGACGTTTGTGATTACATTGGGCCAATCTAGTTAATCCAGGATAAACACCTCCTCTCAAAATCCTTAACAACACCTGCAACATCTCCTTTGCCATGTAAAGTAGCATATTCATAGGTTCCAGGGATTAGGATGTGGTCATCTTTGGGGGGTCATATTTCTGCTTACCACACCCCTCTAAATCTTGTAGTCAATGTGGTCTGTCCAAGCAAACTCAGTCTCGTTAGCCTGCTGCTTAAAACTCTCCAATGGCTTTCCATGGACTCTCGGATGCAGACCAAATTCTTACCCTGGCTGTTATAAAGCAATGTTTGTGAGTTGGCCCTTCTTTCCTGTGGAGCATCATGTCTCTCCTTTCTCCTCTCTCTTGCCTCCAGCATCCTGCATTGCAGGCATACTAAACTGCCTGCAGCCTCACGGTGTCAAGGCTGCCATCACCTATCCTTTCTAATATTGTTCCTACTTGCTCTTCATCTAGTTCTCTCTTACTTGTTCTTAGATGACATCTAAACTAGATATCCAAGCTAGACATCTAAACTCTTCTGGAATCATGCCCTGTCAATCTCCCCCAGACCCTCTGGTCCCAGTCTAGCTATGTGCCCCCTCCAATGTGCTCCTGTCAGAGTGTATTGTATGCTACCGGAACGACCCATTTATTTTTCAGTCTCATCTACTAGATTGTAAACTTCAAGAGGGCAGGGACTGTATCTGCCTCACTGCTGTATCCTCAGTTGCTTAGCAAAGGGTCCAGTGTGAAATAGAAGCTGAGTATTTGCTGAGAAAATGAATGGGCACGATTCCTTTGAGCTCACACAGTCCGTTCTGTGAACCCTCATTGCATGATTTGCTGGAGGATGATGGCAAAGACGTCCAATGCAAACATCATGATAGAGGAAGTGACTTGGAGCTCAGGGTGGGGGCAGCAGAGGGAGAGAGTCAGGCAGCCGGACCATTGCCTCACTAGTGAATGGCAGTGATTGCAGTTCATTCCTAGCTCAGAAGGCAATGCTTTGAGCCACAACTGTCACAACTCCAGGTTAGTCCCTAAGGAGATCTTTCTTTCTTTCTTTCTTTCTTTCTTTCTTTCTTTCTTTCTTTCT
>NC_045434.1:182058471-182069412 GCF_002776525.5 Piliocolobus tephrosceles | reverse complement strand
CTTTCTTTCTTTCTTTCTTTCTTTCTTTCTTTCTTTCTTTCTTTCTTCCTTTCTTTCTCTCTCTCTCTCTCTCTCTTTCTTTCATAAGGTGTGGTTGTGGGAGGAGTTTCTTTTCTATTGATGCAAAACAGACAACTCAGCTCTAAAGACTGACATTTATTTGCTTTTATTTTTTGTTGTCATTTGTAAAAAGCAAAATAGGGGCTGGGCATAGTGGCTTACACCTGTAATCCCATTGCTTTGGGAGGCCAAGGCGGGAGGATCACTTGAGACCAGGAGTTTGACACGAGCCTGGGAAACATAGCAGGCTCCATCTCTACAAAAAGTTTAAAAATGTGTCTGGGCATGGTGGCGCACACCTGTAGTCCTAGCTACTCCCTGGAGGCTGAGGAGGGTGGAACAGTTTGAGACTGCAGTGAGCCATGATCGTGCCACTGCACTCCAGACTAGGCAACAGAGCAAGACCCTGTCTCTAAGGAAAAAAAAAAAAAAAGTAAACAGTATCTACACTTCCACCTGTTAAAAACACTCTATCAATTTATCCACACACACCCCCACCACACACATGCACAATTTTCTTTTTTCTTTCTTTTTTCTTTTTTTAGGATAGGGTCTCACTATGTTGCCCCAATGCCCAGGCTGGTTTTGAAATCCTGGGCTCAAGCAATCCTCCCACCTCAGCCTCCCAAAGTGCTAGTATTATAGGCATGAGCCACTCCACCCAACCTTTTATTTTCATTTTTAAATCTTTCTTCACAATTTTCTCTTCTTCAACATATCGTGAATTTATTTTTGATCAGTATATAAAGATCTCTCTCATTGTTTTTTAATATTTTATTAAATACTTTTAGAATACATCTATTGTGTATTATAATGTTAAATTTGCATCTGGCTGGAGGAGAAAGGAGGGGAAAGTATTATGCTGGAGTTTCTTTCTTTTCTCTTATATATGATATGATATGATATATGATATGATATGATATGATATGATATTATAAAGTAGTCTTCAGACCAGGTATTTCTATCACCCTTTTTTTTTTTTTTTTTTAAAGAGATAGGTCTTGCTATGTTGAGACCCAGGCTGGTCTCAAATTCCTGAAGTCAAGCAATCCCATCTAGGCCTTCCAAAGTGCTGAAACTGCAAGTGTGAGTCATTGCATCTGGCCACAATATACTTTTAAAGTCACTTTTATATCTGTTAGTAGCTGATGTGCCCACCAGAATCAAGGAACTAGATGATGAAAATGCAATTGCTTTCCCTGCTGTCACCCTTCACCCCTATATAAAAATACATTATTTAACCAGCCCCTATGTTTACAAAAATATGAATAATGCTGTGAAGAAAGTTACAACACATAATGCTTTGTGCGTTTATTAAATCGTGTCCTTTGGATTTTGGATACTGCTAGAATAGGTTCTCAAAGACAAGAATAGGATTTTTTTTTTTTTTTTTTTTGAAACAAAGTCTAGCTTTGTTGCCCAGACTGGAGTGCAGTGGCATGATGACAGCTCACTGCAGCCTCAACCTCCTGGCCTCAAGTGATCCTCCTGCCTCTGTCTCCCGAGTAGCTAGGACTACAGATGTGCACGACCACACCTGGCTAACTTTTTAATTTTTTGTAGCCATGGAGTCTTGCTGTGTTGCCCAGGCTAGTCTCAAACTCCTGGCCTCAAGAGATCCTCCAGTCTCAGCCTCCCAGAGTGCTGGGATTACAGCCGTGAGCCACTGCACATAACAAAAAGTGTGATTTTTAAAAAAATCATTTAATATATTGCTGGTGTTTTTCAGAAAATAATTTTTAACCAATTTAAACTTCCAAGTAAATGAAAATCCGTAGTTCCTTGTATACTCCACAACATTAGGTATCATAATTAAACTTATTTTGCTGGTTTGATAAGTTTTTTAAAATATCGTTTCACTTATTTTTAATTTTTTTAAAGAGACAAACTCTTGCTCTGTTGCCCAGGCTGGAGCGTACAATCATAGCTCACTGCAGTCTGGAACTCCTGGGCTCAGGTGATCCTCCTGCCTCAACCTCCCAAAGTTCTGAGACTACAGGCGTGAGCCACCTGGCCTGGCTTAAAAATCTATTTATTTATTTATTTATTTATTTATTTATTTATTTATTTATTTAATTTTTGAGACACAGTCTCACTCTGTTGCCCAGGCTGGAGTGCAGTGGTGCGATCTCAGCTCACTGCAGCCTCCATGTCCTAAGTTCAAGCGATTCTCCAGCCTCAGCCTCCTGAGTAGCTGGGACCACAGGTGCACCACCACGCCTGGCTGATTTGTGTGTGTGCATGTGTGTGTGTGTGTGTTTCTTTTTTTAAAGCAAAGACGGAGTCTCACCACGTTGGCCAGGCTGGTCTCAAACTCTTGACCTTAGGTGATTTGCCAGCCTTGACCTCCCAAAGTGCTGGGATTACAGGCATGGCTCCTGGCCAAATCTCATTTTCATATGTATTTCTTTCATTGGTAACAAGGCTAAAATATTATGTTTATTAACCACTTACACTTTTTCTGTGAATTGTCTTCAGATGATTCTTGGGTTTTTGTTGTTGTTTGTTTGTATTTTGAGACAGAGTCTTGCTCTGTCACCCAGGCTGGAGTGCAGTGGCACAATCTCAGCTCACTGCAGCCTCCGCCTCCCAGGTTCAAGTGGTTCTCCTGGCTCAGCCTCCTGAGTAGCTGGGATTATAGGCATGAGCCACTGGGCCCGGCCTGTCTTCAGGTAATTCTTTGTTTATTTTTTTGTTGGAGGGCATTTTTATTGATTTATAGTATAGCATACACATTTTTAGTGTAGTGTTTTAGGATATTAACAATTTGGCATATTTGTGGTACATATTCTTCCAGCTAGTTGCTTTCCTTTAAATATAATTTATGATCTTTAAAAACATACATTAAGTGTGTGTGTGTGTGTGTGTGTGTGAGAGAGAGAGATTTATTCCATTCCATGGATTTTACGCTTAGAAAAATTTTTGGTCATTTCTTCTACATACTCATCTATTTTTTTCAAATTTATTTTGGTGTGTTTTCAATTTCTCACTATTATAAATAATGTTTTAAAAATCCTAGCTTGGTGCAGTGGCTCACACCTTTAATCCCAGCACTTCGGGAGGTCAAGGCAGGCAGATTGCTTGAGCTCACGAGTTCAAGACCAGCTTGGGCAACATAGCGTGACCTCATCTCTGCAAAAGAAAAATAATTTTTTAAAATAAATAAAACACTTAAAAAAATCCTTGTATTCAGCTATAATTATTGCTTTAGGATAAATTCTTGAAAGCAAAATAGCAAGACAGAGTACACAATATTCTAACACATTTGATATGTATTTCTGAATTGTTCTCCAGAATTGTGTTAACAAATTACAACCCCCTCCCTGCCAGCATTATACAAGGTTACCTGCTTTCTACTTCCCAGCCCAGGAAGTATTATAGTTTAAAAATCTTTGCCAACATGGAGGTTGAAATATAATTTTAGGCCAGGCGCGGTGGCTCACACCTATAATCCTAGCACTTTGGGAGGCTGAGGCGGGTGGATCACCAGAGGTCAGTAGTTTGAGACCAGCCTGGCCAACATGGTGAAGCCCCACCTCCACTAAAAATACAAAAGTCAGCTGGGTATGGTGGCGTGCACCAGAGAATGAGGCAGGAGAATCGCTTGAACTTGGGAGGCAGAGGTTACAGTGAGCAGAGATCGCATTACTTCACTCAAGCCTGGGTGACAGAGCGAGACTCTGTCCCTCCTCGAAAAAATATTAATAAACTTATGAAAAAATTTGCTCTCACTAGAAATCAAAGAAATACAAATCAATAGAAGAATAAAATACTATTTCTTTTTCTTTTCTTTTTTTTGAGATGGAGTCTCGCTCTGTTGCCTAGGCTGGAGTACAGAGGTACAATCTTGGCTCACTGCAACCTCCGCTACCTGGGTTCAAGCAATTCTCCTGCCTCATCCTCCCTAGTAGCTGGGACTACAGGCACATGCCACCACGCCCAGCTAATTTTTGTATTTTTAGTAGAGGCAGGGCTTCACCATGTTGGCCAGGCTGGTCTGGAACTCCTGACATCGGGTGATCCACCTGCCTCGGCTTCCCAAAGTGCTGGGATTACAGACATAAGCCACTGCACCTGGCCTCATTTTTGTTTTTCTTTAAAGTGCTTGCTCATATTATCTTCTCTATTTTCCTATTGGGATGTTTAATTTATTAAATTCTTTCACAATTTCATTTCTGTGAATTTTTCTTAGATTATTCTTTTTGCTTTTGGTTGCTGATGTTGCGAAGTTTTGTAACATTAATGATAAAGCTGGGGTCAAAAATAGGCCTGCTGTTCATAGTCAATAATAACGATAGGTACCCCTTGTTGAGCACGTACAGTATCCCAGGTACTTCTCAGAAACTTCTCATCTATATAGTTTCTAATTTTCACAACCACCTTTTTTATCCTCATGTTACAGATGAGGAAACTGCGGCACATAGAGGTTAAGTATCTTGCCTGAGGTCACACAGCTAGTAAGTGGCACAGCTTTTTATTATTTTGAATCCTCATAACAGCTGGTACTAAATTATATTCTTTTTCCTTTTTCTTTTTTTAGATGGAATCTCACTCTGTCGCCAGGCTGGAGTGTAGTGGTGCCATCTCGGCTCACTGCAACCTCTACCTCCTGGGTTCAAGTGATTCTCAGATTCTCATGCCTCAGCCTCCCGGGTAGCTGGCATTACAGGCACGTGTCACCACACCTAGCTATTTTTTTTTGTATTTTTAGTAGAGACAGGGTTTCACTGTGTTGGCCAGGATGGTCTGGATCTCTTGACCTTGTGATCTGCCTGCCTCGGCCTCCCAAAGTGCTTGGCTTACAGGCGTGAGCCACTGTGCCCAGCCACAAAATTATTTTCTCTCCAATCCCAGCATCAGTGTTCCATTCCTTCTAAGCTCACTCACAGAAGCACCTTGTCCAACATGTTATCTCCAACATTGAGTCAGCTGGAAATGGCAGAGAGCAGGCAAGTTAGAGAGAAAGCAAGAATCATCTCCCACCTATCCACAGAGTCAAGGTTGGCTGGGGGGACAGTACTCCCAGGCCTCTCAGAGGCTGTGGGGTTGAATCTCCCACCAGTGAGGAGGGCAGGTGTGTGACCATGTGTTCCCAGTATCAAGAAGCTATGGAGTAGCTGCCCAGCAGAGTACTCTGAGGTCATGGAATAGGTCATAAGATGAAGCCAACAGCTAGACAGCATCAGTGCCAGAGACTAGGCCAGGTGAGCCAACAGAGAGGCAGCCGCTGGTTTCCTGAGTCATGGCCTTCAGCAGGGGTCAGTAGAATACCCAAACAGAACAAACAGGACATCCTCGGGTGTGCCTCAGGGTATACAAGTACCAGACACAGGAATCAGATCAGACCTACCAGATCTTGTTGGGGATTAATAAAAGGTGCACAAGGCAGAGTGCACACCTGAGGTCCCTACTGCATGACACCGTAAAAGCATGATCAGAAGAGGTTCAGGAATCAGTGAGAACTTCCAGGACAGAAGAGGGTGGGCTGGCAACGATGGGTGACCCATCTGTTTCTCAGTAAGAGACAAAACCGGGAGGAAACTGTATTATTGGTGCAAAACTGAATTTGTGTGGTGATCTGCAAATCTGGGCTACTTCCTGTTCAGGATCCAGTTATGTAAATCATATATTTGGGTAAGTAGGGCCCCAACCAGTGAATTCAGGGAAGTTGCCACCTAAATCAACGGCCCTAGCAAGGGCCTATTGTGTCTATTTGGATGAAGATTTCAGGTATGTGGCACCTAAAGGCTTCTTAAACTCAGGAATTAATTGGAAGGAACCAAAACAACACCATTAGTGAAGAGGTTTAGTCATGTGAAGAACATTTCTGTATCTTTTTCTAAAGCAAACATTTTAAAATTCTGTTGTTTACGGGGATTTTTACATGGATTAAGAAACCTGCGATACTACTCCGCCCCATTCTGCTCACTAACTCGTTACAGATAATAATTATAAGCCTCCAGAGTGGAGACTCTGAAGACTCAAAGTCAGGAGCAGATCCAAACAATCTCCCTCCTTACCCAGAATCACAAGGACCTGTCATAGACAAGAAGTTCCCTTGTGTTTGTCCTACTCTCCTTGGAAAAGAATCCTCTCTTGTTCCATTTTCTGGTGGCTTCTGCAGTGCCCTGACTTTGATGGGGAGCTGGTGGGTCTCTCTTTTTTTTTTTTTTTTTTTTTTTGAGGAGTCTTGCTCTGTCCCCCAGGCTGGAGTGCAGTGGCCGGATCTCGGCTCACTGCAAGCTCCGCCTCCCAGGTTCAGCCATTCTCCTGGTTCAGCCTCCGGAGTAGCTGGGACTACAGGCGCCCGCCACCTCGCCCAGCTAATTTTTTGTATTTTTTTAGTAGAGACGGGGTTTCACCATGTTAGCCAGGATGGTCTCGATCTCCTGACCTCGTGATCCGCCTGTCTCGGCCTCCCAAAGTGCTGGGATTACAGGCTTGAGCCACCGCGCCCGGCCGGGTCTCTCTTCACAGATGTCCCACTCCCTCCTTTCTCATCATTTGGGAGTGGTGACAGACAGCAAGGCTGAGAGGTTATTGGAGAGAGGAGGGACTCTGTGGCCTGACAAGGAGGGGAAAAGGAGACACTCATCTCTCTTGGCACTTGTTAGAGATTGTCCATTGCAGACATTGCACAAGGAAGGCTGTGGACAAAAAGACAGAATCCCAACTCTGGTCTGAACTCTGTCTTTTCTAGTTAACCTGGATCTAGAGTCTGGTCTGAGTATACATGTATTCTGTTCACTCTGATGGTAGTTTTGCTGTGCAGAAGCTCTTTAGTTTAATCATATCCCATTTGTCAATTTTGGCTTTTGCTGCCGTTGCTTTTGGTGTTTTAGACATGAAGTCCTTGCCCATGCCTATGTCCTGAATGGTACCACCTAGGTTTTCTTCTAGGGTTTTTATGGTATTAGGTCTAACATTTAAGTCTCTAATCCATCTTGAATTAATTTTCGTATAAGGAGTAAGGAAAGGATCCAGTTTCAGCTTTCTACTATGGCTAGCCAATTTTCCCAGCACCATTTATTAAATAGGGAGTCCTTTCCCCATTTCTTGTTTCTCTCAGGTTTGTCAAAGATCAGATGGCTGTAGATGTGTGGTATTATTTCTGAGGACTCTGTTCTGTTCCATTGGTCTATATCTCTGTTTTGGTACCAGTACCATGCTGTTTTGGTTACTGTAGCCTTGTAGTATAGTTTGAAGTCAGGTAGCGTGATGCCTCCAGCTTCAACCTACAGAATGGGAGAAAATTTTTGCAATCTACTCATCTGACAAAGGGCTAATATCCAGAATCTTCAAAGAACTCAAACAAATTTACAAGAAAAAAACAAACAACCCCATCAAAAAGTGGGCAAAGGATATGAACAGACATTTCTCAAAAGAAGACATTCATACAGCCAACAGACACATGAAAAAATGCTCATCATCACTCACCATCAGAGAAATGCAAATCAAAACCACAATGAGATACCATCTCACACCAGTTAGAATGGCAATCATTCAAAAGTCAGGAAACAACAGGTGCTGGAGAGGATGTGGAGAAATTGGAACACTTTTACACTGTTGGTGGGATTGTAAACTAGTTCAACCATTATGGAAAACAGTATGGCGATTCCTCAAGGATCTAGATCTAGATGTACCATATGACCCAGCCATCCCACTACTGGGTATATACCCAAAGGATTATAAATCATGCTGCTATAAAGACACATGCACACGTATGTTTATTGCGGCACTATTCACAATAGCAAAGACTTGGAATCAACCCAAATGTCCATCTGTGACAGACTGGATTAAGAAAATGTGGCACATATACACCATGGAATATTATGCAGCCATAAAAAAGGATGAGTTTGCATCCTTTGTAGGGACATGGATGCAGCTGGAAACCATCGTTCTTAGCAAACTATCACAAGAACAGAAAACCAAACACCGCATGTTCTCACTCATAGGTGGGAACTGAACAATGACATCACTTGGACTCAGGAAGGGGAACATCACACATCGGGGCCTATCATGGCGGGGGAGGGGGGAGGGATTGCATTGGGAGTTATACCTGATATAAATGACGAATTGATGGGTGCTGATGAGTTGATGGGTGCAGCACACCAACATGGCACAAGTATACATATGTAACAAACCTGCACGTTATGCACATGTACCCTAGAACTTAAAGTATAATAATAAAAAAAAAAATTAAAAAAAAATTTATTCTGGTGATGAACACAGAATACAATGATTAACTCCTTGACTCCTTAAAGAAGTGATTCTTTTATCTATTTATTTATTTATTTTTTGAGACAGAGTTTCACTCTTGCTGTCCAGGTTGGTGTGCAATGGCACAATCTTGGCTCACTGCAACCTCCGCCTCCTGGGTTCAAGTGATTCTCATGCCTCAGCCTCCAGAGTAGCTGAGATTACAGGCATGCACCACCATGCCTGGCTAATTTTATATTTTTCATAGAGATGGGGTTTTACCATGTTGGTCAGGCTGGACTCGAACTCGTGACCTCAGGTGATCCACCTACCTTGGCCTCTCAAATTGCTGGGATTGCAGGGGTGAGCCACCATGCTCAGCCTACTTTCATTTTTTTTTTTTTTTTTTTTTTTTTTAATAGTGACATGGCTTTACCATGTTGGCCAGGCTGGTCTCAAACTCTTGGCCTCAAGCGATCTGCCCGCCTCGGCCTCCCAAAGTGTTGGAATTACAGGTGTGAGCCACCGCACCCAGCCAGATTCTTAAACTTCTTTGGGTTATGCACATCCCTGTAAATCTGGGGCCCTCTCTCCAGCAGACTGCACACATCCATGAATTTTTATTCTTTTTGTAAAGTGAAAGCAAGTTTATTAAGAAAGTAAATAAACAAAAGAATGACTACTCCATAGGCAGAGCAGTCCATGAAATTTTTCATACAATTTCAGAGGGTTGATATTATAAATAATACTTACAATAAATAGTGTTGATAAGGTACCAAAGTCCATCTGTGGACCCAGGATAAGATGCCCTCCAAGCTTTAATGATATTAGGAACAGGGTGGAGTTCAACCTCCTCAACGCAGCATACAAGGCCTTTCATGATCGGGCCCTCACCCTCTGTCCAACTTCTCCTAATGCTTGCCACACGTAGCCTCTCTAGGCAGCTCACAGTTCTTTCTCACTTCCGCATTTTCATGCATATTAATCTCTCTGCCTGTAACGTTCTCCTCCCTCATTGCTCGGAAAAGAACTCAGCTCTGTCAAGGCAGAGTTCATCACTTCTTTCTCTTCTTCCTTCTTTGTTGTTTCCCCTGCTCATTTTTAAATATTTTAATTAAAAAAATATATATATTTGCTTTTAAAGACAGGGTCTTGCTCTGTCATCCAAGCTGGAGTGCAGTGGCATGATCATAGCTCACTGCAACCTTGAACTCCCTGGCTCAAGCAATCCTCCCACCTTAGCTAGGACTACAGGAGCAAGCCACCATTCTCTGCTAATTTTTAAAAAAGTTTGACAGTGCCTTGCTATGTTGCCCAGGCTGATCTCAAACTCCTGGCCTCAAACAATCCTCCCTCCTTGACCTCCTAAAGCTCTAAGATTACAGGTGTGAGCCACCACACATGGCGCCTCCTGCTCATTTTTGATGGGAAAGGATTCTTTTAGCATGATGAGTAATAATCTCGACCACAATTGATAGATATTAACAATAATGAAATTTCTATGTCTAGGTACTCCCATCTGAAGAATCTGAAAGTTCAAAGACTATGTTTGCAGATGGAGTCAGGCATTTTCCTTGGTCCTGACCACCATGGACTCCATGGCAGACATTGTCCCGGGCTGCCCACAGCCATGTCTAGCACCCACCTCTCTTGCTGCCTCCTGCCATAAGGGCTTTCCTGGTGTCCTTTGCAGTTAGAGGCTGAGTCATGCAACCCGGTTTTGGCCAAGGAGTCTTAAGGGAAAGACCGCTGGGAGCTTTCTGTTTTCCTGATAAAAGAAACAGCTAAGATTGGGGACATTCCTTTTCTCTTCTTCCTTCATTGGAAGATGATGCAATGTTTACAGCTGTGGTGACTGTCTTGTGACCATGAGGTGATTTGCATGAGTAGCAGTTCTCAAACTTGAATGTGCACCAGAATAATCACCCAGAGGGCTTCTTTATGTTTTTGAGATGGCGTTTTGTTCTTGTCGCCCAGGCTGGAGTGCAATGGCAGGATCTTGGCTCACAGCAACCTCCGCCTCCCAGATTCAAGCGATTCTCCTGCCTCAGCCTCCTGAGTAGCTGGAACTACAGGCATTTGCCACCATGCTGGGCTAATTTTTTGTATTTTTTTTTTTTTTTTTTTTTTTGAGACGGAGTCTTGCTCTGTCGCCCGAGCTGGAGTGCAGTGGCCAGATCTCAGCTCACTGCAAGCTCCGCCTCCCGGGTTTACGCCATTCTCCTGCCTCAGCCTCCGGAGTAGCTGGGACTACAGGCGCCCGCCACCTCGCCCGGCTAGTTTTTTGTATTTTTAGTAGAGACGGGGTTTCACCGTGTTAGCCAGGATGGTCTCGATCTCCTGACCTCGTGATCCGCCCGTCTCGGCCTCCCAAAGTGCTGGGATTACAGGCTTGAGCCACCGCGCCCGGCCCAATTTTTTGTATTTTTAATAGAGATGGGTTTTCACCATGTTGGCCAGGCTGGTCTCAAGTCCCTGATCTCAGGTGATCCACCCTCCTTGGCCTCCCAAAGTGCTGGGATTACAGGTCACACTGCACCTGACCCACAGGGCTTCTTAAAAGAGACTGCTGAGCCCTATCCTCAGAGGTTCTGATTTATACATCTAGAGTGGGCTGAGAATTTGCATTTCTTTCTCTTTCTTTCTTTCTTTCTTTCTTTCTTTCTTTCTTTCTTTCTTTCT
>NC_045434.1:182020420-182058461 GCF_002776525.5 Piliocolobus tephrosceles | reverse complement strand
TCTTTCTTTCTTTCTTTCTTTCTTTCTTTCTTTCTTTCTTTCTTTCTTTCTTTCTTTCTTTCTTTCTTTCTTTCTTTCTTTTTTTAAACAGACAAGGATCTTGCTATGTTGGCTAGGGTGGTCTTGAACATCTGACCTCAAGCAGTCCTCCCGCCTCAGCCTCCCAGAGTGTGAGCCACTGTGCCTGGCCAGAATGTGTACTTCTAACAAGTTGCCGGGTGACATTGATGCTGTTTGTCTGGAGACCACACTTTGAGAACCATTGAATATCAGGATAAAAATACAATAGGTTGAGGATGGCAAAGCAGAATGATAAAGCCTAGGTGTTGATGGCCTTGTCCAGTAACTGAATCAATGTGAACCACTCCCTTGCCTCTGGATTTCTTGTTCAGTGATAAAATAAACCACTCTTCAAGCTACTGTTAGTTGGGTTTCTCTTGATTCTCATTCAAAGGCCTTCTGAACTTACAGAGAGCTGGGCTCTGTAGGAAGGGCACAAGCAGAGAAAAGTCCAGTGGGATGCTCAGAGGGTGACTTCAAATGGAATAAAGACTGCCTCAACAGGAAATGTCTCAAATTATCTCCTAGAGTCCATGGGGGTTGATAATAGTAAGATTGTGAGGTTTTTTTGGTTGTTGTTTGTTTGTTTTGTTTTTCTTTTGAGATGGAGTCTCGCTCTGTCACCCAGGCTGGAGTGCAGTGGTGTGATCTCGGCTTACTGATCTCCACCTCCCAGGTTCAAGTGATTCTCCTGCCTCAGCCTCCCAAGTAGCTGGGACTACAGGCGCCCATCACTACACCCGGCTAATTTTTGTATTTTTAGTAGAGACAGGGTTGCACCATATTGGCCAGGCTGGTCTCAAACTCCTGACCTTGGGATCCGCCTGCCTTGATCTCCCAAAGTGCTTGGATTACAGGCATGAGCCACTGCAACCAGCCAAGTTTTTTTTATATAAGGTTAGTTAATTTTTTTTAATGAGAATTGTTTTGGATTTTATTAGCTTTAGTAATATAACTTGTGACCAACTAGGTTGGCATATCAGAGCAGTGAAATGAACCAAAACATTGAATAATCTTTTTTTTTTTTTTTTTTTTTTGAGACAGAGTCTCACTCTGTCACCCAGGCTAGAGTACAGTGGCGTGCTCTCGGCCTTCAGCTCACTCCAACCTCCACCTCCCAGGTTCAAGTGATTCTCCTGCCTCAGTCTCCCGAGTAGCTGGGATTATAGGCACCCACCACCAAACCCAGCTAACTTTTGTATTTTTGGTAGAGACGGGGTTTCACCATGTTTGTCAGGCTGGTCTCAAACTCCTGGCCTCAAGTGATCTGCCCGCCTCACCCTCCCAAAGTGAGGCCTGAGGTGCACCTGGCCTCATTTGAAGGTTTTACAGATCACCCTTATGCTGATACTGATAAAGAGATTTGTCTCATGCAGTTATGTTTTCCATACTGAAGTAGAATATAAAAACAGTTGGGGAAAATGTTGCTGAGTTAAATATAGTAATATTAGGTTAATGCAAAAGTAAGTGTGGTTTTTGCCATTAAAATTAATGGCCATTAATAGAAACGGACCAGAATTCTATTCTTGCTTTGCCACCTTCAACACTCTTCCGGCCTCCACTCAGCGTATGATAGTGGTGCTTTTGCCTCTGACTAGTTTTCAGAGATAATGATGAGTATCAGTGCCTGTTTACTAAGCGTTTTTGTTTTGGTCTTTTTTTTGCTTATTCCTCGTTATCACTATACTTTTGTACTTTCTCTTTTTTTTTTTTTTGAGACGGAGTCTTGCTCTGTCGCCCAGGCTGGAGTGCAGTGGCTGGATCTCAGCTCACTGCAACCTCCACCTCCCGGGTTCACTCCATTCTCCTGCCTCAGCCTCCCGAGTAGCTGGGACCACAGGCACCGGCCACCTCGCCCGGCTAATTTTTTGTATTTTTAGTAGAGACGGGGTTTCACCGTGTTAGCCAGGATGGTCTCGATCTTCCTGACCTCGTGATCCGCCCGTCTCAGCCTCCCTGTACTTTCAATATGTATTCATAATTGTTTATTTTTAATTTTTAATTTTTGTGGGTACATAGTAGGTATATGTACTTATGGGGTATGTGAGATATTTTGATACAGGCATACAATGCATAATAATAACATCAGGGTAAATGAGGTGTCCAAGCATTTATTCTTCATGTTACAAACAATTCAATTATACTCTTTAAGCTATTTTAAAATATACAATAATTTATTTTTTACTATAGTCACCCTGTTGTGCTATCTAATACTAGATTTTTTTTTTTTTTTTTTTTTTGCGGTAGAGTCTCACTTTGTTGCCCAGGCTGGAGTGCAGTGGCACTGTCAGGGCTCACTGTGCACCCTTGACCTCCCAGGCTCAAGTGATCCTCCCTTCTCAGCCCCCCAAGCAGCTGGAACTATAAGCATGTGCTAATTTTTAAATTTTTTTGGACAGATGAGGTCTCACTATGTTGCCAAGGTTGCTCTAGAACTCCTGGGCTCAAACGACCCACCTGCCTCACCCTCCCAAAATGCTGGGGTTATAGGTGTGAGCCACGGCACCCAGCAAATACTAGACCTAATTCATTCTATCTAACTATATTTTTATACCCATTAACCATTCCCACTTTCCCCCACCCCCACTACCCTTCCTTGTTTCTGGTAACCATCATTCTACTCTCTATCTCCATGAGTTCAATTGTTTTAATTTTTAGCTGCCACAAATTAGTAAGAAAACGTGAAGTTTGTCTTTCTGTGCCTGGCTTATTTCACTAACATAATGACCTCCAGTTCCATTCTTGTTGCAAACTAGAGGATCTCACTCTTTCTTATGGCTGAATAGTACTCCATTGTATGTATGTGCCACATTTTCTCTATCCTTTTGTCTGTTGACAGACACTTAGGTTGCTTCTAAGTCCTGGCTATAGTGAACAGCGCTACAATAAACATGACAGTGCAGATATCCCCTCGATATACTGATTTCCTTTCTTGATTGCTGGATCATATGGCTGTTCTATTTTTAGTTCTTTTTTTTTTTTTTTTTTTTGAGATGGAGTCTCGCTCTGTCGCCCAGGCTGGAGTGCACTGGTGCAATCTCAGCTCACTGCAACCTCCACCTCCCAGGTTCTCGCCATTCTCCTGCCTCAGCCTCCCGAGTAGCTGGGATTACAGGTGCCCACCACCACGCCTGGCTAATTTTTTGTATTTTTAGTAAAGACGGGGTTTCACTGTGTTAGCCAGGATGGTCTCTATCTCCTGACATTGTGAGCTGCCCACCTCGGCCTCCCAAAGTGCTGGGATTACAGGTGTGAGCCACCATGCCCAGCCTCTATTTTTAGTTTTTTGAGGAACCTCCAAACTGTTTCCATAGTGGCTGTCTTAATTTACATTCCCAACAACAGTGTGCGAGGGTTCCCTTTTCTTCACATCCTCTCTAGTGTTTGTTATTGCCTGTCTTTTGGATAAAAGCCATTTTAGCTGGGGTGAGATAATATCTCATTGTAGTTTTGATTTGCATTTCTCTTATGATCAATGGTGTTGAGCAACTTTTCATATACCTATTTGACCTTTGTGTGTCTTCTTTGGAGAAATGTCTGTTCAGATTTTTTGCCCATTTTTAAATCAGATGATTAGACTTTTTCCTATTGAGTTATTTGAGCTCCTTATATATTCTGTTTATTAAGCGCTTGTCAGAGGAATGGTTTGCACATTTTTTCTCTCATTCTATGTGTTGTCTCTTCATTTTGTTGATTATTTCCTTTGGATTGTTGAGTATTTCCAATGGACCCCTTTGTCCATTTTTGCTTTGGTTTCCTGTGCTTGTGAGGTATTACTTAAGAAATTTTGGATCACCTGAGGTCAGGAGTTCGAGTCCAGCCTGGCCAACATGGGGAAACCCCATCTCTACTTAAAATACAAATATTAGCCAGGCATGGTGACGTGTGCCTGTAGTCCTAGCTACTCAGGAGACTGAGGCAGGAGAATTCCTTGAACCTGGGAGGCAGAGGTCGCAGTGAGCCAAGATCACACCACTGCACTCCAGCCTGGGCCACAGAGTGAGAGTCTGTCTCAAAAACAAACAACAACAACAACAAAAGAAAAATAAAAAAAGAAGGAAATCTTTGCCCAGTCCAATGTCCCAGAGAGTTTCCCCAGTGTTTTCTTTTAGTAGTTTCATAGTTTGAAGTCTTAGATTTAAGTCTTAGATCAAATTTTGGTTTGATTTTCATATATGGTGAGAAGGGTCTAGTTTCATTCTTCTACATGTAGATATGCAGCTTTCCTAGCACCATTTATTGAAGAGACTGTTTTTTCCCCAGTGAATATTCTTGGCATCTTTGCTCAAAAAGAGTTCACTGTAGGTGTATGGATTTGTTTCAGGGGTCTTCATTTTGTTCCATTTGTCTATATGTCTATTTTTGCACCAATGCCATGCTGTTTTGGTTACTGTAGCTCTGTAGTATAATTTAAAGTCAGGTAATGTGATTCCTCCAGCTTTGTTCTTTTTGCTCAGGATAGCTTTAGCTATTCTGGGTCTTTTGTGGTTTCATATAAATTTTAGGATTGTTTTTCCTATTTCTGTGAGGAATTTTTTTTATAGAGATTGCATTAAATCTGTACATTGCTTTGGGCAATATGAATATTTTAACAACATTTATTCTTCCAATTGATGAACATGGAATACGTTTCCATTTTTTGTGTCCTCTTGATTTATTTCATCAATGTTTTATACTTTTTATTGTTGAGATCTTTCACTTCTTTGGCTAATTCTTATGTATTTTACTTTATTTGTAGCTATTGTAAATGGGATTACTTTCTTGATTTCTTTTTCAGATTGTTTGCTGTTGACATACAGAAATGCTACTGATTTTTGGCTGGGTGCAGTGGCTCACACCTGTTATCCCAGCACTTTGGGAGACCAAAGTAGGCAGATTACTTGAGGTCAGGAGTTCAAGACCAGCCTGGCCAACATGGTGAAACCCTGTCTCTGCTAAAAACACAAAAAATTAGCTGGGCGTGGTGGTGGACACCTGTAATCCCAGCTATCTGGGAGGTTGAGGCAGGAAAATTGCTTGAACCCAGGGGGCAGAGGTTGTAGTAAGTCAAGATTGTACCATTGCACTCCAGCCTGGGTGACAGAGCAAGACTCCTTCTCAAAACAAAACAAAATAAAAAAACACACACAAAGTGCTCGAATTACAGGCATGAGCCACTGCACCTGGTCTTGAATTTTTGAAGACTTATTTTATGGCCTAACATATCCTCTGTCGTTGAGAATGATCCATGTGCTGAGGAGAAGAATATGTATTCTGCAGCTGTTGTATGAAATGTTTTGTATCTATTAGGTTCATTTGATCTTTAGTGCATATTAAGTCTGATGTTTCTTTGTTGATTTTCTATCTGGATGATCTGTCCAATGTTGAAAGTAGGGTGTTGAAGTCTCCAGCTATTAATGTATTGGGGTCTATTTCTCTCTTTAGCTCTAATAATATTTCCTTTATATATTTGGGTGCTCCAGTGTTGCATGCAGATACATACATCTTCTTGCTGAATTGATTCCTTTATCATTATATAATGACCTTCTTTATCTCTTTTTATAGTTTGTGTCTTGAAATCTATGTTGTCTGTTATAAATATAGTTACGGCCGGGCACGGTGGCTCAAACCTGTAATACCAGCACTTTGGGAGGCCGAGACGGGCGGATCACGAGGTCAGGAGATCGAGACCATCCTGGCTAACAAGGTGAAACCCCGTCTCTACTAAAAAAATACAAAAAAAAAAAAAACTAGCCGGGCGAGGTGGCAGGCATCTGTAGTCCCAGCTACTTGAGAGGCTGAGGCAGGAGAATGGCATAAACCTGGGAGGCGGAACTTGCAGTGAGACGAGATCCGGCCACTGCACTCCAGCCTGGGTGACAGAGCGAGACTCCATCTCAAAAAATAAATAAATAAATAAATAAATAAATAAATAAATAAATAAATAAAGTCCCTTTGTTTTCATTGACATGGAGTATCTTTTTCCATTCCTTTATTTTCATCTTTGTGTATCTTTTTTTGTTTGTTTGTTTGAGATGAAACCTTGCTTTGTTGCCCAGGTTGGAGTGCAGTGGCACAATCTCAGCTCACTGCAACCTCTGCCTCCCAGGTTCAAGCATTCTCCTGCCTTAGCCTCCCAAGTAGCTGGAAGTACAAGTGCATGCCACCATGCCCAGTTAATTTTTGTATTTTTAGTAGAGACAGGGTTTCCCCATGTCCAGGCTGGTCTCGAACTCCTGACCTCAGGTGATCCACCCACCTCGGCCTCCCAAATTGCTGGGATTACAAACATGAGCCACTGCACCCCTATGTGTGTCTTTATAAGTAAGTTTCTTGCATGCAACAGATCACCGGGTCTTGTTTTTTCATCCGTTCAGCCACTCTATGTCTTTTCATGGAGAGTTTAGTCCATTTACATTCAGTGTTACTATTGGTAAGTAAGGACTTATGCCTGCCACTTTGTTATTTGTTTTCTGGTTGTTTTGTGGTCTTCTCTTCCTTCTTTCCTTTCTACTTGTCTTCCTTTTAGTGAAGGTGGTTTTCTCTGGTGGTACACTTTACATTTTTGCTTTTCATTTTTTGTTTATCTGCTGTTTGTTTTTTATTTGAGGTTACCATGAGGACTGCAAATCATCTCTTGAAACCATTATTTTAAACTGATGACAACTTAACACTGATTGCATAAACAAACAAGCAAAGAAAAAACTAATAAAAACTCAACATTTTATTCTCCTCCTTTTAAAATTTTTGTTGTTTCTGTCTATATCTCATTGGACTGTCTATGTCTTGAAAAGTTGTAGTTATTGGTAAACAATCACAGTACGTGCTTTGAACTTTGTATCACAGAAAGAGGCACTGAAGAGAGTACAAAAAACAGTTCTTCTTCTCCTTCTTCTTCTCCTTCTCTTTCTCCTTCTCCTTCTCTTTCTCCTTCTCCTTCTCCTTCTCCTTCTCCTTCTCCTTCTCCTTCTCCTTCTCCTTCTCCTTCTCCTTCTTCTTCTTTTTGAGATAAAGTCTTACTCTGTTGCCCAGGCTGGAGTGCAGTGGCAAGATCTTGGCTCATTGCAACCTCTGCCTCCCAGGTTCAAGTGACTCTCCTGCCTCAGCCTCCTGAGTAGCTGGGATTACAGGTACCCACTACCACACCTGGCTAATTTTTGTATTTTTAGTAGAGTCAGCATTTTGCCATGTTGACCAGGCTGGTCTCAAACTCCTGACCTCAGGTGATCCGCCTGCCTTGGCCTCCCAAAGTGCTGGAATTGTAGGCATGAGCCACTGCACCCAGTTCAAAGGACAGTCTTGAATTGCTGATGGCACTGCTCCCCTATTCCCCAACAGCAGCTGTGTGATTCAGAGAGAGAATCAGTGTGCTTAGGGGAAGGAGAGCACAGTGATTGTGGGACTTTGCATTAGAACTCAGTGCTGCCTTGTCACAGTGGAAAACAACCCTGAACAGAACTCAGCCAGTGCCCCAGAGGGAACATTTAGATCAACCCTTGCCAGAGGGGAATTGTCCATACCAGTGATTGGAAACAGTTCACAGTAGTCTCAACACCCCAGGCCAAAGTGTTCTGGAATTCTAAGTAAACTTGAAAGGCAGTCAAGGCCATGAGGACTGCAATTCTGGGGAAAGTCCTGATGCTATATTGGGCTTGAAGCCAGTGGACATGGGGGACACATGACCCAGTGAGACACCAGCTGGGACTGCCAAGGTAGTGCTTGTGCCATTCCTTCCCCAACTGCAGGCAGCATAGCTTGTAGTTCCAGGAGAAAGTCCTGTCTTCCACAGGAGAGGAGAGGCTTGTGCCATCCCTTCCCCAGCTGCAGGCAGCATAGCTTGTAGTTCCAGGAGAAAGTCCTGTCTTCCACAGGAGAGGAGAGAGAAAAGACGGCTTTGTCTTGCAACTTGGGTACCAGTTCAGCCACAGTAGGACAGGGCACCACGCAGAGTCTTGAGGCCCCTATTCCAGGCCCTAGGTTTTGGATGATATTTCTAGACACACTGTGGGTCAGAAGGGAGCCCACTGCCTTGAATGGAAGAACCCAGTTCACTCAAGAGCACTTGGGCCCCGAATAATCAGAAGCAGTACCCAGGCAGGACTCACCATGGGCCTTGCATGAGACTCAGAGATGTGCTGGCTTAATGTGTGACCCAGCACATTCCCAGCTGTGGTGGCTACAGGAATGGACTCCTTCTGCTTGAAAAAAAGAGGGAAGAGTAAAGGGAACTTTGTCCTGCAGCTTAGGTACCAGATTGACCAAGTGGGCCCTTGAGGTCCTCAATTCCAGACCTTGGCTCTTAGACGGCATTTCTGAACCTTCCCTGGGCCAGAGGGAAGCCCACTGCCCTGAAGGGAGAGTTCCACACCTCGCAGCATTCACCACAAGCTGACTGAAGAGCCCTTAGGCCTTGAATGAACATCAACAGAAGCCAGGGAGGACTTGCCGTGGGCCTGGGGCACTGGTGACCACAGGGAGAGACTCCTCTGCTTGAGCAAAGGGAAAGGAAGAGGGGGAAGGACTTTGTCTTGTGGCTTGGGTGCCAGCTTAGCTGCTATAGAAGAGAGCACCAGGTAGATTCCTAAGGCTTCTGACTCCCAGCTTGGTTATGCTGTCATTTTTGACAAAGTGTCCATGGGAGATGAACTGGTTAGGATTCCAACAGGAAGCCTGTGGCCAATGCAAAAGAGGCCAGCGAGGAGAGTTTAAAGAAGGGACCATTTTGTAAAGTGTGGGAAGGGTGAAAGAAAATCAACCGAGGGCATGATGTACCTTGGGGCGAGCAAATGCAGATGGCTGTTGCCCTCAAAGCCTGAAGAGGCCATGGGAGAGAGTATGACCAGAATGTGATGTGAACCCTCGCTGTAGGAGAGGGCCACCATCACAGGCACAAGGGCCACTGTTGCAGACACTTCTGCTGTCCCTGGAGGGGGGCAGTAGCTCTGCCAGTAGGGAGAAAGAGGAGAAAATAAATAACTCAACTTCTCTCTCCTCCTGCCCTCTGATTTCCCACTGTTCTTCCCATTGGTTGAACACAACCAGAAGCTGGTGTGCAGAGGATCCAGGTTGATGCCGCCCATCAAAGTTGTCTCTTGGACCTCAGAGCCAGGTGAAGGGCCGAGAGAGGACATGGAAGCCAATGGAACACAACCAGCACAGGAGGAAAGATTTTGAAATCTACAGTATGTGAAACTGTCTTTATTCAACACTGCCTCTAGAATAGCAGTTTGGCTGGTACAGAATTCTGGGTTGGCAACTCTTTTTTTTTTTTTCTCAGAATTTTGGAGGCAAAATTTCACTGCCCTCTGGCTTCCAGTGCTACTGTTGAGAACTCCATGCTATTCTCATTCCTGATTCTTTTTCATGTGATTTGTTTTTCCTCTCTGGAAACTTCAGATCTTGCCTTTTCCCCCAGTGTTCTGCAATTTCACATTGATATGCTCTGGTGTGGGGCAATTTCCTATCATTATACTACAGAGTTCTTGCAGTAGGCCTTGGTCAGTTATACTTGCTCAGTCCCTCGTAAGCACCAAATCCAGAAAACAGAGCATTCAATACAGGAAAAAGAGGAAGGCTATTCCCAGGATAATAGGGAAGGGGAATTTCAGGGTGATGATTAAGCAGCAGGAGCCTCCTCCAGCTTTCAGCGGCAGGGCAGAAGCTTCAGGATGGACAGTGCCAAGAATAATGAAATTTATAGCTTAGCTGATGTGTTAGAACTTACTAAGAGGAAATTCTCTTATGTCAAAGGATTAGGAGATGAATTAATCATAGATTCATAGAAAATTACGCACTCCAAAGTGGAGCAATTATTGACTCCAGGAAAAACAAAAAGTTTAACTGGGAAAAAAATGTAATTAATGAGTACAAAGCACAACATTCAATAATATTAAGTCATAATATCAAACATTGAGCATTAATTTAACAAAATATTGTTACTTAACTATACTAGGGGAATGTGGGAAAGGAAATCTGGGGGAGTATATATAAAGAAATCTAAATCCTCATCTTCCATATCAGGAAGTGAATAAACAAAGCTGGGAAGGTAAATCATGGTGGTATAAGCATGTTATCTGGGCAATACATAAATCGCAGAAGAAACAGCTGTAAGAGTGGAAAATGGTTGTCTCAGAGGAGTAGGGACCAGTGTGGGCAGAGATGGGGCAGAAGATTACTGTTTGTCATTATACACCTTGTATAATTACTTGACTTTTGAAACTATGTGCATGTTTTACTTTGATTTAAAACTTAAAAAAAAAATCTGACATATCGGAAGGCAGAGCCAGATGGCCAAAAACAGAAGACCTCACCAATTGTCCTGACAGGAACACCAAATTGAACAACTATCCACTCAAAAAATCATCTTTATATGAATCAAAAACACGGTGAGTAATTTTAATTTCATATTACAGAAAGAGACACTGAAGAGAGTACAAAAGAGTCTTGAATTGCTGATGCCACTACTCCTCCATTCCCCAGCAGCAGCTGTGCTGATCAGAGAGAGAACTGGCGTGCTTGGGGGAAGGAGAGTGCAATAATTGTGGGACTTTGCATTAGAACTCAGTGTTGCCTTGTCACAGTGGAAAGCAACGCTGGGCAGAACTCAGCTGGTGCCGCCAGAGGCAGCATTTAGACCAGCCATAGCCAGAGGGGGAATCATAAAGCTCACTGAGCTTAGTCTCACTAAGCTCATTTGCATGTGATGAATAACACAGAGCTCACAGTAAAACAGGTAGCATAATTATCCAGTTTTCTAAATGAACAAGTCATTCTATGAATGTTATCTGGAATAGGTAAAGTGACTGGCCAGTGAATCAGAAACTGATTAACATATGGCTTAAGAGATTTTGATCTCTTAGCTATAAGATACACTAATGAGAGTTTCCTGTGGCAATAGTCCAAATATGTTCACCATACCTCTTTCTTGATAGTAATCTGGGCATTTTGCTACTGTGGCTTCTCTAATATAACGGTTTTTATTTTGTTCTTATTTATGTGAGTTGGGGTTTCAAAATACTCTGATTTAAAGAAAAAAAAGAGGCCGAGCATGGTGGCTCACACCTGTAATCCTAGCACTTAGAGAGGCTGAGTGGGGAGGATTGTTTGAGGCCAGGAGTTTGAGACCAGCTTGGGAAACATAGCCAGATCCTATTTCTACAAACAGAAAATAATTATTTAAAGAAAAATAAGATGGACCAGGCACCAGTGATTCACGCCTGTAATCCCAGCACTTTGGGAGGCCAAGGCAGGAGGATTGCTTGATTCTAGGAGCTCAGGACCAACCTGGGCAGCATGGTGAAACCCTGTCTTTACAAAAAATACCCAAAATTAGCTGGACATGGTGGCGTACGCCTGTAGTCCCAGCTACTCAGGAGGCTGAGGCGGGAGGACTGCTTGAGCCTGGGAAGTCGAGGTTGCAGTGAGCTAGGTTGGAACCACTGCACTCCAGCCTGGGTGACAAAGTGAGACCCTGTCTCCAAAACAAACAACCAAAAAAATGGTCCAAGACTGTGGATATCCTCCACAGGGACATCAAGGTGCTGAAAAGCTCAACAAGAATAATAACTGGTCAAACAGCTGTCAAAGAAGTATGATGTCTTTTTAGCCTCAGAGTCTCTGATCAAGCAGATCCCATGAATCCTTGGCCCAGGCCTAAATAAAGTGGGTAAGTTCCCTTCCCTGCTGACACACAACAAAAACATGGTGGCCAGAGTGGATGAGGTGAAGTCCACAACCAAGTTTCAGATGAAGAAGGTGCTATGTCTGGCTGTGGCTGTTGGCCATGTGAAGATGACAGACGATGAGCTTGTACATAACATTCACCTGACTGTCAACTTCCTAGTGTCATTACTCAAGAAAAATTGCCAAGACATTCGAGCTTTATATATTAAGAGCACTGTGGGCAAGTCCAGGAGCCTGCATTAAGCCACATTCTAGGCTCATGCCTGTAACCTCATCACTTTGGGAGGCCTAGGTGTGAGGATCGCCTTAGGCTATGAATTCAAGACCATCCCAAGCAACAAAGCAAGACTCCATCTCTGTTTCAAATAATTCTTTAAAAGGCACATTCTAATAAATTCTACTGCTACCAAAACAAAAAACAAAAACAAAACAAAACAAAAACAATAAAGAAGAGAAATTATCTGGAAGCTGACTATGAAATATGATGTCAGGATTCTTCAACTCCTTCCAATTTTCTGAAATCCATTAGATACAGTGCAACCAAACTGTGCTCAGTAGCCACTGGGACAGATAGAAAATTCTATAACTGGCCGGGCACCGTGGCTCATGCCTGTAATCCTAGCACTTTGGGAGGCTGAGGTGGGCAGATCACAAGGTCAGAAGATTGAGACCATCCTG
Organism: Piliocolobus tephrosceles; assembly: GCF_002776525.5. Classification (NCBI taxonomy): domain Eukaryota; kingdom Metazoa; phylum Chordata; class Mammalia; order Primates; family Cercopithecidae; genus Piliocolobus; species Piliocolobus tephrosceles. The sequence continues at coordinate 182,046,062 of NC_045434.1, read as the reverse complement.
GCTAACGGGGTGAAACCCTGTCTCTTTTAAAATACAAAAAATTAGCCGGGCATGGTGGCACGTGCCTGTAGTCCCAGCTACTTGGGAGGCTGAGGCAGAAGAATTGCTTGAACCTGGGAGGCAGAGGTTTCAGTGAGGCAGGATTGCACCACTGCACTCCAGCCTGGTGACAGAGCGAGACTCAGTCTTAAAAAAAAAAATAAAAAGGAAAATTCTATAACTAATGTGAAACAGTTTTATGATAAGATAACATGTGCATGATGGAACAGAGTGAACATTTTTGCAAGACTTGTCAAAGCAAAATTCAAGATTTCAAACAAAAATGTGTACTTGCGAAGAGCAATTTCCTTTGTTTATATCCTCAGACCCTGGGCTATGCTCTCACTTTACTCTGCTATTAGTAATGATAATAAAAAAAAGCTAATACTTGATGTATCTGTTAGGATAGGCTAGCTTATACAGTGGTAAACAAACAAACAAAACTCAATGGCAACACAATGTTTATTTCTTGCTTGTGCTAAGTGATCCTCTATGGGCTGGCAGAGAGCTCTTGTTTATCAGCTACACAGAAATCCAGGCTAATAGAGCAACCAACATCTTCAGCATCGATGGTTGCCATGGCAGAGGGAAAGAGAAGCAGAAGAGTCTCAAAGCAGCAAATAAATGCTTCAGAGACAAAGTGATCCATTCTTTCTGCTCAAACTCATTGGTCTTTCCCAATCACTTGAAAACCAGGAAATAAAATCCTACCATGTGCTCAGAAGGCAAAATGCCAGAAATATTTAGTGAAGAGCACTAATTGTCTATCATTCACTATGTGCCAAGGGCTGTTCTAATTATATTACAGGAATTATCTCAGCTAAGTCTCATAATAATCTTGTGAAATAGGTACTATTAATGTTATCATCATTCCCATTTTATAGATGAAATAACTGAGGCACTGAGAGGCTAAGTAACCTCCTCAAAGTCACATAGATAATAGATGGGAAAAGCTGAGGATTTAAACCTAAGCATTCTTGCCCCAGAGTCTGTGTGCTTAACCACAAAGCCATGATATCTCTCACTAGGTGGAAAAATTTGAGAAACACTGCCACAGGCAATGGAGAGCCACTAAATGATTTTTTTAAGCAGGAGAGTGTGAGTCAATCAGATTTGGCATTTAAAAGCTCCCTCTAGAAAGCACGGTGAAGGATTAATTTAACCAGATTTAGACTAAGGCCAGACGGCTATTTGCAGAGTGAGGAGATGAAGATGGGGAGGGCTTGAACTAAGGTACAATCACCACTCACCGCAATTAACTGTTTTTTGTTGTTGTTGTTTTGAGACAGGGTAACAGGGTACATTGGAGGTTGGAGGGGTAGTTCTTACTGTGTTGCGCAGGCTGGATTCCAACTCCTGGGCTCAAGTGATGCTCTGGCTTCAGCCTCCTGAGTAGCTAGGACTACAGGTATGTGCCACCACACCCAGTAACTGGTTAATCTTGACTGTTTCAACTGAAAAATTGTTATGGTAATACCTATTTGGATGGGTTTTCTCAGGAAAAACACCCCAATGAACTTGTGTGTTTTTAGAAGTCAAGTCCCCTAGGCATGGCTACAAGGGAAGAGACTTAGCCAGAAAATTTAATTGTTGTGATTAATAAAGTAATAGAAATGTTTAATTTTCCTCTGATGAGATGAAAGCTTTGAAGGGATCCTGGTCTTGGGAGAAAGTAAAGAAATGGAGGAGAGGGTTTCACTAGAGTTTAGATAACTCTTAGCATCTGCTTACCATCTTCCCCGATTAATTATTTCCATGGCAGCCAGAGTGACCTTTTAAAACCACAAATTTTATCATGGTGTTTCCTTCTCCCCTAGTACAGTGCCTGATACTTAGAAATTTCTCATTAACATTGTGCTCAGTGAATGAATGAATGAGTGAATGAAAACACAAGCCAGATGGCAGGTGGATCCCTAAGGAAAAGGACAGCCAATGAGAAATTATCTGTAGTAGGGGTGGCTTTGTACAACGATGTTTAATAATCATTTTTAAGGAGTTGCCTGTTCTGTGCTATGCTTTAATCGCTGTCTTCCACCCTTCCCAAATAACATTCAGTAAAAGTCTGCCACACAAAGCTTGCTGTTTTGTGAGAGTTTAAGAAATGGAAGAAGACAGAAATGTCTGGGCACCAGGCCAAACAATATCTAAAAAGGCAGGAGTCACAGAGGAGAGCTAATGAGTATTAGTGGGAGCATGTATTCCAAGTGAGAGGTGACCAGAGTCCTCTGAAAATTTGGGGAGGGGGTGATGTTCTTATATCCTGGGTTAGGGGCTTGGACTCTTTTATTTGGCTGTTGGAAAAAACAAGCTGGAGGACTTTGGAGTATCCACAACGCTTAGGTTACATAAGGATGATAAGTAATTCATAGGGTTGTTGTGAGGATTATATTGGGATAATTCATGTAAAGTGCTTAACACAGTGCCTAGCGCATAGTAAGAGCTCAGTAAATGTTAGTTGTTGTCTTCCTTCACTTTCTTCCATTCCCTCCACTCCCTTTCTACCAGGCTCCATTCATTCTCTTCCAAGGACACGCAGGAGGCGTGCCCACCCCTTCCCTCCGCCCCCACCCAAGCCCCGCCCCCCACTTCTCCACCGATTGGTTGCCGAGAGGCGGAGCTGAAGGAAGAGCCCAGTGCGGCGCGGTGGGGGCGGGGCGCATGCGCGGGCTGGGCAGGGTGGAGGTGGGGAGGAAGAGCTGCCGGAAGTAGGCGGCGGAGGTGGTAGAGAAGCTGACGGCAGCTGCCAGGGAAACCGAGGCGCGGGACGCAAGGCCAGCAGACAGGCCGGCCAGAGGGTCATTTCTGCGTCCGGCACCCAGGAAGCTCGTGGTCTGCCTTTTCCTGGGCTGAGGGTCTCTGGCCCCGCAGCCTCTCCTGGACGCGGGCCTGTCCCTAAGCCCGCCAAGGGGCGCCGCGCCGAGGGGCTGCGGAGTGGGGGACGGACGCCGCCGACCCGGGAAGGGGCGTCCGGCGGGGCCAGAGGAGAGGGCTCTCCCCGCTCAGGATTTGCCCCTGGGCGGGGGACCGGGAGTCCTCACCCCCGGACTGAGGCAAGGGTCTCTGGGGGCGAGGAGGGCGCGTCGCCCTCTGCCCCCGCCGGCACCCTGGCCATGACGGGCAAGTCGGTGAAGGACGTGGATCGGTACCAGGCTGTCCTGGCCAACCTGCTGCTGGAGGAGGATAACAAGTTTTGTGCGGATTGCCAGTCCAAAGGTAGCGCATCCCACCTGGCGGGCCAGGGGTCTAGCCGCGTCGGGGTGGTGGGGGTGGGCTGAGTGAAGAGGAGGTTTCTGGAGCTTAGGCCGCCCAACTCGGCTTGTAAGTGGTAACGCGTGCTGCGCTTGCAGTGAGCCTGCTGGGCTTTCTGCTGCTCGGGGATTGGTGTGGGGAGAGCTTGCGAGGGCGACTGTGTGTGTGTCGGGGAGGGTGGAAGTGATGGTGCAGGTGGAAGTTGCCTGGCGTGTTCAGGTGAGAATGTCTGTATTTGAGGGCTCTGAATCAGTTCTGGGCCGGCTGTCAGTCCAGAGCTCCCAGCATGTCACTTGCAAAGCTGGGGATGAACTGCAGTGCATGTGTGTATGTGTGTGTGTGTGTGTGTGTGTGTGAGAGAGAGAGAGGAGAGAGAATGACGAGGAGGAGGAGGAGGGAAGTGAGATGGCGGAGAGGAAAACTGCTTAAATGATTTTTAAAGGTGGTGATTGTTGCTGCCTGCTCTTTAGTTAGCAACTCCTGTCATTTTGCAGCCTTGCTAAGATCTGACAAGAGTGCTTAGGTGGTTTTATTCCTCTTGGATGTGTGCAGTGGGAAACTGCCTTATGCAGTGACACAGTGCGGATTTCTAGACAGCCTAGCCCTGGCTTGTAGAGTGCTTTGGAGGCCTATGTGTGAGTGGTGGCAGAAACTAGCCGATTATGCCTGTAGTGCAGGATCCGTTTAATCAGTGGAGACAGAAAGATGAATTCGATGAATTCGTTGCTTCTATGGTGATTACACTTCTAAAGGTGAAATATGATCATTGTAAATTGGCAGAACCATTTAGTCTTTGTTTTCTGTGCCCTAGAAGATTCATGATTTGATACAATTAAAAGTCTGTACAGTAGGAAATCTTGGTTATTAGTGAAATGTTGGCACTTGACACTTATACAAGCTTCTGTGAATCTTTTTTTCCTGTATTTTCTAATTCTTTTGGCATATAATTGGAGGAGTTGGGAAAATTATTTTCCCTTTGGTTGGGGAAAAATGAATAGTTATAATTTGAGGGCGACTATGCAGTGGATTTGCCGGGGTTGTTTGCCGTATAGCGTAGTGGGCATAGACTATAAAACAAAGATTCAGTTATATTTGTATTTATCTGTTTTGAGAAAGGAAGGAAATACTTAATTGATGCTTTCACTTAATTACCTTTTATTTTTGAAGAATAGGTTATAAAAGGAGAACAGAGGAATGATACAATGTGACACCTAGTAATGTGTTTTAGTGACCTCTACCAATATATAAATGGAAGTGCCATTAGGAAAACAAATTCCTAGACTTATTTCCTGACTTTTTGCATTAGCAATAATTCGTTTAAAAAAGTATTTTAGAATCAATTTATGTTGAGTAGGTTAGTGTCTTATAGGTTGATTACTGTTAGATCTGTTAAATCTATTGGAAAAGTCTGTTGATTTTAGGAGCGTATCTTGGCTTTATTCAAATTCCCTTATGTCCTCATTTGACAGATCTTGAGTCACAGTGAAGCACCCACTGGAATGAGCATTGCTGCATTTGGAGAGTCAGATGCCATTTTGGTGACTAGAACCCCCCCCCCCCCATTTCTCATATAACCCTTGTACTTACTCATATTCCAATAAAATACAGCATATAGAAGAGAGAGGCTGATTCACTACTTCTTCCTCCAAATTTCCATTGCTTTTTATTTATTTTATTTTTTATTTTTATTTTTTTGAGACAGATTTTCACTCTTGTCGCCCAGGATGGAGTGCAATGGCGCAATCTCGGCTCACTGCAACCTCCGCCTCATGGGTTCAAGGGATTCTCCTGCCTGAGCCTCCCGAGTACGTGGGATTACAGGTGCCCACCACCATGCCCAGCTGATTTTTGTATTTTTAGTAGAGACAGGGTTTCACCATGTTGGCCAGGTTGGTCTCGAACTCCTGACCTCAGGTGATCTACCCGTCTCGGCCTCCCAAAGTGTTGGGATTACAGGCGTGAGTCACCACACCCAGCCCCAAATTTCCATTGCTTTTTATTAATAAGCTTACTGGGGATCAGGTTATGAAATATCAGTTAATTCTTAATGAGAACTAGTAACTGCTGGCTTGTAAACTTTATTAACTACTGTTGATGGTAGACTCCTGGATCCTCAATTTCTTTTCAAAAGTTCGTTTTACATTTTACCAGGTAGCTTCAGTGACTTGGTCATTGTATTAAAAATGAGATGACAATGGGTCAGTCATCTTTCGATTATGACAAATAGGCATTTGTTGAGGCCTCTCTTTATCCAGTTTATGAATTACCTATCCCATTCCACCCCTCAAAGCCCTCTCACTCTTTTTCCCCTACTATTTTCTAATTTTGGTTGTCATAATGATCATTTGGACAACTATCAGATTGTTGAAGGAAAAGATGTTTGGATCAATAAATTGTTACCTGTTAGTGCTGATAAAAAAACACATTTCATTGGAAGAGGAATTTAAAAAGTGTTGGCTAAAATGAGAATTGGGTTTCAGTTTATTTACCTGTATTCCTGTGTCCTTTCCTGAAAAATTGGAAGTTAAATGTATAGGATATGGTGAGTGATTGCTCATCTATTAATATCCAGTTAGACGATGTGGCGTAGACTGTAGACCTATGAGCAGGTATTTTTGCAGTGTTCCAAAATACAACTCTTTGGCAATGACTTTTATTTTTAAATTCTTATACTTATTTAGAAACATTTATTAGTTGACTTTTAAGGTATGTGATTTAAACTTCAGAATAGAGGCTGGGTGTGGTGGCTCAAACCTGTAATCCCAGCACTTTGAGAGGCCGAGAAAGGAGGATCAGTTGAGTCCAGGAGTTCAAGACCAGTCTGGGCAACATAGTGTGACCTTGTCGCTACAAATAATTTAGAAGTTAGTTGAGTATGGTGGTGTGCATCTGTGGTCCCGGCTACTCAGGAGGCTGAGGCAGGAGGATCACCTGGGCACCTGGGCACCTGAGCCCAGGAGGTCGAAGCTGCAGTGAGTCATGGTTGAGTGCCACTGCGCTCCAGCCTGGGAAAGAGAGCAAGACCCCGTCTCAAAAACAAAACAAAACAAATAAACATCAGAATAGAGAACAAGCATGTGTTCTTTTTACTTTGTACAAGTTTTGTTGATCCTGGGGTTTTTAACTCGCTTGGGCACGAGTCTCACCAGTTTCTGGGGCCACGAAGCCATTCCAGTATTTCAGTGTGGGAAAGGAAACTTCTTTGGTGCTGCCTTTTAAAGAAATGGTATGATTTGCTCTAGGCTCAAGATGTGATTTCTTCATTACCCAAAGCCCTGGGGTTAATGTGACTTTTAGGGTGAACTTTTGGATTGACTTAGGTAGTGATAGAACAGAGGACAAAACTACTGAAAATTCCAGATATGTGAATGGTAACTCTGGCTGACTTATTGAGGCTGGCTTCCATTTTTGGATATGGGTCATACTTCCTTTGTACTTAGGGTCATACTGGTCCAAGATTTAACCTCTAGCTCTGCAGTTCCAGATTTTATCGGTGTGTCAGGAATAACTGCTAAGCCACCCCTTCAGAGACTATGTTTTAAACTGGACACTATCTTATTTACTATGAAAGGATCTACAGTTATCCTTTGGTATCCATGGGGAATTGGTTCCAGGAACCTTCTGGGGTACTAAAATCCACAGATGCTCAAGTCCCTGATATAAATGGCGTAGTGCTTGCATATAACTTTTACACATCCTCCATTATACTTTAAATCATCTCTAGATTACTTATAATACCTAATACAATGTTAATGCTATGCCAGTAGTTGTTACTCTGTATCATTTAGGGAATAATGACAAGGAAAAAAGTCTGCACGTGTTCTGTACAGATGCAACCATCCATTTTTTACTGAATATTTTCTTTTTTTTTTTTTGAGACAGGGTCTTGCTCTGCCGCCCAGGCTGGAGTGCAGTGGTGCAATTATAGCTCACTGTAGCCCCAGACTCAATCTGTCCTCCCGCTTAGCCTTCCAAAGTGCTGGGACTACAGGCATGTGCCACAGGACCCAGCCATGTTTTCGAATATTTTCAATCTGCAGTTGGTTGAATCCACAGATGCAGAATCCATTTCTAACAGAGGGCTGACTATACCTTTCTGATGACCTAAATATTTGTGTCCACTATTGGGACACTCCTTTCTTAGTGTCAAGGTTTGTGAGAAATTAAGAGCTGTTTGATGGGCAAAGATGTATTTATTCATTTACTGGATTATCTACAATTGAGACAGGGTCTCACTATGTTTCTCAGGCTGGTTCTAACTCCTGGGCTCAAGGAGTCCTCCCGTCTCAGCCTCCCAAAGTGTTGGGATTACAGGTGTGACACATCATACCCGGCAGAGCAAAGAGTTAAAAGTACAAGACATTTGATCATCTTGAGGAATATTTACCTCAGACTGAAACACCATATGAAATTCTAGAGTCTGACAGTGTAATAATTTTTTGCTTTTCCCTTCTTCTGCTACATCCTATCTCTGAAATGTTTCACCCCACCCAACACTGCCTGCGTTCCAACTCCTATTGTATATTTTTAAATTTACATTTAAATTTACTTTTTGAAAAAGGTAGCACTTTCATGTAGTTCAAAATTCAAAAGGTCCAAAGGGAAATATGTACAGTAGAAAATCATTCTCCTGTCCCTCATCTCTGAGCCACCATTTTCCCTCCCTGGAAGTAACCATTGTTGGCAATTTCTTTTCTTTGCTTTTTTTTTTTTTTTTTTGTGAGACAGAGTTTTGCTTTTGTTGCTCAGGCTGAAGTGCAATGGCGAGATCTTGGCTCACTGTAACCTCTCCCTCCCGGGTTCAAGTGATTCTCCTGCCTCAGCCTCCCAAGTAGCTGGGCACCCTCTATTTTTAGTAGAGATGGGGTTTCACCATGTTGGTCAGGCTGGCCTCGAACTCCTGACCTTGGGTGATCGACTCGCCTCGGCCTCCCAAAGTGCTGGGATTACAGGTTTGAACCACCATACCTAGCCCATTGTTGGCAATTTCTTACGTGACTTTTAGGAGATAATATATGCGTAGATAAACAACAACATTTAAATATATTTCTTTGCAGTGCTTTTATGCAAACGGTAGCATATTGCCCACAGCTCTTGACATCTGCATTTTTCAATCAACAGAACATGGAGAGCATTCACTTTCCATGCACATTGAGGAGTGCTTTGTTCTTTGAAGGTGTTTTCTAAGGCTATGACCAAGTTATCTTGATTAAGTTGAAAGATATTCTTAAATCATTTGGAAGACACTGCTCTCTCTCTCTCTTTTTTTTGAGATGGAGTCTTGCTAAGTGCAATGGCGCTATCTTGGCTCAGTGCAAACTCCACCTCCTGGGGTCAAGTTCTTCTGCCTCAGCCTCCTGAGTAGTGGGGATTACAGGCACCTGACTAACTTTTATATTTTTAGCAGAGACAAGGTTTCACCATGTTGTCAAGGCTGGTCTCGAACTCCTGAGCTCAAGTGATCTGCCCACCTTGGCCTCCCAAAATGCTGGGATTACAGGCACCAGCCACCACGCCCAGTGGACTCTGCTCTCTTTGAAGGCATCTTAGAAAGTGTCCTAGGCCCATAGACACATCTAAGCCTACCGTTACGATGGCAGAGAGGCAGAATAATGGAAGAGTCTGTAGACTTGGTGTTGGAACAGCTAGTTAAACTCCTTTACTTTGCTTATTGCAGCTTGGTGACCTGATTCCACATACACCTAACTTTCTCAGTTTAATTTTCCTAGTTTGAAAAACGAAAGTGCTTTGTAAGCTAATGTGTTACACAAATGTCTGCATTATTTATTTTCACCATTGCTGATCATAAATTTTTTTATCTTGATTTTATTAGTTTTACTTTTGACTTTATTCCCTTAAGATAGTCTGGTTACTGGAAGCCACAGTTAGAATGACTCACCCAGTAATTCCCTAGTCTTTAAGCCAAAACCATTTTCTATATATGGAGTTCTGGCATTTTTGCAAATGTGCTTTATGGTACCCTTGAGGATGGTCTCTGGATGTTTCCTGATTTCAAACTCGTATGAAAGATTAGACCAGGGAATTTCTTTGTGTAGAAATTTTCTCATAGTTGTCTTAAATTTCAACTCATGTACATTGATCTTTAACTTTGCTTTACATTTGTTTTCTGTTGATAGCCGAGTCATTGCTTGTTAAATATTCCTTAGAAATGAACTTTCCTATCAATTTTAAATTATTTTAGCTGTATCTGTGGCACTTTTTTTTTCTTTTGAGATGGAGTCTCGCTCTGTTGCCCAGACTGGAGTTCAGTGGCGCAGTCTTGGCTCACTGCAGCCTCTGCTTTCCGGGTTCAAGGGATTCTCCTGCCTCAGCCTCCCGAGTAGCTGGGATTACAGGCTCCTTCCACCACACCCAGCTAATATTTTGTATTTTTAGTAGAGACAGAGTTTCATCATATTGGCCAGACTGGTCTCGAATCCCTGACCTCAGGTGATCCGCCCACCTTAGCCTCTCAAAGTGCTGGGATTACAGGTGTGAGCCACCACGTCCAGTCTGTGGCACCTTTTAAAAAGTAAAAATTCCAATGGAGGTAAACAACAGAAGGAGTTCTGCTTCCATTTCTAGTTGTTAAATGCCTTTCTCTAGCCAAGATCACATACATTTCTGGGTTTTTACAGCTAGTGCACTGTAACTCTGACAGTCATGGTTAGATTGATACAGTTTTACTGAAAGTGATTTATCAAAATCCCCATTAGATTGTCTTTTAATGTCAACATATTAAACCTGTTCCCTGAGAGATACTTTCCTATTTGTTCTACTTGCCCTTTAAATATCATTTGGTGCCAGTGAGATGAAGAATAGAAAATGTAATATCTTTTAGGGGAACTTCGCAAGACTGAGATCCCCTACTACATATAGTCATTCAGAAAATATTTCTTAAGCACTTACTACCTACTTTTTCTCAGACATTGTACCAGGATATATAGATTAAAAGAAAGGGTTTTTGGTCTCAAGGATTTTACGGTCTAATGGGGAAGCAGATGTGTACAAATATAAATGATGCAATATAGAAATTATTGTGGCATGGTATACAGGGAGAAATGAAAGCACTGAAGAAGGCAAAGAAGTCTTCCTCAGGAAGTCATGGCTTCAAAGAGAAAAGTAGGCTGTGTCTTAAAGGATAAGCATGATTTGCCAAGTGAATTTAGGGAACTTTGCATTCTAGGAAGAGGGAACAGTATGTGCAAAGCCTCCGAGGTGCACTGTTTTGTGTGTGTGTGTGTGGGGGGGGAATTCTTTAGTATATTTTGACTGCATTTTGAGGAGTGATGAGGAGTAGAGTTTGATAGGTAGTTAGGATCCTGTAAGGTTAAAACCTGATCTCTGTGGTTGACTTGCTCTGTGACATTGAGATTTTGAATATGAACTATGCTTTAGACTTCCTGTTGTGTAAGAAGCCCATAGTATTGTAGGTCTACCTGCTATTCACATGGGGTTATAAATATTGCAGGCATGAAACGCTGCCTAATCGCTGAATAATAAGAAAGGTCTGAGCACGGTGCCCATAAATTCTCCATTGAAATGTACCTTTGTGGGTACATTAAATTATTTTAGCATAAGTCTTGTGAAGTGCCAGAAGTAGATATTATGTCATTTCTGGAGCTCATGATGTTGATTTTTGAGGCTGAACATGCTCTTAGGCTCAAGCAGGTCGTATTTGGAATACCTGATGTGTGCTCCTGGGTGCTCAGTGCTTAGGATGCATAAACAGGTAGCAGCAGTCTCATCTCTCAGTATATATACTTTTCAGCAAATCTTTTTTTTTTCTAGATAAATTAGAAAACTACCTTCTTTCTGCATTTTTCATCTGATGTCATTATGGTATGTAGGTGGCAGCTTTCTTGGGCACAGTTGTCTATATAACTGTTCACCACATGAGTCATTGTCTGTTTCTGTTCTTCTGCCTGAAAATTCCATCTTGGAAATTGTGTCATGCAATCGGTGACTGCAACATTCTACTTGTTATGTACATTGCCACTGGCTTTATATGTTATGTTGATGGACTCTACCTGCGCTACAGAGAAGGGATAAAGTGACTTATTAAATTGAGTCAGACTCAGTGCCTCCAAATGGTATTTCCTGTAAAAATGATGCCAAGCAAGAATCTGCATAAAACATACATATGCTTTACACTGTACGCACACAGTGCCTATCTTTTGTTATTGTGTCTGTTTAAATCCTTATCACAGTTGTACTCCTGTTTGATCAAGTGGCCAGTTTAACTAGATACTAACTTTGAAGAAGTTCTGTATTGGCCCCTGGAATGTGACAGTTCCTACCACATTGAAAAGGTAAGAACCAAGTCTTTGTAGAGTAGCACACCTTAAAGTTAATCCACTTTTATCAAATTCCTCTATTGTTAAAGCAACAGTCTTGTATTGGCTAATTTTAAAAATCATAGTGTGCCACACTTTACCCGTCCCTAGAGTGTAAGCTAGGGGACAGGGGTCTATGCCTGTTTTGTTCGCTGTAGTATTCCCAGCACCTAGAACAGTGCTTGGCACAGACCAAGCTCTCAGTAAATATTTGTTTGAATGCACGAATTGATTTTGTCATCTGTAAATGTTTTGTTTCATATTAGAAGATACCTTTTCTAGGTTATCTGAATAATTGTTTTAATTCTTAGGAAAGCTATTAATTTTCTGAAAAATAAGTTTTAAAATATGTTTGGAAGGTCCTATGTCAGTCAAGGACCAGTCGGGAACAGAAGCCACTGTTGGTCTTACAAGCAGAGGGAATTTAAAATAGGGAATAGGTTACACGGCTGCTAGAAAAGCCAAGGAGCTAAACAGGCTGGTGAGGCACCCCATCGATTAGCAATGCCTGGGAACTACTGTGCCCACAAGGAAAATAGATGGTACACTGGTGTCACCAAGGGCTGGAAGCCCCTGTGGTCTGGTGTGAGCGGAAGCATGGAAAGAGGAGCTGTCTGGTGACAGCTGGAACTCGGCCGAGTGAGAGAGTGTGTTACCCTGGCTGCTCCCTGCTCCTGCCTCTTATCCTCGTCAGTGCCTCCCATTGATGGAACTTATCCCGAAATCATTTGGCAAAGGGAGCCTGGGAGATGTAGTTCCCTGTGATCCCAGCGCAAACAGGCAAAGACACAAAGGCACTGAATTCTCCAAGATGTAATTTCTTTCCCCTTATAGTATTTGAATTATTTTGGATAAGAGAACAGAAGGTTTTCCGGCAGATACAACATTGAATGCTTCTAAAGGATCTTGACTGTTGGTGAAACAATTATTAGTCCTAGGAAGTAATGTAACAACTCATAGTTTATATACTTAGGGGGTATGACTAGGCAAATTGGCTCCTATATTGAAATGTATTTGACTGTTGGCTGCTGCCAGGAGCAACTTAGGTTACTCAGAAAATAAGTTCCCACCCTGTCAATTCTGAGAAGTCTTAGGTATGGTGTATCCACATTGAGTACATCTACAACTGGACAGCTTGAATTAATAACACAGAAGCCATACACAGAGAATGTTGAGGATTGCAGCCTTAAAACATGGTACAGCTCACTCTTTTTTTTTCTTTTTCTTTTTTTCTTTCGTTTTTTGGAGACAGAGTCTTGCTCTGTTGCCCAGGCTGGAGTGCTTTGATGCCGTCTCAGCTCACTGCCATCTCTGACTCCCGGGTTCAAGTGATTCTCATGCCTCAGCCTTCCAAGTAGCTGGGATTATAGGTGTGTGCCTCCATGCTCAGCTAATTATTTGTATTTTTGGAGTAGAGACAGGGTCTCACCACATTGGCCAGGCTGGTCTCAAACTCCTGGCCTCAAGTGATCCACCCTCTTTGGCCTCCCAAAGTGCTGGGATTGCAGACGTGAGCCACCAAGCCCGGGCCTCAGCTCAGTCTTTTCTTTATAGTTAAGGTGACTGCAGTGTGGCTGTTTTATCTTGTGCTGCATGTCAGTTTGACTAGTCTTACTGATTTGTTTGTTTTACCCCACAACTTCAGATAAGTTTGCACTGGGTGAGGCAGGCAAGATCACTGGGTCTGTTTTCTTCTACCCTGACCTGAAAAAATATTTTGTCTTGTAAGGAATGTTGCTGCTGCTCCATTTAAGGGCAGAGCTTTCCAAGTTGTGGCTACTTGTTTTCTTCTTGATTATAAAAGTGTCTAATGAGTTATATGAGACAAGTTCAGCCCTTTCTAGAAGTGCTTTTTTTGTCAATCAGGTCACCTGCATTTGGGCCTTTGCTATATTAATGGAATTGGTGGAACTAGGCCAGCAGAGTTTTCAGTGCAGTGTGAGTATGTTTGCTTTTAGGCTGTTACTTCCCACAGAGGCCACAGATAAAGGACTCTCATTGTTTGAGTGAAGTTACCAACTGTAACAATTGCATAGGTTTCCTTGTTTCTTTCTTTTCTCCAAAAAACTCATTTCCTCTTGGCAGGCGGTTACTATAATTCACAGGTGTAATGAAAATGTAATTTGGGATTTGAAACAGCATATCAGACTGCTTTCCAGAGTACCGGTTCTTTTCAACTGGTCCATTTCAACTTAAGAGATCCATCTATGCATTTTTGAAGCTTCATATTTAATAAATATAATATTTCACTGCTGTGTTTGACTATTCCATTTCCTACACTTTCTCCTTCCCTACCCCATTCTTCTGGATCCTGTGTTTCCCCACAGGCTTTGTGAATGCCGGTCCACTGATGGCTGAACTGCAGGTCTCTCCCCAGTGGACAGCCCCAGAGATGAGCCAGATCTGCCTCAGCTGTGGCCATCCGTCAGCGTAAGGTTGCTCTGGTGGTCGTCTTCAGTTTGTCCAGCTCTTCCCCTTATCCCCCATCCTCCCTCATGTGTGGCTGAAGCTTGCCCTGGAATCCCTTCTTTGTAGCATGTCACTGGGTAGTAGTAGAATTTTATTATTGTTGCTTCTTTTCATTTTCAATTAATGTTAAGTGATTCTCTGACAAATTTTGTTGACCATAGCCCTCTTTTCCCCTCAGGTTTACAGATTTCCTGTAGGAATTCTGGTTTGCTTTTAAATACATATAGAATACAGTTTATTTAAGTTCTGGATTTCATAAGCTCACTTGGAAACTACTTTTTTTAAAAAAACATTTCAGGTCAAAGCTTCCAAGAAGAAATTTCTTAATCTGAAACAATGAGAACTGGGTTCCTCAGGCCTCATGTCATTTCCCCTCACCCACAAACCAAATGTGTAATGCTCTCATTTTATGATGTGTTGAAACAGTGAAGCAAACAAATGCGAGAGGGGGAGAGACCTACTCTCAGCTGTAGCTGATAAGCGTGTCCTAGCATGGTGATTTGAGCAAATAGAGCACCTTTTCTTTTCCTTTTCTTCAAATAGCCATGCTGTCTTTTGCAGCAGTTGCTGGTGATGGAAGACCATAAATCCCCAGGCTCTGTCTACCACAGAGCTTACATCTTTAGATGTGGGTTTACATGTTAATCCTGCAGTGTTACTTCACCTCATTGGTCCAAAGTGCACACACAGTATATTTTGTCATTTAACTTCCTCTTTTCTGTCTAACTGGAAGTCCCCACATGTGTGGATTTAGAAAATGGTTCTATAGTGTTTCTAGTTTTGAGTTAAGGAAATTTTGTCTGAATATTATTTAGGTGGTTGTTTTTGTTCTATGCCTTCAAAAATAATTTCATACAGGATTTTCTGTGTGAACTGGTGATGTCATATGCTGTAGTGTAAAGCTTGTAGAGAAGGGGCATTGGTGTATTTTTGTTGTTGTTGACACTTTATCACTCCTTGTAACTGACACAAACCCTGAGAAGAGAAACAGGAAGGAAACTCCCTGTTCTTACCATGATGCTTTTGTTCAAAATAGCTGAAAACAGCAGAGCTGACGGAAACCAATTTGAGTGTGACAGCTGATTTGAGAAGGAATGAATTAAGAGATGCAGGCTCTTCTACTATGTTGAAATCATTTTTACTGAAAGATTAGCTGTTTGGAACAGGGATTGACTTTGTCTCTCTGAAAGTAGTCATGAAGAGTTTGGTTAGAGGAACTGTTACAGATGGAGGAGAACCTTGAGGAAAGGTCTTTCCTGTAGTGTGACTACAGTATTAACATTCCCAGATTATATGAAAGAGAAAGGAAGCTTCATTAAATGCAACATTGGAATCAGGAAGACTCCAGCTTGGCTCCTCTGAGCATTCTAACTTGTTCTGAGTCTCGTCTCAACAGAAGTAGCCTGACACAAGTGGCTCAGATCAAGGGTCCATATTATGGGCAGAGTAAAAATAGGTCGCAGTTTCATTAGACTTCTCATACATTTAAGGAAAGAAAGATTTGTTGCCATAGTTGTTTTCTGTCTTACGGGATTTTAGGAGCTGGGGAGATGGGAGGATCCCTGCGCTTATAATCAGTAAATGCTGTTTGTTTTTTTAAACAACAACAACAACTTTATCTTTTATGATTATGAAACCTATACCCCATGATAAAAATCAATGGAAAGTATGAAAAATATAATGATGCTGAAGATATTTTTCATAATTCTTTTTTTTTTTTTTTTTTGAGACAAGGTCTCTCGCTCCGTCACCCAAGCTGGAATACAGTGGCACAATCTCAGCTCACTGCAACCTCTGTCTACCAGGCTCAAGCAGTTCTTCTGTCTAAGCCTTCCAAGTAGCTGGGACTACAGGTGCACACCACCACGCCCAGCAAACTTTTGTATTTTTAGTACAGACAGGGTTTTGCCATGTTGCCCAGGCTAGTCTCGAACTCCTGAGCTCACATCATCTGCCTGCCTTGGCCTGCCAGAGTGCCGGGATTACAGGCGTCAACCATCACACCCAGCCTTATTTTTCATAATTTTTATCACCCATTTACTTGAGCTTATACCATAATGATTTTATATCATTCATTTTTGCTTAACATTTTTTATAAGCTTATTTCATGACGTTAAAAACATTTTTTGTATCCCATCATTAGAATATGTCATTATTATCTCTTGCCCAATTGTTAATATTTGAGTTTTCAACTTTTCAACAATACAGATAGGGAAGTATAAATTTTTGTGTTGTTGTTAGAGTGATGGGTTATTTATGTGTTCAGATTTGAGTAGTCAAGTGGGCCCTCTAATTGAAAAAGTTACCAGGGGGATTCTCTGGGTTGAGCCCACGTAGAGACAGCTTTGCTCTGGGCGTTATTCTGAACTGCTTCATTGCAGTAGATGTCTGCTAAGGCAAGGAATGGGGAACTTGAGAGAACCCTGGTTTCTCCATAAGGGACATAAGGAACATAACGGACATAAGGAACATAAAGAACAGCTTTATGGGTCATATCACAGCAAGATGGGCCAGCACTTTCACCTTGTATACCTGATGTGCGGAAATACCCTTGTGCCAATGACTAGCATCTTAGGTTGTTCATATAGTCCTCATTCACTTAAACTTAGTCCTCTAGGAAGATGGATTAGAGGTCCTACATTAGTAGAAAGGAGGTAACAGCTACTGCATTATAATTTTTTTTGAAGAAAGGCCGTAGACTGGAAATGAGGACAGGGACTGTGTTTTCACATCTATCTGCATACCTAATGCACAGTGTCTGGCACATAGTGTCTATGTCCCTGTTATGAGCAGCGTTATTCTATTAATATGTGTTCAGGTCATATACTTTGTTTTGTTTTTTGATAGTCACCCTCATACTATTAGCTCAGATAGCTGAAGATCTGTGACAGCCCAAGAAGCTGAGCAGGTGAATCTCATGGTTGCTTTGTGGTAATTGCTTCTTTGTGCCATTTCATTTCTGTGCTTCTGCCACCTGTGCTGCTTTGAAAGCTGGAGCTAGACATGAAGCGAATCCTCTGCCCTCTCAGTAGGAGGTTTTGGTGTGACACATCGTCTTGGGAAAAATGTAGCATGAAGTGTGAAACAGGAGGCTGAAATAGCAGCCCTTTAGCCCTTTTGTGGGATGGGAGTAAATATTTAGACATTGTTCTCAGGTGCTGTAGAATTTAATAGCCTTGCAGCAGTTTTAGAAACTCTCCTTGTGCCCAATGGAACAGGTTTGTTTAATTTAAAGAATCTTGGGCTTTTTTGAAATTGTGATACCGCTCCCCCCGCCTTTCCCCTGCCCTGCCCCGCCAGACCTTCCCTGGGTTCATCTGCCTAATGTTCCCTTTGCAGTATCTTTCTATTCACATGGCTGGTATCTTTGCCCCACCCCCTTGTGCCATATCTTTGACCTCTACCTCATTGTATTCTATTCTGAAACACCTAGGTTTTGAAACATCATGGTGAATGTTTTCCTTTTCAAAGGGCAAATCTCCATCTTTTGCTCTCCTCCCTTAAGCCAGGGCTGTTTTGATGACTGATATTCAGCACCCACTGGACTAACCAACCATTCGTACTTTGATCCCAGAATTCATTTTGATTCTGCTGTTTGTTTAGAACTGAAAGCTCTCTAGCTTGTTTGGATGTGGTTGTGATTCAGTGAAACTGGCACTGATTTTCCATCTGTTTGCCATTGGTTGGGACTTCCCCAGTGTGTTAGGAAAGCTGCTGTGCTGAGTTGCGAAGAGAAATTCGCATGTCCATGGTCTTGCACAAGGGCTCATTTGCTCACTTAGAAGGTTTTGTGTAGAGCCTCTGCCTGGGTGAAAGACGTGAGCTTCCCTGGAAACAATTGAAAAACATTTTCTGCCTGGCCACTCTGTCTTGAGCTCTAGTACGTTACACTATTTTTCCCTTCTGGGCTTCTTTTTGAGGAAGGGGAGTGTGGATGGGAAGAACTTCGTCTTCACAAACAGTCTCAGGTTCCCAGGAGCAGAGAGTGAATTGTATGTTGTAACTTAAAAAAAAAAAAAAGGAACACCTAAAGAACAAGATATCAATTTAGTGACCATTATTGAGCATCTACTATGTATAACACACATTTGGGTGTGTAAAGGTGATTCTAAGTTCAGTCCAGCGGATCCTTTCTTCTGTGAACTTGGGCAAATGACTTGACCTCTCTAGGCCTTAGCTTCTCCAACTGTGCTTAGACTAGATCATTCCTAAGGTTTGTTACAATTTTAGAATTTTATACTCTAAATGTGTATCTGTTTGTTACAGAACAAGAGAAGAGGCCTTTCCACAAAACTGACATATTCTTATGTCTCACTTCAAACTAAATGGCTTAAAAATGGTTCCTCTAGAGCACGATTTCTCAACCTCAGACTATTGACATTTTGGGTGATTCCTTGTTGTGGGCACTGTCCAGGGCATTTTAGAATGTTTAGAAGCCAGCATTCCTGTCCCCTGCCCACTAGATGCCAGTAGCACTTCCTCACCCCTCTGCCAGTTGTGACAACCAGAAGTGTCTCTAGACATCAGCATTGCCCCTTGAGGGGAAATTGTTTCTGTTGGGAGCCATTGGTCTAGAGGGACAAAGATGAGACTATTTGAATATGGGCTGTTTTTAATATCAGTTTTCATATTGTTCCACTATTGCTTATTCCCTGTTTAATCAGTAAGCATGTATCAAGTGTATACTATACACAGATGAATGCTGACACTTGATTATGAGCGACTTTAATGACCATGTCAAATTTATAAATGTTGAGTCCACCTGGCCAACTTTGAAATGATTGCCCAGCTGTTAGCTCTGCAGTCCCTATATGCCTACACCCCCCCCCCCAGCCTGCCGTTAGGCTTGGTCAGGGTAATAATTGAAATGTATGAAAGCATTTACTCGCAAAGGCTATCAGGTAGCAACTTAGGAAGGCCCTGGGATTGTGAGTTATGGATTGGGACTGGGTCTTGTGCATCCAGAACCTAGTATTATGATAGTTATCCCTTCAGCTTTTCTAGGGGAAAAAATCCCTTGTCAATGTGGTGGTGTGGGGAGTCTATCCTAGGGATGGAGGTTGAAGAGCAATCTCACTGGACAATGACCATATCACCCTTTTGAGTAGCTTCTTCTAAACACAGGCCCCTTCCCTCCCGCAGCGGGCAGGCTCACTTTGCAGCTTTAGTTTTTTGTTTTGTTTTTATTTTTAAATATATGAGTAGATACTGGTTGTTGCAAAGAGGAAGTTAACCTGAAGTAACCTAAAAATGTAAAGAACTAAATGTCCCCAGGAGATGAAGACAGTAACTTGAGAACCAAGTTTGCATATATTACCTGAAGTGAGGTCACTAGGAAATTGGTTTAATTATAATATCAAGTTTTAAAATATCAGGTCCACCTGGCTGACTTGGAAATGATTTGCCCAGCTGTTAGCTCAGCAGTCCCTCCCTGCACACCGACTCCACCCAGCCTGTTGTTAGCCATTGAAGTGGTGATTGAAATGCATTAGATTTCCCAACAAATCTAATCTTTGGACTTGCTACATTTGCTATAAAATATCAGTTTAGTTTTAATAACTTTGAATTTGCTCCCAGTAACCCCAGTTTTTCTCATCTGTTTTACATTCACATTCTTCACTCGGTCAGGTGCAGAATGGTGCTTCTCGCAGATTGGGGTGAGCATCTTTGCTGGGATGCTCTGGGATTCCAAAGCCATGATTCAGACACTTAAGCCTGTGTCAGTCCCTATCCTTAGGTCCTGGCAGGCTCCGTGTTCCATTCCAGCTGAGCCTTTGCTGGAGTAATTACCCACATGGAGTCTTCAAGCCAAACAATTGTTTGTACTGAGATAGTCTCACTGTTTGGCTCCTAATGAAATAATCTCTTTCCTGCCCTCAATGAAAGCAGCTATTTTTTGTGTCCTCCCTCCCCTATTCAGAGAAGCCATGTCTCATCCACCACTCTTCCAGCTTATTCATAAATGCTTTAAGCAGGGTCTTTGTGTAAAAGAAATTGGCTAGAGCTGAAATATCATAGGCTAACCAGGAGACAAGGAGCATTAAGGACACCCTTTCCCTTGACTTTCTATTTAGGGTATTTAAATTACCTTTGTGTGATTTTCTGTAATAAGCATCTAAAAACTTAAATCCACATAAGCAAAATACTCATACTAGGTTTTTAAAAAGTATACTAAATTAGGCCGGGCACCGTGGTTCAAGCCTGTAATCCCAGCACTTGGGGAGGCCGAGGTGAGTGCATCACTAGGTCAGGAGATCAAGACCATCCTGACTAACATGGGGAAACCCCGCCGTCTCTACTAAAAATACAAAAAATTAGCCAGGCGTGGTAGGCGTGTGCCTGTAGTCCCAGGTACTCGGGAGGCTGAGGCAGGAGAATGGCGTGAACCCTGGAGGCGGAGGTTGCAGTGAGCCAAGATTATGCCGCTGCACTCCAACCTGGGCGACAGAGCGTGAATCCGTCTTAAAAAAAAAAAAAAAAAAAGTATACTAAATTAGTATACTTTTATTTGTTGTTGTTACCTAAAGGAGCTCTCAAAAATAAAAGCTGGCCAGGCGTGGTAGCACATGCCTGTAGTCCCAGCTACTCAAGAAGCTGAGGTGGGAGGATTGCTTGAGCGCAGGAGTTTGAGGCTGCACTGCACTCTAGCTTGGGCAACAAAGCAAAACCCTATCTTAGAAGAACAAACAAAAAACCCAACAATAGAACAACCACAAATCAGTGAGTGCAGCAGGAGAGGCAGCAGAGTGCTGTGGGAGTTGGAATAGGAAGGAGAAAAAGCTTCATGGGGAAAGTGGGCAGAGCAAGATTTGCACAAAAAGATGTTTTGCAAATAGAGGAAATAGGCCTTGTAAAGCTATTTGTGAGAGATGTAAGTTGATCAACAAAGTGTAAGTAGTTCTTCTCCCCCCCTTTTTTTTGGGGGGGACAGAGTCTTGCTCTGTCACCCAGGCTGGAGTGCAGTGGCTCAATCTTAGCTCACTGCAACCTCCACATCCCAGGTTCAAGCAACTCCCCTGCCTCAGCCTCCCAAATAGCTAGAATTACAGGCGTGAGCCACAATGCCTGGCTCATTTTTGTATTTTTAGTAGAGATGGGGTTTTAGCATGTTGGCTAGGCTGGTTTTGAACCCCTGACCTCAGGTGATCCACCGGCCTTAGCATCCCAAAGTGCTGGCATTACAGGCATGACGTACCACGCCCGGCCTCTTCTAACCTTTTTAAGGAGTATTTGCCTGAATAGAATCAATGAGTTTCTTCAGATTGACTTCTGACAATAGTCTAAGTGGTCTCCATTTCTGATTCACCCTTTTTTCCAGTTCCAAATTGCCATTATCCATGTAATTGACTCTAAAGAGAGCAAGCAAATCTATCTTCTCCAGCAGTTTTGGTTGTAGATTTTTAGCTGGCTCTCTTTATCATTTGCAACTGAGTTCATTCATACGTTCCAGCATTCAATAATTTTTTCCTTCAGTTCTAGAACTCTTTGCTTCCATCCTGTACTTTCTTGGGAGCACAGTTGTAAGCTTTCTTAAGATAAGTGTTTCAATCACACCATCTACCATTTCCCTCATAAGTTGTTCTCTCTTATGGGGTGCGTTTAGGGTGTTTGGGGCACGAGTCACTAGGGATTGGAAGGATTTTGATGGATCTTCAAGTGACCGTGTCTTGAAGGTTAGCCATCATCAGTTCACTCCATGAAATGAAAGCTTAAGGGGGTCCACTTTTGCTCTTTTTTGAAAAAGTCTATTGTCCTCAAAGAAAGAGGTGAACCTGATCAGATTTTTAAGTTTTGTCTTATTCAGTGTTTGTAGTATCAAGGGACTGGCCTCTAATGGAAGCAACTAGGGGGCCTCATTGGCTTATGTAATCAGTCTCATCTCACTGACTTTACAGGGTTCTTCAATACTGTCAGAAAATCTCTTGGCTAGCTCTTTCTCCCTCCTTGAAATACGTTGGCTCTTTGCTATAAAAACAATCATAGTAGCACATACCAGAATCTCCTAGGGAAACCCCCAAAGACTTGGGCCTTGTCTCAGCTCTGAGACATAACTACCAAGATCTCTGCATAGCTTTCTCAGGACCAACTGGAAATAAATTTTTTTATGACGATATAATTGACAAATGAAAATTATGTATGTTTACAGTATACAATGTGGTGTTTTCACATATGGGTATGTTGATTTTTTTTGTGGCAGTCAGGAGGTCCTCTAGTTGGAACAGGGACTCACCATGCCCAAGAGTCCCTCTGTCTGTATCCCATCCCCAAATCAGAAAAAGGCCTGTGGGTCTCTGTGGATAGGATTCACTCTCTCAGATTTCTCTGTGAGTCAGGAACATGACCAGTGGCATCTCTACACACAGTTTTAAGAGGAAGTGATGTCATTGTTGGTATATAGAAGTGAGAAGAGGAGTAATGAGAATTAAAGAAAGACCCAGATCACGGGAGAATTTAAGCCATACTTTGAAGTTTGGAGTTCAGTTGATGGTGGGGGGGTCCAGTGACACAGCTTTGAATGAGGTGATGACATTATCAGAACATATGTTGGCAGAATGTCCTTTTCGGAGCCAACAAGGTCCAAACTAGGATCCCATTCTTTCCCTCCTGAAGTCACCTGGGGAATTGAGTTGATAATAATGATACGCGATGACTGATAGTTCTTTATTCCCAGAAACATCACCCAAGTAGAAACTAGTTACCTTCCACTGGTGGGAGAGACAACAAGGAAGAGTGACAGTAAATCCCTACCTGTTAATAATAAACCAATGGCCAGGCCCAGTGGCTCATTGCCTGTAATCCCAGTACTTTGGGAAGCCAAGGTGGGAAGATCTCTTGAGCCCAGGAGTTCAAAACCAGCCTGGGCAACATAGCAAGACCTCGCCTCTACAAAATAATAATAATAATAATAATAATAATAATAATAATAATAATAATAATAAACTAAGGCAGTAAGATTATGTGGAGCCAGATTTACTAAAAGTTAATTGCCTTCCCTTCAACCTTTTTGGAGTAGTTTAATGAATTTTTGAGATAAAGTTACTGTCTTTCAGAAGAGGTAGATTTGAGATAATCTGGTTAAGGTATATTGACTTGTCAGAGAGGTGTATTGACTTGTCTAAAGTCACACAGGAAATTAGTGCTGTAGTTTAGATAATCCGTATCTTTAGCTCTGTAGATAAGAAGGGCCACTTAAATAACATGAGAAAGATGAAGAATGCCTCCTTCCTTTCTCCTCAGTCTGCTTCCCTGTTGATTTCTTTGTGTTACAGGCTTTAATGTTTTTTGAGAAAAGCCATTTTAAGTTAACTACTGAATTAGCTTTAGATATAGATTGACTAATCATTTCATTAGTGAGTACTTAGCAGTGTTCTACTTCCCTTAACCTCCTTTTTCTGGTTACCTGTTAGGAAGATAATGTTGCTTTGCTTCATCTCCGTTGATAATCACAGCAGTCTGTCTAATTGCTACGTCTGTTCTATCATTGAACTCCTGGATCAAGCTAGTTCAGCGGGCTTGTATTTTGGTTGAGTATATAAGTGGCTGCTTTCTTCTGCCAGAATCTCCAAACCTCCATCTTTATCTTGCATACTTTGATATATAAGTATGGGGGGAGTAAAAAGCAGCACCAGGATATCAAAATGGTAGGAAGACAGATTAATCGGACTCAGTATAAGGAAGGCTTCTCTACTAGTCGATGCTGTCTAATGGACAAACCGACTATCTTTTGAAATGGTACATAACTGACTTAGCATTGGACAAGCCAGGTGGTCACCCTTAGAAGGAGGGTGCATTCAGTGGGAGGTTGGACCCAAGAGGACTTCTAAAGTTCTTTCCACCTCTGATGTTCTCGTTTTAAATTTCTTGGTGTAGGATTTACCTTTATTCTCTAATCAGTCTCAGACGTGTTTTAATTTTGTCTCAGACATTTTTAACTTAACTTAGGCTCTTTTTTCAACTGTACAAATGTGGACAGTGTTTCTTTTTGACAAACGGAAACAGCATTCTTGCAAGATGGCCCAGATGGAAAGGGACTTCTCTTGCAAGTGTTCTGAAAGCAGAGGTTGATTGCATAAGCCTTTATTTTGGTCTCATGGTTCCTTAAAATGTTTGTACTTACAGAAGTTCAAAGTTACTGTTTATTGTTATTTTGGAATAAGGAACTTGATGAACTCTGTTTTGTGTAGATGAAAACATAGAGGTAAACATACCTCTCAGCAGCCCTACATAATTTTTCCAAGATCCCACTGGTGTTCCTGTGTATTCTTCCTTTTCAGTGAATCAGAGAATGGAAGGATATAATGAGTGGAACTGAGGTAACTGGCACTAGATTTGTTCTTAAAACAAATAGTGCTGCTTTTTTACTTTGACTTCCAAATTTTAGGTCAGAGTTAATGACAAGCTACGTCATGTAGAATTAATCTCTTATAAAATCCAAGTTTGTTGATTTAGGTTCTTCCTCATGTGTATGTTGCATTTAACCAGTTTTCAGTGCCTATTGTAGGCTCCAGGAACTGAATTTGATTTGTGTTTTAGGTTCCTCAAGACCTAACATCTTCATAAATTGTTTATTTCATTTTCAGAACCATTGAATGGTAAGCAGGAAGGGACCTAAAAATTACTGCAAGCCATCTACTGTAGTAGTAGGACTGTAGTAGTAGAAAGAACTGTAGGGCTCATTGTTCACCCAATGCACCACATGGGGATCATTTCTCTACCATCCCTGAGAACTGATTACCAAGCCTCTGTTTGAACACTGCACTAACTGGGATTTTACAATTTCTGGATATGCTGCATTTGTTTTTACACAACCTTAATTGTTAGAAAATTTTTCCCCAGAGTGTGCTAAAATCAACTTCTACTCCTTAGTGCCAGTTCTGCTTTTGAAGCCTCTCCAAAGTAGCCTAATCCGTTTTCTGTGTTATAGCCTATCCTTTAAGGCATGTGAAAACTTCTTCTCCTTTCATTTTGCAAAACAGGAAGAATATATACATTTATGTTGCTTGTTGGTTAACTCATTCAACACACATTTATTGTGTACTGTCTTCTTTTTGCTAGCATTGTGTCAAGTGTTTGGGATAAACGATGAAGGAACATGGTCATTGTCTTCCAGAGCTCATAGTCTGTTGAGGACAAGAGAGACCTGTAAGCAACTCGAACGAGATATTAAGTATTAGAAGAACAAAGCTATTATCTGGGCTATTAGCGATAGAGGGAGTTAAGGTTTATTCCACTGGAGGGTGTCACAGATGAACTGGATTTTTAACTTTGTCAAGCAGGGAATGAGGGAGAAAGCCATTCCAGGTAGAAAGAATGGTGTAGTCAAAGAGATTTGAGTGTGTCGCATATTTCAGAATTATGACTTCCTCAGCACGTGTAAAGCACAAGGCTCTCAACAGACTTTATATATCATGTTAAGGAGTTTCAACTTATCCTACAGCCAGTAAGGAGCCCTGGATGCTCGCGTTGTTTTATTTTTATGATGTCTGTACTGGTTTTTCCCACTGCAAAATTAATAGAAAGCTCATTGCAAACAATTCAGAGAGTATATA